>NC_140296.1:117530385-118130385 GCF_964211825.1 Aythya ferina | reverse complement strand
CCACAATATAAATCACTCATTCTTTTAAGGAATGAGCTTAACTGACTGAAAAAGTAAAACTTTACTAGGAAGATCTCCTTAAAATGCCTCCAAATAAAGAAAAAGTTACAACTGAAAAGGAACAGAAAATAATCTTTGGAAAATCAGCCTTGTGGTTTGAGCCATTCTAGCACAGAAATACAGAGGATGTTAGCAAGGATGAGAGAAGCTATCGAAACTTCTTCATAGGAAGAGACGATAAAGAGAACAGAAGGTTTTTTGAGGAAAAGATGAGGTATGGTGCTTGCAACTTTTCATAATATAGGCACAATGAACATATAATTGAAAAGAAAGCTTACAACAGAAAACTATTCTTTTGCTTATGTACTCAAAGACACCTGAGGGAATCATTCCTATTAGTTTGGGGGATTTTTATTTTTTTTTTAATCTTGAAGCTTAGTGAGATCAGACATTTATTTGGCATCCAGAAGATCCCTGGTGAAACAGGACAGTACAGAAAAAGTTCATTTCTTCCAGTTAAACTAATCTCTGCGACAGAATTTGGAGGGAACCTGCCTTATGCAGCCAAGAGGGAGACTGCTTCAACTTTTATTTGAAGTATCTGGCGCTACCCACAGTCAGAGAGACTCTGGGCCAAGAGAGCCCATGGGTCTGAACTGTTACAGAAATTTATGTATTCTTCATCACAACCCCACCAGTGTTGTATATCTGTACTAATCCAGAAATCCTTACAGGAAAACAAAGCTTGTATATAATTTATTTTTACAAACTTTGTTCCTCTTCCCTTTTCTTCCCCCTGACTTCCATCCTCCGACTGTTCTAAAATTGCCTTATATCTAAAACCAGAATTTAAACAGGGCCTGTGTTTTCAATTTCTAGCAGAAGGCCATGGATGCTGTGGAAATAGGTTTTGTATTTGCTAGGCTCTATTTTTAGGTTCAGCTATGGTGCAGGAAAATATGTCCTTGTCATTACTTTGTAGGTGAGCATAATTCATTCAGTTTGGTGGGTGTGCTATGATGGATTCATCTCAGGCTCCTTGGCAGGTTATGTTTTTATTTATTGGCTGATTAAACTGATCTGTATTCATTAATCTGGGGAAAAATATTGCTCAGGGCTCCCAGCTTTAAATCCAGCAGATCGAAAAATATTTTATTCTGAGTGTACCAAGTGCCAAGTGTGTTGAAGTCTTTTGGTGGTGGTTGTTGTTGTTATTATATGTTATATTATATGTATACTATGAATTATATGTTGTTATTATTATTTGCCATTTTAGATTCTTTTTTTCTGGAAGTAAGAATGGAGTGGGACAGACAGGGAGGTCAGGGAAAAGAATAAAATTGAAGTTTAGACCTTCCTATTATTTTCATATTTTTTCATTTAAAACTGACCTAAATTTGCAGTGAATCAGATTAATTAATCTTAATGTCAATGCATTTGCTTGAATTTTTCTTGCGTCTCCTTTGCCTATCCCACGAGGCACACACAGTGCAAGATCAACTAATTTTCTTTAAAATGTAGCAGTTGTCTGCAAAATTGGCTCCCAGCTTTCTCCTTGTTCAATGGAAAAGCCTCCTTTTTCCCCCAAGGTCGTGCTGATCACAATAGCTGACCTGAACGTGATGACGACAATATTTAAACGTACCATTCCAGCACCATCCCTTGAAGCAGCAGGAAACACGAAGCTCAGGTGGGCCCAGGAACGATGCCCACCAACATCCAAAGGAACAGGTGAGGTCCTTTAGATGAAACAGGCCTGCCAGGGGCACTGATCAAGTAAGAAAACAGGTCTAACTTTGCAAATATTTTGAAGTATTCCAAGCACAACGATTTTCTGACAAAAAGAGAGGGACGAAGAGACAAAAAGATGCATTTGGAAGCAAATAAAAGGTGGTGCGTAGCAGTGGGAGAAGCCAGTCATGCATAGCAGCAATGGGAAAGGAGTGTTTCAAACCATCACCTGGAAAGGTCCAAAATTACTGATCTGTGTGTCACTGGCACTGGTATTACACGAAGAAGGATCTCTTTCATGCCTACCAGGACAACCCCCACTAAGTTCCCCCTCTGTAGGCAATGAACAGCCCTGAATTTTTCTATTACAAAGCTAACAATTGCTCCAGAGCCCGTGTCCATGGTTTAAAACCAGATGACTATGAAGGTTTTCTGAGAACCCCTCAAGACCACCCATACAGAACAGCTAAGAATGCAAATTTTAGTATTAATACTTCAGATCAGTTGCTGACTACTTACCATGGCAATAGTTTAGAAATTGCTCGGAAGTGTGATAAAATGGTTATAAACCAATTAAAAAAGTTATCTGGAGCCATATCCCCTTCATTTCTCAAGTAGTTGCTCTCTCTGAATTGGAAAGGGTCCACTGGCAGCCCCAGAAAGGTAAATAATACTCCATATACATGTATATATACAAATAATGCATCATGAGCATAAGTCATGAGCATGCATCACCACCAGTGGCACTACTGAGAAATCCAGGTGACAGATTATGAAAAAAGAATAAAAATCACCCCCTTGCCTCCTTGAATAAGGAGTTAAATCATTCTGAACACTGCATTAAAACAAGCTGTAGTCCTAGAAATCAGTTAAAGAACAGGTATACTGACAGTAATGAAAAATGAATATTTAATCACATCAAAGGACATAATCACAGCTCATCAGAAGATCTTTGATGCAAGAAAGAATGACAATATGGCTAAGCAAAGAGCCTCTTTTCTTCAAAAATTAATGAGGATCTTTCCTTTTCTCTTCATTTAAGTTTTTGAAACTCCAATTTTAAAACACTGATGAAGTTTTCATAGTTTTCTCACTGGGGTCATGAATCAAATGAAGTCCCTTCACTTGTAAGACATTAATATATTTGGTTATTATGATGCTTTGTAACTAAAAGGAAAAACTGTGAGTGAACTGGTTTATATTATTAGTACCAGGAGGCATGAAGGTGCACATGAAGGAAGCTCTGTTGCAGGTGACCAGCAGTTAGTACCATTGTTTTGGCAACTTTCACTGTCAGCCCACTGCAACAGAGATCAACGCCACCTCCATGTCTGGGCTGAGATAATTTGAGCAATAACTATACGTGGTGCCAGCGCTCCATCATCCCAAGGTCTGATTTCCCTTCCCATCCGCATTAGCTCCTTTTCCAAAACAGACCTGCTTCAGCACAACACTAAGTCCTCCTAGCTGCGAGTGTCCCTTAAACTGCAGATTTTACCTGCCAAGACACTTCACAGCATGTATTTTACACTTGTGAGGCATACCTGAAGGGCACACAATATGCAACTGAGCAAGAACAGAGGCAGCCCTACTGAAGATTCAAAAGCACTTCACTTTGTCCCATTAGGGAACATCCAGACAGTGTAAGACCCTTCCCAGACCCATCTTGCCTAAGCCAAGCTGAAGCAGAGCTTATTGTAAACTGTTTGTAGGATGTGCAGGTAATAGTTTACAAGTAATGGCAACAGTATACACTACAAAGACAATATGCTTACACAGGTGTAAGCTCCTTCCTAGGTGGTTCAGAAGACACATCTACCACAAACAAACTGCCTGACAAATCTGGTGACAGGATATTCAGGATATAACTTCATTTCAGAAAAAAAAAAAAAAATTAAAAAAATTGAGTAATTTCAAAATAATTTTCAATATGCTCTGATATGACAGAAAACATTTAGAGCACAGATACACCTACCTGCCAGACTGGGCCACGCAAAGAGTCTCCCACAGAACATTTCTAACAACCATCTCTCATTTTTCCCTTATTTTTAACACTTCCTCTTTAATATTCAAAATTGGTACTTCCAAACACATTTTTGACATATATTGATTTGGGAGTGAACCAAAAGACAAAACAAAGGGCATATCCGAGAACAAGACCAGAGGAAATCCCCTGTAGTGTATGTGTAAGGACACAAGAATCAGCCTCACGGGACCAAGGTTAGGCCTAGCTTGCAGTACAGCCACAATTGCACAGCTACAACCCAGCCTAATCATAATTTGACCTTCACGTGATCATATATTGCCTTATAAGCAGAAATGGATTTAAAAAAAAAAACAAAACACACAGAAATTGACTTCTCAGACGTAAAAGTAGTAGGCCACCCTCCACTTAATAAAACCAACTTTTTCTCCTGCAAGGTATCCCATCCCTGTCTCACACCAAAAATACTTGCACCACCCACAGTAGGTGAAGGGCAAACACGAAGGTTTGACATGTTAGGAATATGACAGGCTATCTCATTGCTTGCCATCCAACTTCATTTCTTCATGACTGGCCTGTCAAACAAGAGCACCCAAAGCCTGAAGATACAATAAATAACACATCAGCACGGAGCGCACATCGCTCCTGTTGTCTGCTCTAGTACTCCAAGGCAATGACACCATGAGTGGAGGCTCAAGATGACATCCCCCACTCGTTGTATTCTCCTCATTACTCTTACTTTTGCTCTTTCATAAACCACCCTTTACTTCTGGTAAACTCTTTAAATGCCTGAATTCAGTTTAAAAGCATATTCTTAGAGAGATGGGTAAAGCGGGAAATTATTTTATTTAGTTTGCTTATAAGTAGCATGGATTTGGTCTGTTTAGAAATGTACTGGATGAATGTTATAAAATAATTAAATACTTGACCTTGTAAAATGGGCTTCACTTCTTGACAGATTCCAGGCATTACATACCCTACAATTATTTCAGAAACCACTCAAATGATGCTAGAGATACTATGTGATAGTTTAGGATAGTAAGAAGACACTATCCAACTCTGAGAAGTAGGGCAATGGTGAAAGTAAGAATACAGTTGGCCATCCTGGAAATTGGCTGAGGCATTGCGGTTCATACATCTTGCTTGTAAAATGCTCCATGTGATCTTTAAACAAGCAACTAGCATTTTGGGTTTAATCAAAGAAAAATCAGCTGACAAGAACTGGTTACAGAATGCACACTCATATGAGGGAGAACCCCCAAAAGCTGGCTTGAAGTAGCTATCAATCCTAACAGGCATCTGAGAGAAGAAACAGCCTGGGATTTGGAAAAGCTAGATCCAAATCGTTCCTCAGTGTGGGGAATTTCCCAGAGGAAATACTACCAAAGAAGGGTGGGTAGTCAAAGAGAAAAAACATCTAAAAAGAAGCAGACAGATCATCCAGCATCATACAGAAAACTCAAGCTATGAGTCTGGCACAAACTAGGGCCTGACTCCACGCTCTATTTCCCTCTTTGTGGCATGGCTAGGAAACTCATGCAAAAGCCATCTTAAAACAGAACAAAACAGAGCATATAGCACTGTTAAACAAAATATTGTTTCATTCATCTTGAAAAAAAATAGTACAATCACTCTTAAATCCTTTTCTCCTACTAGTAGGAAGTTCACATTACAGTGGTTGGTCAGGGAACATTTACAGCCCTGTAAACTTGAACAACAGTGCTCTATAAAAGCCCCCTGAAAATGAACATGCCCACTCCAAAACCACCCATCACATCATTTGTGTACGCAGGAAATCACCCTTTCTGCAAGATATTTGTATAAGAGAGGTGTGTGTCACAGCTCCTGGTGAGGTATTACAATTCCTGTGCTCTTCTGACCCATGGGCACTGCAATGAAAAAGAAGAGGTTCTTTTTCTAAGAACTGATTTATCATGAATGGAAACTGCTCCAGCTTGCAGACTTGCTCCTTTTTCAGGTCCTAAAGTCCAATATCCAACCAACATCATTCATTAGTTATAATATTCACTCCTAACAAACATTTATTTTTGTTAATTGGAAGGAAACATGTAAATTGCGGGGGAAAAAAAGGAACTTGGAATAACTCCATAAAACTACTTAAATGGTGGGCTCCAGCCTAAATCTGACTAAGATTCAGTTTTGCCCAGGAATGTACATGTAGTATGGCCCAGATGTGATGTCTCTCTTCTTAGTACTGCTGGAGATTCACATTTCCTCCTGTTCTCTCACTATCTGGGGAAGCAGCTGTGGCTTCACAGCTGTAGTTCTTGTTGTGAAGGTAGCACACAGAGTCTGGCTGACCCTGTGGACTTGCAGTTGATGGATCATGACAAAATTACACAGAGGGACTTGCCAAAAACAGTGGGCGTCCATAAAAAATATACAGCACACATTGTAAAAACTTAACAGCCCATATTACATTATTGTTCATAGATAGGCGCTGATATTTTACCAACCACTGATATAATTGACACCTTTTTGGCTCGTTTATTCTGCAGACACACACATCTATAGTACAGTGTTATCACAGACCTGACGCTTTCTCAGGTTTTCTCTGAATGTTAAAAATTGTATGCACACATAAAATGTAGCCTACACTTAGCTGTGTCAACAACAACGAATATATCCCATTAAAGAACAATACTGCAAAAAAGCTTTTACCCCAACTCTCTTTTATGTCTTAACACAAAATGTGGAAGGAGGCATTTCAAGTTGTTGAGATTTATTCATCGTCTTATTTTATTCACAAGTCTTCATATGACATAGCAATATCAAGTCCATTTGACAGAGCTTCAGATTGATTCATATCAAATTAAGTCTCCTTGAGGTTACGGAACAAAATACCCTGACATGTTGCCACATAGAATTAAAGTGGTAAACTCCCTGGATCATAAACCATCTGTTGAAAAGCAGTTCCCTATCCAAAGCCCAAGGGTTATATTTCTGAGCCTCTTATTCTCATGCTTCCTCCCCTGCATATACTACATAATTCTCAGCAGCGTGGTCCCAGAAATTGTAGCTTGCACTGCAATTTCAAGCCACCCTAGCGTCTCAAATTTATATGTTACTGGAACACACGCTTGCGGATTTAAATCACATTTTCTAAAAATCTCACCGTAAGAGTGAGAGAAAACACATTTTCTTATAGACAGAAACCTTTTACATATGAATGAAGATTAATGTAATATAAAGGGAAAATACTACACAGTGTGCTGAGTTAACGTTTTTGAGAGGAGGAAAGGCGACAGGCTTTTCATCTATGTCAATGCTCTCTATTCAAGATTAGTAATTACAATTCAATCTCTCATCTGTAAAGGTCTTTTGTGAACTGGCATGCAGCACATTTGTCTAAATGATCAAATAAAGCACATTATGACTTGATCAGTTGCAACTGCCATAAAAATAGAGCTCATACCTACATTCATGTGCTGCAAGCAGATGGTTGATTGCTTTTCTGTCCTCTTACATCGCAGTCCCGCTCCTTTAGATCCTCTCTGTGCAGAGGGTGACATGCTGTGAGGTCAGTTTTCTGACAAGGTCATCTGCCTTCAGAGTATGAAGAGAACTACACGGAAAGTGGGTTGGGCTATATTTAGAGTTTGGTCCAACTCCGTGCCAAGGTCCCCCCGCTGTCTCTCCCATGCAGCACCGTCTCAGGTCTATTCTTGCAGAGTCTCAGCCCACAGAATAGGCGAAGAGAGGAAAGCCGCTCTGAGCTACTACTGGAGCTAGGTTTTTGCAATTTGCTAGAACAAGTGGATCAGGAGCTCAGCTGAGGACTCCTTAAATCCCTCACTCTTCGGTTATTTAAAGACTTTTTCTTTCATTATTCAAGTGGATTTTCTCTTTTCAAGTGAATAAGCAGAGGGAACTGCCTGGATACAGCAAAAAATAGCCTTCCGAGCTAAGGTAAGCTTGCTTCATTTTTGTATTGTCATTGTAATTAGAAAGCAACTGATGATGACTTGTTCCAGATACGCTTTTTCTGCTAGACTGGCTCTGTATGTCAACATTAACATTTGGGGGGCAGGGGAGGGATAATGAAACTCTCAATTTCAAAGCATCAATTTTCATTATCACTGTCTAAAGGAAATGGGAAAATAGAAAGGTATCAGCATGTGCAACAGCATATACATTGTCTGATTTCACCTGTTTAATTTAAAAAGCACACAGCCAGGTACTGTGTCATTCTGAAAGTAGCAGAAAAGCATATATGTGACTATGTGCATGATGGTTACATATGTAAGTGTGCAGTCTGATGTGCTGAATGATGTTTTATCCACATGGCTTCAGGGTTGCAATACAGGGCTTACAACTAGCATGGTTTAAAAAAAAGAAAAAAAAAAGAATTTATAGATGAACTTGTGCTCGAATTCCTCCACTGTTCTGAAGAAGTTGCTCAGCTTTAGCCAGAGTATAGATAAGATCAAAGATTGTGTTCAATTTAGTCTCTTCCACAGAATACTTTTACCTAGTCCTGCCTTGCTTCTCCTTTTGAAAGCATAAATGCTTGAACATGTTTCCTCAGCACTGTTTTACACTGTTGCAACTCTTGCAACTCTTAAGTGAAAAAAAAACAAACAAAAACCTGGAGAGAGTACAGCAGGGCATGCTTGACTGTAAGGAGATCCTAATACACTCTGGGGTCACGGACATCATGATACAGCAGGAGACTGTTATGTAAAGACACCGTGGAGCCATGGATATAGTGCCAGTGCATGCACAGACACCACCACCACATATACCTCCATGGCAAACACACAGGAATGGCAACCTGAAAAAATGGGGTAGAAAGGTCCACTTGGCCCTAAAGTCCAAACTTTAATACAAGAGCACCAAAAAGTTCTTCATTAACAGAAACATCAGGCACCAGCCTCAGCAGAAACATTGGAAGAGAGGCCGATGGGTTCTAGACTGAGAGTAAGCAAAGTGCAAAAGAGGTCACAAAGTCACTGGGAGTTCATCTAAGGCACGGCCACTGGGTGGATTCCTGCACTTAGTTCAGGTCTTTCTTTAACGCAACCACTCATTAAGAAGTATCTCTTGTATCAGGCTGAAAAAGTAAAGGATTAGATGGTGGCAAAAGTCTCACCTGCTGAAACGTCTGGTTCTGTTTACTCTCAGCTTTGTGTAAGATCGGCTGATCTTCCTTTCCTTCTGATTTTTTATTTGACAATTTATGCCCAGTTTGAGTGTTAAGTTTATTTGGAGGCTGTAATAAACACCACCTGCTTTGCTCAGAAAACCTTTCTAGTGGTTCTACAACTCTTTAGCAAACAATTAGGGCCACATGCCGTGGAGCCAACTTGGGCTGTGTGGCATGCAAAAATTCATTCATCCAGGTTTCCATTGCAAGAACTTAGGGAAGAGGCTCTTACATGAGGGTTACTGAAGTGCTGTAAATGTATTCATGAGATTCACCAGTAAGCAAAAGGCTTCACAGCAAAAAAAGCAACTAGTGCTGTCTGAGATTGGCAACAACCTTTTATAAAGTTAGCACTGAGAGAAAGCACTGAGAGAAAAGAGAAAATAATGTAGTTGTCTACATCTTCAAATGGTCTGGTTTTGCCTAAAGTTTCTGCTTAATGAATCCACTTAGTTTCTGCAACACTTTGTGGCACCTGTTCTGTTTGTGTGCGGGGAAAAGTTATTTCCCCATTGATGTTACAGGTATTGGGAGCTTAAAAAGAGCACCAGGGGTGTAAGCGTAGCCTACAAATCCAGCACTCACAAAGAAACCCCCTGGCAGAGGGCAGGAGTGCTGCTGATAGCCAGAGGCAACAGGGGCCAGCTGGTTTTGAAGACAGCAAGGAGGGACATCACACCTTCGTCACAGGAGTGGGGCCACAAACCATTGGGAGGTTTGTTTATGTACAGGTGGCAGAATGAGAGCAATGGAGAATGGCAATGTTGTTATCAGGGCAGATATGAACCTGGCGTTAAGGGAAGACGTTGGAGAGAAGCACACCGGAGTGAACAAGCCTCATGTTCTAATGTGGACAAACCTCAGTCTGCCTCTAACCTCTTCCCTGCTGGGGCCAAACCTGCCTCTAGTGGAATCCTCCTCTTCCTTGTCTGTCCCCTATGTTAAAAATGTCCAGCACCAGAAGGAGCTGGCTTCATATTGCTGAAGTGGAGACCACCACAGAAAGGGGAAAAAAACAGAAAAGGAAAAAGAAAAGAAAGCTCTTTCCCTTCTTTTTCTTCTCTAGTGCAGGAAAGAAAGGCTGAAACCCTTTCTGTCCACCTGGGAAGCAAAGAAGGCCTCAGAGGGAGCTGAAACCCACTTCCCACAGTGGGGGTGGGAGGGCATGGCTATAGGTACTGACTGACCTCCTGCCCAAGGTTGTGGAGGAGGAAGAAGCCTGGCTCACAATATATGCTGCCAGTTGGCCAGGCAAAGCTCCAAGGGGACATTCACAAACTGCTGGCACTGGTGCTGTCACCCTCAGCTGACAGGTGTAAGCAGAGCCCGAGCCAGAAGGGTAAATCCAAGCAGCGCCGGGGGGCGAGAAATTCCCACCAGCAGCCCGAGCCTCCTACCACGCACAGCATTTACGTGCCTGCCCGGTGGCTTTCCTCTGGTGCAACCAAACAGCAAACGGCGCTGGGATTTTCCTCCCTCCTCGCTGTCCCTCAGCCCAGCCAGACTGAGGGAAACAAGCCAGGGTGTTGAGGGAAGTCTAGGTGTCCTAGTTAGTTAAATAATTTCAGCCATTCTTTTACTCTCTGCATACCAGAAAACTAGAGACACCTTGTTGCAGAAAACTGTCTGCTCTGAGGTGAGCAAAATCTTCAGCAGCTTGCATTTTCCTACAGTCTGATTGAGCCTTGGGACTAATGGAAAGGTCTCCCACATTGATTTTCACAATTTGGGTTAGAAAATACTGCTTTTCACCTAGGCAAATTCATTCCTCTCTACCCAAAGCACAATAAGGCCTTGCATTCTTGTCTAAGCACAATGAGCACAGACAAAAAATCTCTGAAGACCATGGTGCCAACCTGGTCGCCCAGAACCTCTGGGCACAGGCACAGCTCTGCACAGACCTGTGGTGTCAGCAAGTGCCTTAGCCCTGACTTGTGCAACGACTCAGAATTAGCTAAGGTCTGTAGTGCATGGTCTCTGCATCGAAGCAGGAGGGGAAGGGGAGGCTGGAGTGGCCTCACCCGACCTCGGAAAGGCAGATCGGTGCAGTTAAGGACATGGTGGATGCAGCCTGGTTTCTCCTGGTCATGCCCACGTCTCTCCTGCAGTCACACCGATACACATACAGACACGTACACAGCTGTGCACTGACAAACAACGCAGTTGCGGGGAGTTGAGACCCACTTTCTATCCATTAACAGCAAAACATAGTACGTTAGGCTAAGATGAAGCATCTCCTTTGAAAAATGTAGTTATTTTACATGGACCTCCGGTTTGGCTAGGTGTAAAGGAGAGCAACTATGACAATTTTACTTTGAATGATGACGAGACTGAAATTAAGCAAGTGAAAGCAGTTTACCTGCAATGTTACAAAACAGCGTGCAGTGGTGTGAGAGCGCAGGTATATACCCAGAGCAGCAGTTTATCCATACTAGAAAACATGCTTCCAAAAGTATTTAAAAATAGAGGATGTGCAGCTGGTCACCTGCGTGGATTATTTTTTCATTTTCATAGAGCTGGTCCCAGCTTACTGACAGCTACAGATTTAAACTGAAAGCAGAGTGCTCCAGCGGGGCCTGCGTTTCTTGCAGTGGTAACGGAGGTACACGGCACGCTAGCAGAAAAGGGCTCTCCAGGGAGTTCATCAGGAGCTGGGAGCCTGGGAAAGCACCAGCACGGCAGGGCTGTGCTTTGCTGGAGCAATCTGCCTAAGAACAATGTTTGCAAGGCTTTCTGCTGCTCTGTGACACCTGCCAAGGAAGAGGATTTTATGCAATGCTAGACGGTACCAGTACATCTCATTTGAAGATGAACATGGCTAAGTTTAAAGCAAGTCCCAGTAAAAATCCCACCTACACAATGCGGCACAGTCATGCAGGAAGAAATAGTTGAAAGTGGTACTACATAGGAGTCTAACGCAAATTTCTTATCTTCCATTACACAATACTAAATTCTTTCAACCTCAGCAAATTTACAGGGATCACTAACGGGGCTAAAAAGCCAGAGAAAGAAATCCAACAGCACCGAATTCTTATGTCTCAAACACCATAGAGTGAAAATGCATACACACAGCTGCAAAACCGTAAATCATAATTTTACATAAAACGAAACTTGGACTAAACATAGTCTTGTTAAAATAAATCCTTGGAGGTGAACTTTTCCATTTTTCGCTCATAACCAGCTTTTTATTGTGCCAGTCTTCTCCTTAGGCATTCACTTAAACAGCGCAACAGCGTCCAACCTCTAGAACCCAAATAACATGAAATGATCAGTACTCACAACACAGTTGTGTTAGACACAGTACTCATGCAATTTTCTTAACCACTAGCAAAGGGTGAAAAGAATATAAAATAATCCACAAATGGATGTCAAATGTTTTAGGTACTCTCCCTAAAGAGACAATTTAAAAATCATGTGCAAAATATAGTCAAAACCAGGAATTTTACATCAAGCCTTTTCTGTCTTGAAGAGCACTCACTTTAAATAGAAAATGAGCAGCAAGCATCCTTCCTGTTACTCTGATTTATTCTGTTAATATCATGGTTAGAGATGCCATCCAATATAAACTGATGCATAGCACCATACAGCCACTCACACAACGCCCACCTAAAAGAGTGGGAAGACAATAAAAGGAAATCCCGCTTGAGAAAAAGATAGGATTAACTTGCTAGCATGCAAGAAAAAGGAAGGGCTGAAATCACACATCAAGACTGGTGTGCTTTGCAGTGTTTCTCACGCAGCCGAGCCCACAGGCTGTGTGCTCCCCATTGTAAATCCATGCATCGTCCAGCACCAGCACACCTGGGAGCTGAGGCAGCTCAGGCTGTGGTGGAGTTTCTCGATACAGATAAGTACCCGTTGAAAGAGGGAGATGATATGACCTCTCTCGGTCCTTCTGCAACAGGAAACTTGAGACTCCTGAAGGGGGAGAGGCAGAGCATTCGCTCCCCCTCACACCAACTTTCATCCGACCTCCAGCTGTCCGAGGAGGACAACTTGTAGCCTAATTATAGGTCTCTTGATTCTTCCTAGAGATAGCCCCCTCACGTGGGCAAAGAATCTTATGAATCTCATGCATCTTTCAGAGCAGAGACTGTCCTCCATTTCAAACCCTTCTGCTCTATCACAAGTATCTGTACCGGATCCCCCACTCAGTTTGCTCCTCCTGAGTGAAACAAAAGGACGAAATGTGAGTTTGATCAAGAAATGCAGGGTATTGAGTGACCCCTGGAGAAGGCATGGCTGGCTTCTTCTCTATTGTATTCCCCCACAACGTGTCAATAAAAAGAGCTGTTAACACAGAAGGAATTTTTATTGCAAGAAGTGCAAAACTACAGTATGCACTCAGCAGTTTCACATTTTACAGTTGTTGAGGATATACTACATAGATTAGTAAATATGCCGTGTTTTCTTTGCACTTTGTGTACACACATAAAATGTGGTGAGAGAAAGGAGTCCTAGAGGATTTATTTGGATGGAAGTCAGGTGCACGTCTGCGCGTTGTTACATTGAGGAGCTCTGGAGTCAGCATTTCTAGATCTGATAGGGACTGCTCAGTCTTTGGCAAATCACTAACAGTTCTTCCATCTCAGGTTGCCTTACTGCACAAAAACAAGATACAGAAATGCCTCTTAACTCAATGGGGTGTTTGGGGGCTTGAATGACATGTAGAGTGCTGGGGGATTCCTGCAGAAAGTGCTACAGTAGAATAAAATACTAGTTGTTTATTTTATTATACTTCAGACAGAAGACCAAGTCCCTCTGCTAAAAAGAAAACAACCACCACCTTGTAAAAGCAGCATTTTTTAAAAACATGTTTTAGAGAATCCAAACCAGTTGCATTCAGCTCACTAGGATGAAAAACAACCTTGAGGCTCACTGCATCGGAGAGACAAGGCTCAGAGGGATCCCTATTAATCTGGAGTTACAACTCCCCAGACTCTATCTCTGCGTCGATAGCCACATTCAAAGGCTTCTTTGTCATAGCTTTGTTTTCCAGTGGCTTCTGGGAGAATGCCCTGACATGAAACAAAGGCATGATAAAGGTTATCCCTATCCAAAGGGTTTCACTACTGTGTGCAGCTCAAGGAAAAAATGATGACAGATGATGTAAAGCTGGGGTCAGAATATATGTGGTATGGGAGAGACAGAAGCAGCGCTTTATCTAGGCCCTGAAGGTCTCAGCTCTGGAGACAGTCTCCTCCTAAGGCAGATGTCCTCCAGTATCCTCTACGAATTCACACGCTATGAATCCATCACTCTAGACCCTGCTGGGAAAAGTAGTCTCCTCTCTACTTGATTTACTGCAAAATTACCGATAAGGAAACCGCGCTGTAGTGGAACACGACCCTCAGCACAACAGAGATGAGATAGGCCGTGCATCTGCAGAGGGGAGATCACCGTCTTAGCCAAAGTTACAGAAAGCAGGAATGGTGAAATAATCCAAGTCTGACAACATGGAAAACAGGATACCCTTCAAATCAGAGAGATTTTGCATCCCACTGTTTTGTCTTTGGCAGCAGAGAGCATGTCCACATGAAATTAATACTACCAGAGACTGGCATAGCAAGAAAAAAAAATTGTCACGATAAGTTTATCTGTTTGCTTATTCTTCTGACTGACTGATCGCTTACCTCAGCAATGGGAAGGACTGGAAGGCTGCACCAGGACTGTAATGAAAATAAAGCCCCGGGGAACAATTTTGATTATAATGGAGGTTTCAGCTGACTCCATTTTAATTAATCAGAGTAGCGCAACAGTCTGAATTCCCAGGTACCCCATTCCAACCTGCAGACTAACATGACTTGTTTTAGGCCGTATTTTAACATTGTTCTAATAAATTCTTTAACAGTACTTTTATGTCTCAGAGGTACTCTAATTTCTTCTTTATTTTTGTTATGGAAGCTTTCAACAGGCACTTCAACCACAAAACACTAAAATGATATGCCTGCAAAATGCCAAACATAGACTCAGAAACCAAATTCCTCTTCAAGCCTTGCATTAATTAAAAGCACAGTGATTTTTTTGATTACAAAATAAAAGAGTGACTTTACATTGATAAAACATTTTAATTTAAAATAGATGTCTATAATAAAGACAAGCCACAGTAAAATTTGGTTAAAATGCTCAGCATAGACCCAGGATAGTAACATTAGACATCATCCGCTATAGGAGAAAGCCAGAAATTGTCAGTGACAACAGAAAAGCAGGATGTTCAGGGCTCAACACACAGGGCAGTGCCTACATTATCTGCATGATCCAGGCTTAAGTAAGCCAAGGCTTAAGGACTGACAAAACACGTGCAGTCTGAGAAACAGAGCAAACAAAGAACTCCAAATATGTAAGTTGTGTACTCATACATCATAAGACCCAGCAGAGAGGATGTGATTTATATCTTTAAACTCACAAAGCACATAGTTTTTTCCTCTGCATTCTCCTGTGTCTCTTGAATTCACCAGTGGTTTGCTACCGTATGGAAATAAGAGTGGTAAATGAATTGTCCAGGACTTGCCCAGGTGGCACTGAGATGCTGAGCTCTGCAACCTCAGTTCAGTGTGACCTGCAGAAGTGCCTGTGTGCTGCCCCAACCCGGCAGCAGCTGTAGAAACTGCATCTTCATCCAAGGGGGATTTAAAAAAACAAAAGAGACCCAGACATTACAAAAAGACCAGGGGAAAATGCAAAGGCAGCAACCAAGCAGAGAGATCAAGCTAAATGCAAGAGGAGTGCAGGAGACAGCCCTGAAGCGATGGCAGAAGGGGAATGAGGACAACACCAGTAGAGCCCTGAGCCTCTACACTTTTCCACCTCCATCATGACAAAAATGCCTCATTTTCTACAGGAACAAATCATTTCCCCTTCTTGATATGGTGAGCATCACCTGCTCGGTGTGCAGCCCAGGGAACCCTTCTGTTGTCCCTGTGTAGGGGCAAGGCAGAGGGGGTGACTCTTGCTGCTTCGAGGCAGTCACAGAGCTGTGGTAGAAACAGACCTGCTCCTAGCAGTGTCTACCCCTGCTGAGGGGTGCTGAGCCCCTAATTGCTGAACTGCTTGGCCAAACGCAGCCCATCTCTGACAGCTGCCCACTTCTGTTACCTAGATCTTTTGAGAAGGCACCATAATTACGGCTCTTCCCTGTAAAAAAAAAAAGGCTGGGGGCGCAAAACAGAAAGCTCCTTCCCATGTTCTCTTACTCCAGTGTATTCATAAAGCTGCCAAAACAAACAAACAAACAAACAGCACCAACAAAAGAAAACAAAATATCAATTTAGACTGGTTTTCAAGGGTGTAAGAGTTCTGTGTAGAGAAAAGAAAAGGGTAGCTCATGTCTGTGTACAAGCAGCAAAGCAACCACCTGATTTAATACAATGGTAATGATTTCCCTTTGACGACAGAAAAGGTACAGACCTAAACTCCCGTCCCTGGCAAGGCATCTATTTCAGCAGTCACTACTTTCCCTTACTTTCTGCTAGCCTAACAGTACTACAGATACTGTATTTTGCAGTTTTCATTGCCACAAATATTACAGCAACAAATTGCTGCAGGGAATAATCACAGTACAGTGTAAAGGCTGTGACATCCTCAACTGCATGTAAAATTACTCCAGACTGGAAAACAACTGCTCACATCTAGCAGCAATTGTGAAAGCAATGCTTAGAGAGTTTAGACTGAAAACCTCTAAGAGGGGAAAGCATCAAAGTATTGCCAGAGAATGAGACGTAGGAGCTAACTTTTTGATGTGGAGAGCCAGTTTCTGCACAGATTCGCAAGCCTGAGGCATTTTCTTCCACACTGAGCAACCAACCCAGCGCTTAGTTCAGGTTTCAGAAGAGCTCAAGTGATGCATGTAACACCTGCTGTGTGCACTACCACTTCGCACTGTTCAAATCAGAAGGAAAGGAGCAGATGCTATTGATCTTCCTGCCTCAGGTTAAGTACCAGGAGTGGGAAATCCCCCACCAGGAACACCAGCACTCCCACAGTGCAGCCTCAAGTGATCTAGAATTTCCCTCCCAATCCTCTGGTCTTGACTCACATCTTGTCTTTTAACTGCATCCAAGGATGAGCACAGGTAAAGAACGCAGCAGGCTTTCCCTGGGGCCGACCTCGAAAGCTACTTCAGAATGGCAAGCCTGGGCAGATGCTAGCCAGGATCTCTGAAGAGAGCCCTGAAGAGCTTGAGCCTGCAAAGCCTCATCACTCCACAGCTCTGAACGCTGCTGGCTGCTTACCAACCTCCTCAGCAATATCAAGAGCTGCTAATGTCCCAGCACCTTTCTACATGGCAGTAATTAGAAAGTGAAGATGTTTTGTCTCTAGCATTTGAAGAAGATGAAGATCATGGCTTCACTGCACAAGCCAGCATCAGCAGGATGGTAACAAACAGGGTGCAAGAGAAGAAGATCCGAAGTCTCCAACCTGTACTCAACACAGAAAGCATTCAAGAGATCAGACAGCTCTTTTTCTAACCATCAAATCCAAACTGGGAAGGAGAAGTAACTGTAGAGGATTTTCATTCGAAGAACACACCCTATTCTGGTCTGTCAGGCAAGGCTGCTGTTAGCATGCCCTTCAGGAAGCCCACAGTACCCTCGTACTCTGCTATGCAAGTAGGAAACGAAGTTCCTTCTGCTGCACTCCTGTGTTGAATTACGGGCTCATTTTTCACAGAGAGTTTTAAGCATACAGCGCTAGGATTTGGACATGATCAGAGGTCTGCAGATCTGTCTGCTGCTTTCAACACAGTCAACTACAAGGTGTGAGCAACTTGCCCGCGGAACCAAACGGGAGCCAGTGTGAGTCCGTCTCAGATGGTTCATCTCATTCCTACCAGGAGGCCCAAAGCAGGCAGCTGCTCCTCCTCACTGGGAGTGCTTGCAATGGCATCCCAGCAGATTAGGCTCTGTTCCCCATGAAGCTATACATTATTAATCTTATCTGAAGCAGACAGTGCTGACGCCCAGCTTCCTCAGTGTCTGGAAGAACACCAGCTGTCTCAAACTCAGCCTGAGGAAATGCACAGAACGTGCGTGAGTACCAAGAGGAAATGTTTCTTAAAGCTTTGTAGGATTCAGAATCCCTCCCCTCTTTTTTTCCTACACGCTACCGAAACAACTGCCTGGGATTTATACCCCACTCTGTGTCTCTGCATCCCCAGGTGTAGGAATACTTTTTTGTACTTTCCAGTTACGAGACACCTGTCTACTTTTTCTCAGACAACGACCTGTCCCCATCGGCCCATCCATTTGATTTTGAGCATGGGTTACTGCAAGACTGTCTTTATCAGACCAACAGAAGAAGACACCCAGATTATGCAGCTGATGGAAGACACAGCAACACCCCTCCCAAAGCCCAGCAATGGGCACTGTAAAGAAAATTACTGCACACAACATAATTCCTTAGCTTCTACCTTGTAGAAATCCTTCAAGGGCTTAGTTCTAGGACTCAGTAATCTTCATGGTCCTTTTTCTTCATCACCCTTGAGAGTTACAACCAGCAAACACCACATGGTTCTTAGCATCAGGAATAAAGAGTTAATTTCTACTAAAAGGCAACCAAGTTGAGGAAGAACATTTTACCTCAAACTTAAAAAGTGGTCTGTAAGGGGCACTGAATAACACTCAACATTCATGGTCATAAACCACTGGATGGCAAATTACCCTCAAAACAGGAAAAAAATGAATCTTTACCGACTTACAGACCTTTCAAAGTCTCTAACAATCTCAAACTTTAACAGTCATGTAGATACAGCATAGACTAGTGCAATACAAATACATGGCGTGGCAGGTGGATTAAGGCCTTTGAAAATCGAGGAACACTAAGCACCACAGCTAATTTTGTATCAGATACTTGTTTCTTGGACCTATTTTTAATTTCAGGATGCAGTTCAGCAGTGAGTTGGTTTATGAACATTCAAACCAAGACGTGCATGCACAACCCACCCTCCCAAGAAAGAGAGGTCTCTGTTGTGTAACCATTACACATAAGGAAGAGCTATTTTTAAATAACAACCATCCACTACAGGGTAATAAAATGATTTCCAAGAAGTTTTTGATCCTCTAAACTAGTGACCAAGACTTTGCTAGCAAGTGAGAAAGTGTTCTACAATTTGACAAGTTACAGCCGAGTTGAGGAAAGATAAGTCAAGCACCCTGAATGGCTAACACACAGTCATTTTTACAGCAGAAATCGACACGACATGGTCACGTGTAATGAAACCACATTATTCATTATTCTGGAAAATACACTAATTCTACGCACTATTTCCCACAGGTTTACAGCCCTAATAAATCTAGATTTGTGTCATTAACCTCTAGAACTACGGACTGACTACCAGTAAGAGTGCAGTAGGTGGTGATGAAAGCAACAGAAATGCCCCATAATACGGGGGTTATTGCCTTTGTGTCAGGAGACACTGTGTGGTAAGTGAATATGAACTTCAAAGACACGGCTCGTTTTACACGGCTGGCCTCACCTATGAAAGCTGAATCTGGAGCATGTTGGTGTAGCACCAACTATAGTAACTATAATGAAACACTATGGCTGAATAGTACTATCCTCACCCACTTCCATCATCAAAACAAGATGACATCATTCCTTTTATTTTCTAAAGCTCATTTTTGGCAAGGGAAGTCATCTGTTCTCCTAGGTACTGTTTAGAAAGTGAGATTAGTAGATTAATCCATTTGTCTCCCCAAGAGTTGTGCTTTTTACATTGCCATATTTACCACATAGCTTCGGGCATGGCAGATAAAGACTGTCTTAGATTTGTGATTGCCTCAGATCTGTTTGACAGGGCTCTTTGTGCCTCTGGAAGTAGGCTGACGGTTTATTAGCATGAAGTCCCGGGTTTAATCCTGGTATAAAGCATTTGAAAAAAATAAACATTTCCAAGTAGAAGGCTGAAAAATATTACACTTCCATACTCAAATTTCACAAGGCAAATCTCCTTATCCCCAAGGTAAACCTATTCATGTATATTTACCTGGCAAGTACATATGACGGTGTTTGACTAGACCCGTTTATCATTGCAGCAAAGGAGGCCTAGATAAACACATACAACAGATCAGTTTAGCTAAAGCCTGTAGGATTCCCACGTTCTGAGGGTTTGACCCTCAGAGTCATTGTGTATTTCTATTAAGACACAACCACTAAGCTTTCATCAGAAGGCAATGACTGTAAATTTCCTCCATTACCTGATCCGCAATTAATTGGTGGTGTTAAGAGCCTAACGTCTCACGTACCTGCGTACAGCACTGCAGTCAAAATCTGCCTATATATGTACGACAGAACAATTTAAATATACAACAAATAGAGAAAATTTGATTTTAATTACATTGGACACAGTATTTGTCCAAGCAAATGCACAAGGGGAATATCTTACAAACTAAGCAAATGAAAAAATCCAGTAAAATTGGCACGTCAAAAGAGAATTATGGTCACGTCTCTCAGGGTAGAAAGGTTGATAAAAAGAGTTCGGAATTGCTGCCAAGGTTATTGTCATCCTGAATTTGTATTGGCTGTTCAGACACCGGTCACAAGATGTAAAGATTAACACAACATTTAGTTTTGTATAGAACTGTTACTGCATGTGAAACTAAACAAGTTGTTTGCTTTTTCTGTTGTTTTGTTTTGTTAAAACCAACCACCATTCAGCACATGTTTGGTAGAATACACATCTTTCAGGAGTCTTTTAATCAACCATAGCAATTTGTAAACCCATTTCAAAAATAAATATTTAGAGGTCATGTAAGCAATGAACTCAAAGAATGGCTTACGTCCAGGCATTGTGCAGACTGAATGATGTGATCCTCCAGACATCTTTCTGCCCATGTGGTGCCATCAAAGAATTTTATTTTTTTAACCATGACCAAAATTAAGGAAAGACAGAGATGTGAGGAACTAACTGTACATGAGATGGGGTCATGCGAGAGGGGTCAAATCCCCCTGCTCAACTGTGAGCCAGCAGAAAGGAGGGAATGAGATAAGACAAAAGGTCGGAGCAGCAAAGGTGGCCAGATCTCTTCTTGGAAAGAGCTTAAGAACTAAATTAAAACAAAAGGCAACCTTCACACTTCTCCTCAAACATCTGCTACTCTCTGCCCTCTTTTCTCCTCACTAGTTTGGAGAAGACTTTTACCAGACAGATGTCCTTTAATTGTCCACCTGGACATCGAGGTGCTCAAGGCAGGAGCTGAAGGCTCAGCTGCCACCCCAGCATCAAGTGCAGCTGGCAAAGTACTCAGTTCCACAAAACAACCTTCCTTGACCCAAGAACTTTCTGGGGGTCAAGGAAACAGGGAAAAAGAGAAACACCTCATCATTGAGAAATGATTTCCCACCTCAGACTAGACAGCAACTCTTTAAGAAATGCCATCGCTCCCTCATTTCAGCAAGAGTACGAGGGAGCCCTTCAGAGTTTGGAGGCCATGCAGAAGGCCTTCTTCTACTACCTCGCCACCAACCACGCCAGGTCTCTGCACCAATTTGCAGCAATATCCTTCATTGTGCTACTCCGCTAAATTAGTTGCAGATGCTCCTGTAATAAATCTTTCCTCAGCTGTGCGCTTCAGAAAAATGAACTGGAAAAGTCTGCTTCATAGGCTCCATGTCAGCCACAAAAAAAACTGCATGAAACCATGAAGTCAAACACAAAGCCCCCTGGGGGGTTCTGGAGCACTACTGTCACATCCTGATTTTCAAATTTCATCCACTCAGCTGAAAGGATGTTTAAAACCAACATTTCTGGGGACAAAGAAAATCTCGCTTCATTCTTCTCTCATTATTGAAGTGTGGCTGAACCCTTCTATTCTCAGAACTGCCAAAAATAAATAAATGCTGCTACATGTAGGGAACTTTCAGCCTCAGAAGTGTAATTTCTCACAAGAACTTCTGAGCAACTGAAGATGTGGGAAAGGCCATTATTACTTGCTCTCAGCTAGAGCAGTTGCTAATACGAATATATGGGCCTCTTCAAAGTCTGCTTGCACAAATGGTTAGCCTGTCGGCAAACAGCAGGGTAATTTGTCACCAACCCCACACACCTCCCTCCTTAGAAACACCGTACACCTGAATATCATCTGGGAAAGCAGACCCCAGCTCAAGGTGAACACTCCTGCCTCTCACCTCCTTTCTCAGGTTTACCTCTATGGCTGAAAAGTTTGTTTGGCATTATAGCTCATCTATACCATCAGTTCAAATTTAAAGCATTAAAAACTTGCCAGTTAACTTTGGATTTAAGGTAGAGATCGAGAAATCTCACAAAACCCAGGATGCTCAAGCTACAGCTTAAAGCTACAAGTTACAGCCCTTCTCCCAGCACCTTCTTGTCCTCTTTGGACAAGAGGAAATGGCCTCAAGTTGCACCATGGGAGGCTTTGGTTGGATATTAGGAAAAGTTTCTTCACTTAAAGGGTTGGGAGGCATAGGAACAGGCTGCCCAGAGAAGTGGTTGAGTCACCATCCCTGGAGGTATTCAAAAGACTTGTAGATGTGGTGCTTAGGGACATGGTTTGGCAGTGGACTTGGCAGTGCTAGGTTAATGGTTGGACTTCATGATCTTAGAGGTCTTTTCCATCCTAAAATATTTTGTACTTACAATAATAAATAAATAAAATAAATTTATCAGGAAAAAACACATATAAAAGTAGAGTGAGTTTTCAGAGGACAGCCCTAATCTATGCAAACAGGTACGCTACAGCATAGGATGGTGAGATGATTTCCCTCAAATGTTGCATGAAGTTGATGGCAAAGCCAGGAACAGAGTGCAAATCTTGCTTATGTGGTACAACAGCAATATACCCATGTGTGGCTTTTCTGCTTATTTACTGTATGTGTTTCTGAGTCTACTTACTTTCGACACACTGATTATGCACGACTGAGGTCTGCTTTTCCCACACTTGGAAGTGTGACATGTAACTGCTTGTTGTTATCATGGTATGAATTACCTCAAGAGTGGGAACCGTACCTCTGAACAGCCTGGCTTTGTTCAGCTACAATCCTAAGCCTTTATGCTTGCAGCTAGAGTATTTCACTTATGCACTCCTTATGGCTAAATGAGGCAAATTTCCCCTACCCTACCACTCTCCAAGTGCCCATTGCACTGAACCCCTCAAGGTAAATTTTGAGCAATGTTAGACTCACAAAAATGAATAGCCAACCAGCAGCCCTGTAGTGGCACACAGTCAGGGGAGCTCAAACAGGCCAGGAAAGAGAAGCCACTGCTATAGTACTCCCTGCTTTGCATGTGAAGAATCCTGTTTCTCAGGACATTGTAAAAAACAAAAACACATAAAAACAACAACAACAAAAAAAACTTGTCCCACACAGAGCCCAGGAAAGCAGTCAGCACAATACGGTTCCCACTGCTCTCCCCTTTGCTTTGCTTTGTAGGGAAACGGGGCTTGTATGACCACAGTGTCTGCCTGTATGTGTATGTCAGCGTGCTGATCCCAGAATTTTGGGTTAGACCCACAGTCATATTACAACAACATTTGACAAAGGGACAGAGAGAGAAAGCAACCTCTTGCAAGTTCTTACAAGTTTTGTGAAAATTATCAGGGAGGCAATTCTGTAATTCCTGGCTCAAGGAGTGGCTGGCACGTGAGGTCCCAGAGAGCATGGAGAATCCCAGCAAATTCCTCAGCCATGGGAAAAGTTTCAGCTGCGGCTCACAATCAACCACTGGACACAAATTTATAGGAAAGTAGGCATGGTCAGCCCCACTGTTCAGAAAACTACTTGTCTGGCTAGGCAGTCATTGGAAGACATAGTTATGTGAATGATTTATTCTATTTTTTCCTCTAAGAAATCTTTCCCAGCACTGAAGAAGGAGGGAGCAAGATGGTGGGTGACAAACACACTTGCTAGCACAAGAGCGACCTTTATAAAAGCAGATTTTGTGTTTTCTAATTTAAGAAGAAAAAAGCCAGTGATGGGGTGTGGCAAGAGATCCTGTTAGTTTCTCAGCTAGTTATTTTCAAACGTGTTGCATGTATATGCTTTCAAAACACAGCAATGCATAACTTCTGGAAGGAGCACCGAGGCCGAGCTGACATACGTGTTTGCTGATAGGGAGCTTATTTTCTTAAGGTCTGCATATGAGAGCAGAGATCTACTGCAAATGTCTTGATCACCAGCACTGCCTGCAGCTGTTTAAGGGGGGAAAGGGGCAGACTGACCCCATTATCACCCCCATCCAAGATCTGTCCCTTAGTTGCCCTTGCCCTTTACAGCCCCAGTGAACCAACCTGGCAATGCCCCGTGACTCGTGCTGTTTACCCCTACCCTTGCTCCTGACAGTCCAAGGCAGTCACAGAGGAAACACAAGGCACTGACCTGGCAAATCTGCAGGCACTTGTGGGAAGCAGGCTGCGACCTTTTCAACCAGCAAAACTACTGCAGAAAGACAGTGCTTGAGCAAACCTTATCACATAACAGAAAACTTCCCCACTGGCACAATAACGAAAGGGAAGTCTATTTTCCACCAGCAGTTTACTGTTTGAGGATGTAACCTGAGTACAAAAGGATGTATGAACTTCAGCTTCCAGGCTGGAAGAGTTGTGACAGAACCACAGCACACACGCTCATCTGTCCCACCAGGAGGTCACTCAGACTTGGCCATGCACGTGCCAGGTTGTCCTCCACAGCAGCACTTCTCTGAGAGTCAGGTATTTAACAACGTTGACAGCACTTGGGACACAGGCAACACAAGACAGAAGATGGGAGCACTCTGAGGGCTGTGAGGCACTGGCACAGGCTGCCCAGAGAAGCTCCCATCCCTGGAGGTGTTCAAGGCCAGGCTGGACGGGGCTTTGGGCAGCCTGGGCTGGTGGGAGGTGTCCCTGCCCATGGCAGGGGCTTGGAACTGGGTGGTCTGTAACTTCCCTTCCAACACAAACCTTTCAGTGATTCTGTGACACATCGCTGTGCTGCACGGAAGGTCTCAGTGGTTAGTGAGAACAGTCTTGCCATGCTTTCTCTTGAACCTTTGCCCTCCAAGAATCTGAACAGACAGTGTGGCAGGAGAGCTGTGGGCTCCGTGCAGCACCTTCCGCATGCCTTTCCTTCACCAAGTCTTGGTACCTAATACCACTGCCCCTTTTCCATGCCTATATAGCTTCCCTTAACTCCCCCCCGTAAAACCATGAATACTGTTTTTCACAAGTAGAAATTACCCACATTGACGTAATTCTTATATCACTTTAATAATAATAATAAAAAGCTTGCAGTCTCTTGCCAGCAATAAAAGATGTCAACATCACCAAACAGCGATCTAGCTATTATCAATGTAAGCGATAGCACTAAAAATATCTTTATACTCCAACCCTCCATGACTCAATCTCTATCTATAAATACTTTAATGGGATTTATTCCATTTATTTTCTAGTTTCCCAGGTGATGACATGACAGACCTTCAACCTGGTCTTGCGCAACAAGCATAGGAGAGGTCAGTGAATTGGCAATAACAAACTGTTTGAGAGCCAGCAACAGCAAGAGGGAGTTCAGATACTTGATGACAATGCACTAACACAAATATATGTTTCCCTCCGCAAAGACTCCAGCATAAAAAGAAAAAAAAGTTTTAGGAAGAGATCTTTCACGCCATGATCTCCTAGGCTGTTTGATCTGGTTACCTAAGTACAGTCTGAATGACTGGCATTTATCTGCAACTAACCTGCAAGAAGGACAAAGATCTGGTGTATCAAGTCTGCAGGATGGACCACAATACAACAGTTCCTACGTCTCTGAAATTTGTAATAAACAGTTTGGCAAAGACCTCAGTTAAATGTTTTTGCCTTGTTTTTCACATCCAATTGCACTCCCCAAGTCGACAGCCATTTCTCTATTTAGGATTTTGGGATGAATCATCCCATCTCCTGTTGTACAAGGCTTTGAGCATGCTTGTCACTGCCAACATGCCCACTGTGTGCCTCCTCTGTTGCATGCCATGTGCCAACTGCTCAAGTGAAGCTCTTCTGGTGGGGCTGGGTCATGACACTGGCAGCGAACTTGTGCTCCAGGGGAAATGAAGAGCAAGCCAAATCCCTGATGTGAGAAGTGGGCCTCATGTGAGGCATGGGGACGGGAGAATGCTTCTCCCCAGTACTAATGAAAATTTAAAAGGCTTGACTTTGGCATAGAGAAATGAAAGGGCTCTTTCTCTTTTTTTTTTTTTTTTTTTTTTTTTTTCTTTCTTAATATACTCCTCTGTTCACACACTCCTGCATAGCTATGTGAGAATCCTTCGTGGGAAGCTCAACAAAACACTTCAACTTCTCTTTGCCAGGGACAGCTTGGTTAGGTTACCAGAACACAGGAATCTACATGGAAGAAAAAAGCAGCAAAATGTTTATAAAACGTCCATTTAAACCCAAGCTGGTGCTCGGTGCTCAGTAACACCTCGCATGGCTGCTCCTGTCAATGAGGCAACAGAAGAGGTGTTGTTAAGGGCCTGTTCTTCAGCCATGCTCTAAAATCCCCCAGTATTAAGCAAGCCTGCCTGTCAGCCACCTTGCTCTGCCTGCAAGCAAACCCAACTCGAGTAACCTGAGTAGACATTAGCAACTCAACACTCACCGCAGTTTCATGTCGTGGTCTGACCAAGCGGCACAAGCACTTAACCACAGCCTTTAACAACAGCAATGCTACGCACACTAATCCCTCACTGATATTTCATGTCAGCTCCCAACATGAATCAGCACAGACAGCGATGGATTTGGCTTAACAAGCCGAGTCAATTGTGCTTGCACTTTTTTGGAGCAAGGGAGCTTATCGTTCCTAGTGAAATCACAGAAGGATGCTGCCTGCAGCCTGCCAACCTCCTCTCAGTGGTGCCTCGCCAGGGCAAATGTGCAGCTGGGCCGTCGCCGCTAGGGCTGCCCGAAAGGCTTGGACATTCCCTTCGGGGAAAAACACCTCAGGAGCTGATGTCATTTACACGTTACCTGACTCTGATGAGCAAACTTGCCCGCAGCCAAGCACAACACAACAGTGCCACTTTGAAAGAAGTGTTCAGGGCATGTTTTTCATTACCACAGTCAGCCCAAACACTCCACGGCCTCCAGCTTATCCCACTGTGCCACAGCCATTAACCAGCTGAAGGGATAGCGACACGTGGATGACGAAACATTCCACAAGCATGCTGGACTACACTGAAAATCTTGTGGGAATGTCAAGTTAGATATTTTCCATACCCTGAAGTGCTTTCTTGTGGCACATTACACTTTCCAATCCTTTTCTTTTTTTTCTTTAATTAACTACTGTGCTCAAGCTTCCTGGGGCTTCTTTTTTTGCAGCAAGGCAGAACCTCAGAAGTCTAGAAAAATAAAGAAGTGACAACTCTTCAAATATTTTTCCCACCAAAAAGAAAGTGTTCTTCCTCACATCCTCTGATTGTTTCCCCCTGTATCTTCCATGCTCTAAAACACTGACAGCATAAACAGACGGCCTAACTAATCAGAACCTCAGTCACAACAACCACAAAGAACTCAGAGCATTAAATGCTGATGCCACAGGTTTCTAACACCAGCTCTGTTCAGAAGAACTGCTGTATTCTTGCATGATCAAACCTTAATACAGTGTCAAATTTCTCAAATATCCAGTGGGTGAGAGGAATGAAATATGAGCTCAAAGATCTCAGGTCCAGGGCAAGGTGAAGTCCAAAGGCAGTGTGGCATAGCACTGTGTGCAGCCAAGAGGGCACAGGAAAATAATTCATTTGACTTCCCCATCCAGAAAGGCTTTAAGAGTTACCCACTGTTGCTGGCTTAACAGAAGGAGCTGTGGATGACATCTGTCCAAAGCAAGGCTCCTACTCACTCATCTAGAATAGAAACAAAAGTCTTTCAACCACCTCATTTAAAAGCAAAGTTATTGGAGGATGACTGTTCTTGTTGGGCATGCCAATAAACTAACAGATATGCCAGCACTTAAGGACTTGGCTATCTCTAGGCAGGACATCGCACAGTGTCACTGCTAAAACAAGGTCAGTTATTTCCTTCCAACTGGTATACGAAAGCTGCCAATAGCAATAACAAAAGTATTCAAGAAGGAAAAAAGGAGCACAAACATGGGGATTAGCTGGAAATTTAGACAGTAATTTTTTATTACTATTACTATTTTTAATTGCAAACGGAGTCAGAACACATTCTCTTAGTGACAATGTAATTTAAGCAGTCTATTACTCAGTATTATGTCAAACCAACGGACTGCAAAACCTTAACCTCCATCCCAGGTTCATTCTCCTGTCCCACCCCCAATATACTTGTTCCAAAAAAACACTATATTTAATCCCTGAGTTTATAAAACAGATAACATAAATGCTATTGTACTCAGCTCTAGGGAATTGTACAGTACTCTTGCAATGTCTAAGGAAACTCCTGCTGGGATAATATTTAAGACTCTAGTCCCCAAAGCAACATTTCTCAAATGACCTCAAGCCTAAAGTTACCTAAGTTGCATCAAAGCTGCTCAGACATGTTGTTGCTGGCATCAGCTCAAGTTCCTTTAAAACATAGTTGAGATGTGCAATAAATACAGAACAATGAAGTCAGCACATGTGAAAGAATTTAAGAACTTGCCTATCAGAAAAAGCAAGGCAGATTTTGCATGTAAATGTGAGCAATAATTTTAAAGGGTGGCCGAGTGCCTTGCTCATTTGCAACCTGCTCAGCCGTTACACTCCTCTAAGCATTGCATGTCCTACCCTTTAGCTGTGTTAAGATGCTGCTGATCCAGATACCAAGATACATGTTAATACGCAACCTGCCAGAGGTGTTTGAAATTCCATCTGATCCTCATCAAAGAGCAAAATTCCTCGCCCTTATTGCAGTGTGTAAAAAGTTACCAAATGCCCCAGAGCAGGACGGCTGCCTCCCTTGAACACTGCCTTCCCCACATCATAATACCATCAGCTTCAGGTGAACTACATGGGTTCCCCATGCTATCTTCATCTTTCAATAGTGGCTTTGAACCAAGAATTTTACTATTGAAGAACAAGTACGGAAGGGCTGAATCCCAAGATAAGTAAGCAGCAGGGCTGACCTCATAAACTGTTCCCTAGGGCATACCATTGGGATTGCATGAGGTTCCTGGAAATATATGAAAAACAGACATTGAGGTTTTACCATTCATAGGCAGGAAGTAAACAATGTTTAGCAGGAATTAAATGCACTTATTATTCAAAGAAATTTAAAACACATACAGACCAGGCTGGGGTTAAAGTGATACCCAGATCCAATACGGGAACACAGCAGGAGCAGGTCATAGCAAAATCCACCCGTGTAGCTTATGCACACGTGCACACTTGTAAACGTTTGTAGACAACTACAGGCACAGCTCTCCAACCTTTCAAGAAACATGGCCACTCCATTAGAAAAATAAGAATTACAGAAGCACTTAGTGTTGTTCAGATCCACTCCCTGAGAATTTAGCAGGGAAAAACAAAACAAAACACAACAACCACCAAACCTTCCAAACAAATATCCACTTCAGTGGGAAGAAATCAAGCTAGTGATGAGTACTTCTGAATACCCTCTCATCCTACTAAAGTGCTTTGCACAGAACAAGCCGTGTGAGCCATGAAGCATTTCATCTTTTGTCTGCTTTGAGGTCACATGCTGATGAGCCTCACCCCTGAGTTTCCCCCTTGACACATGGAAGAAATCTACTGGAATATATTTGAAGCATGAGCTTTAATCGTTCTCTAATACTGAAGATTATTCTTCTGTTCTAATTTGCCATAGACTTTCAAGGGAAATTCACTGGATAATGAAAAGTTTCAGAAACACCAACCATACAGAAGTGCCTATCACTGCAGGAAGCCACGATCCTATACTGAAATTTCTCCAGACTTTTTCCTGTTGTGATGACCTCAAGGACAAGTACTCTGAACCTTAAAACAGGCACCTCACCTGCCTAAGCTGCAGCATTAAGGCCCATAGTTGGAGGTGTCAGACACAGTCCTTATTTTGCATACTCCATTATAAGCTCACATGGACCACACTGATGGTACATATCAGAGACAATATGGGTTTTGCATTGGGCCTCTGCCATCCTGATTGCTGGAAAACCCCACTAATTTCACACTAACTCGCCCTAGATCACCACTCGTATTTTAGGCTGCCCTGTCAGGCTTAAAATGAAGTAAAATCAGAACAACAATACTGAACCAGCAGAACATCCGAGGGAATATACCAAGAGAAAATACTGTATTGGTCTTTTTATTCCTCTGCTTCGTTTAAGAAGGCACAGAGGTTTAGATTATCCTCCCTCTATTTTTTTCCCCCGAGTAAGCTGCAGCTGAGGAAGACTGAAAGCTCAACACTTTGAGCTCAACATTGCTGTGTTTTTGCCCCTTAGAGATAAATTAACTACTAAGCAAGAAATCATCTTAAAAGTACAATATTCATTTTCTTCTAGTATCTTCCACCAGAAGAACTCAAAAAGCTGCACATACTTTTTAATGCACTTATCAACCACAAATCTGGAAAACTGGACTTGCAACTACTGAGTCTTTCACAAGAGGTATCAGCTCTTGGTGAAAAACCTTCTTTTTGTTTTCAGTAACCAAAAGAAATAGCTTTTGGGACCCAGAATGAGAAAGAAACTTTTAATCAGTCCCATCTCATGCAGCCAAAGTCTCACCTCTGGCTAATAAGGAAAAAAATGTTCTTGATGTAGCCACACTGCACTACACTGGGATTTGCGTGTTATTCTGATGCATGGACCGCTTGATTCATAAAAAAAAATGAAATTCTATGAAAAAGCTGAAGGGTCAAACATTTTCACGTGTCACATATACCACCAGGGCACTGAGAACCTCTCAGTTCATAGTGCAAAAAGCACAGAACTTAAATATCCATAAGTATCCACGTTAGGATTTGCAAGAGAACAGACAACCAGTCCCAATGTGTCCTAAGGCCGAGCTGTTGTTCCATCACCTTGGCTTTATAATCCTAAATAGAATTGAAATAAACCCAGCTCAAAGCAAGGTTCTGAAAACTCAGCATACTAAAAAGTTGTTCTAATGTCCTAAGAGGCGCATATAAAACATGAAAAAAAAATATTAGCAATTAGGTTTTAGGGATTGTGATCTCACACATGAAAAAAAAACATTTTCTACTGAAGTCAATGGAATTATATCCATTGACATGAAAACACAACACGGCACTCCAAAAAAATACCGTAAATCTTAAAATCCCCAGATACAACCTCTGTGGCCAGTGTCTGTATTAGCCACATGTGCATTATCCTGAAAGGAGGTTTCAATTATTTTTATAGTGAGATAATGTTCCCTTGACTATCTTAAAGTCTTAGTAGCACATAACAATTAAATTTCATTCTTTAGAAGACAATAGCAAACATCTGCAACTTTGAGTCTATACAAGAACTAGCAATTTTCCCATTTTCTTCCTGAGAAGGGTGACATCTCTCTGACTTTTCCACAATACCATAAAGCTACTGACAAGCTACATACAAGAATTTGAGGGGGAAGCAGGGGGAAGTCTTCTCTGAGGCCAAGTCCAAACTGGAAGTTTTGCACTTTGCCAGTTGCAAGAAAAATGGGAAACAAAACACTTCATTTTGTAATAAAGTATCAGCTAACACCCTTAGCAGAAGGAAACCCAGCCCTCACCAGCCAAATCTGACTTTCACTCAGTGAACTAAAAATATATTTGCAGAGGTTTGTTAATATGGTTGACCTCAAAATTTGGAACTTTCTTCCTTCCAGATGCAAAATAGCTCAAGATTCTGCGTTTTCAGGGAAGGATCCAAAGGCCCCTCTACCGTCTAGTCCCTACTGAATTTAATCACCAGGCATTAGCGAATACAGCCAATTCTAGAAACTAAGGAACCAGTTATCCCCACTTTTGGATATAAAACTGAGCAGCTAGTCTCTTCTGTGCTTTCTACGATATACTTTACAGCACTGTTATGCAAGCTTTAGCACATTGCATGATGCCAACACTGACCTTTCCCAGCAGAGCTCTCCTGTGTTTGATCCTAATACATGTAATTAGAGGAAAGAAAATTGGACAATTATCAGGACAGAGATCAAACTTAGGTTCTTCTTTCCTCATCTCCACTTTTAAGATGATGTTAAAAAAAAAAAAAAAACAACACAAAAATGTAAGAAAAAAGACACTACACATATTTAGTAATGAAGACAAGCACAGGAAAGGTACCATGAAGGTGGCTATAAAAAAAGGCAACTTAAAGCTTGTTTCACCAGAGAAACTGACATACATTAGCCAGCAACAGCACTATAGGTCAAGCTGACTGTTCACAGCTAATCCAAACTACAGTTTGATTTGTGTGTGCTAGAAACTTAAGAAAAAGTATTTCAGGTTGGTGGCTTTGTTGTTGTTTAAAAAAAAAAAAAAAAAAAAAAAAAAGGTAGCAGCAATGTCATCAGACCTTATTCCCTATGGACATGTGATTAAAAGAATCAGTGGATCACACCAGTTTCTTTAAGATGTATAATTATCCAATTTTCCTAGCAAAACCTCAGGGCAAACAGATAGGAAGTTAGTTGTGTTTGCACATAAAGAAAATAGACTCAATTTACTGGAGAATGATGTTTTCTTTCTCCTCTGAATGACTGTTCACCTGCATGGTTACCATCAGTATGTCCTTCCCCTGCCTACCTCACCTGAAATATGGCCTCCACAAGTCCAGCAGCACAGTGACCACCAAGCCCTCTTGTAGCAAAACCCAAATCCCACCTGATGTCCTTTACAACAGTACTTAGCAGAGATGCAGACCTCGTTAGCTGCTGCTCTGCAGTCCTTGGGACAGGGAATATTCATTTAGAGAAGCTAGTGGAGGTTACTTGCATTCATGGAAGGAAGGAATCCCAATCCCCACCAGCAGCTCCTGCACACTAATATCAACATACAAATTACAATCTGCCACACAATGGGACCACCTCCAAGCGGAGCCAGTGGTATAGAAGAGCCTTTTTAACACAGAAATGCAGAGCAATGTAATCTCCTACAGCTTAAACTCATTGTGGGTGGTTGGAAAAAGCATACTTTCTACCAGCAATATGGACAATCTTCAGGCAAGGATGTTAGCGCCTGAGAAGAGGGGAGGGGAGCGAAGGAAACCAGCTTCATTTCATGACATGACATGGAACTTGACATGCTTTTCAAGGCAGTTAGTCAGTCCAGGAGAAATGCTACATCTGGGGAAATGGCTGTGTAACAGGGGCACTGCACTGAAATAGCAGGTCAGCCTCAACCTCTTCAGATTTCCTTTTTTAGCAGAGATGATAGTGCCCCCCAGAAAAACTAATCCTCTTCAAAACTGAAGGGAGCAGGCAGTCTTGCATTCAATTTCTTGTGAGAAATTCCAACACCCAATTAAGTTACCAGAGATCTGTCCCATTTATGTGAGAGGTGTCACCAGAATATTCAGAAACTGAACTATAACCTGGAGTTACAGAGACAAAGATGATGCATTTCCACATGTGTATTAGCACAGAAACAGACAGTGTAACACAGATTCAGAAAAACAAATCTCCTCTTAGACGTGGGGCTGAACTGAGCTCAAAACAAAAATTATTCAGATTAAATAGGCACCTTTTGAAGCCCCAGATACGAACCTGTGACCCCTGGCTGCCAGGGACCTACCTGTGAGACGTGTGGAGAACCACCAGGGCTCAGCAAACACACCTTGTGGCCTAGGGTCCCCTGAAGCCACTGAGCGAGACTTGCCAAGAATAGGGATTTAAATATGGATTTAATCCAGGCTGTGGCAGCATGGCTCACCAAGAATAAGGTGTCTGTGGGGCAGCAGATAGCCCAGTGACGTACACTGCACAGAAGATCAGGCCAGTGGAGCCACAGAAGGCGGCAGGGCTGGAGGGGCTCTCACCCACACAGCCAGGCCAGGCTCCACCAGGCCCTGCCCGACTGGTGCGAACCCAGGACGAGATGGACCTGAACGGGCTGAAGGTATGAAGGATCAGGAGCGCGGGGAGATGCAGATATGTGGCATGACCTACAGGGAACACAGCATCTGCTTTCACAAACTACCCAGTGAGTCACCAGGGTGGAAAATACAGCGTCTGTTCTAGTCCTTCTGAGGAAGGAGCCATTTGCAAGGCTCTAATTGGCCTCAGCAGGGATCCCTCGTTAGTCATCACGGTTTGCTGTGAAGCGGAGGTACTTTCTGTGAATGGCCAAACCACAGCGATGAAACAGATTTCTTCAAGACTGAGAGACGTGAAGCAATCCCCTGCCACAACAAAGATCCTATCAGCTACTGTCATCATCCTGCATTTTCATTTGTGAGTGAAGATGCTCAGTCTGACCGCTTCTGTGTCAAACGGAAGAAAATGGCCTGCTGAGAAGGAAGCTTTGGATTTTTTCTTGGCAATGCACTCAGGGCCTGGGCTCCAAACTCTGACACACCACATGTAAGCAGATTATGCTCTTCGCCCAGCAAACAAGGAGCTGCATCCCCACAGCAAGAAGTGGAGCTCTCATAGCTAACATCGAGCTATAACTCAGCTATATAAAAACAAAACAAAATCAAACCCAGAGACTGGAAACTGAGCCATCAATCAGGCAACACATATTAAAAGCTACAAAGATGCTAAAAAAGTTAAAATTCACAAAAGAAGTGATGTTAATTGGAAAGGCTCAGGTAACCTCCAACAAAGCAGCAAGTCACAAAGGAGCTCTGGCTGGCCAGGACAAGGAGAGGAGGCAGCGGGAGAGGGCAGCACCATCCACTCACTGCCAGAGTGCAGGACACGGAGTAGGAAGGTTGACTGGGATCACTCCTTGTAGGCATGGCTAGCTCCAGTGTGTCTCCAGCTCCAAGGGCACACAGACAAAGGAACAAGATGCCAACAGGCAATTGTGCTGGACAGCACGCTTTCCCCCTGCCAGATACAGCTTAGAGTTGCAGCTGTTTGATTTTTACCTGATTTCAAAGACTATCTAGCACATTGGGACAAACTCCCAAGGGATGGTGATTCACTGGTAAGGATGAAGGGTCCCAGCAGGGTTCTCCACGCATAGGGATGAAACTTCTGTAGCTTTTCTTCCAGGGTCCCCTCTTGACATTCATCTAACATATTTCATACTTAAAGTCACAACACTCCTGAGCACATATGTATAATAGTGCTCTTCGTGTACAGTCCAGTAAAAGAAACTACTGGGAAGCAGTCACACATTTTTTCTTTAAAAGGAAGTTCAAGAGATCCTAGTTTTGATTCTCTGAAGAATTCCTCCAGCCATTTTGATACATGGGGGATACACAGAACCACAAGGAAGCAATAGTTTATCCTAGAGCAGAAACTGCACTTTTGTTTCACTGGGGAGGGGAAGGAATGAGGAGAATTAACAGATCATGCATTCATTACAAATACCAGACATCTGAAAAACAGAATGAAAATAGATTGACTAAACTTTTCTATAGTCACTGTCAAAGGAAACAAGTATCATTACCTAGAAACAAAGCATCTATACAGTACCAGTATTGTATGATTTGGTTTTGTTACACTGCGTGTAATGCAGAGCAAAGTGGTCCCTCAATCTGTAGAATTTAATCCAGAACAAATCCAAATGCAGAACAAGTAAAGGTAGCAAAGAGTTTAATTTTATTTTTTTTTTAAAGGATGTTTGTCTTATACAAGCCAATGATGTATGGTTAGGTGGCTTATTATGAGGTTATGCCTTGTTTCCATATTTGTTTTATTCAAACTATAAATGAAAAAAAAAAACATATATCCAGGCACAAACTTGCCTATAACAACTTTTATTCATAACACATCTGTTTCACTCTCCTTTTAACTTACTTTTGAACTCTAGTTCCTTAGATGCCTTCCAATGAAAAAGATGGCCAAGTTTGCATATTGACTTGAGCTGATTTCTAGGAAGCATGTAAGTAGGAGCTCATCACAGCTGGCTCCCAGTAACACCCTCTGAACACTCTGTGGGGACAGCTGTAGAAACCCACCACTGCTCTTAGCCATCAACAAGAGTTGGGGAGAAATTGCTTTTTTTCTATCTTGCACTCAAAGAGGACAAAAGCTCATCACGTGCAAGACAATACACAGCTCTTAGTTGTGGCTGAAGTTTATGTTACATTACATTGACAGAGCTGCAGAAAAGTAAGCAGAAAAGCAATAAATTATATTCCTAAAAAAGCAGCAGCCACCCAAGAAATGAGCTAGTACAATAGCAAGACCTTGCATCACCAGGTGTTTTAGGTCATGAACGCAAGCAAGCAGGAAGAGCGTTGGGTAAACAAACATCTTATTTAAGCTTCATGAGCTCAAAGTATGGGATATTTCACAAACTCTTCCCCAGCGCGACGTTTAATTGGTTCACCCAACTAAACGACTCCAGGATGAACCAGAGGTACTGTAAAGGAAATAAATTGCCCTTCTCTTAGCACAGATGCTACAGACAAGGAAGTAAAGGAAGAGTCTTCATAAAGACGTGCTGTAAGCAGCTCCGTCTACTTAGGCCTAAAACCTCATCGCCCTGCAACTCTCTGTAGTGTATGTTAAAACCGATTTGGTGCTTATTTTCTCCTGAGCCCCTCACCCTGAATCTGCCAACTCTTTCCATCCTTTAGCTAGCCCCGATTGCTCCCACACCTCTCTCTCTCACACCTCGATGCCATTAGCTTCGCTAGCCTACCGGGGGTCTTCACCATGCCTCTGACGTACACAGGAATTCTTCTGTGAGCACAAAGGAATTCTACGGCCAACGCGCGTTTATAGCTAAAAGCAATAAACCGAAAATTGAACCGACACAGCAGTTAGATCAATTACATTTTCTTCCAGTGACTAATAATTTCTTTTGTTTTGTGTTTTAAAAGTAAATGAATAACAAGACTTACAGGCAGCTGAAGCATGGAAAAATATTTAATGTGAATTTCCAGAGCGCAGCGTTTCTGAAGCCCTGCCAGTCATGTAGGAGATAGAACACGGCATTGCTAATTACACTCATGTGTAACCACAGTGACGTTATAACACAGGTTATTTAAAGCCTTGTGGGATTCGCTTAGTATTCTAGGTAAAGTACATTTTAAATGCATTTCCCTGGATGATGTCTGAAGGGGCATTCCAAAAACTGAAGTGCAAATTTCACAGCCTCTAGCACCGGCAATATATATCCTATAAAACAATCAGAAACTTTCATCTTTCACAGAATAGCTGGGATCCCATGCCTTTGCAGACAGTTTCATACTTTGCTCCCTAAACAATAAAAATGTCACAAGAGCTGCTGCTAGCAGGTTGGAAGGAGGTCAGCAACATGAGTGTCAGGGGCTTTTTATTTCCTTTCTTCTAAACTCCTTGGGGAGTCTAGTGATCAAAACTTAGCAAAGTGCATAAATATGTTGCGTAACAGGATTGCTAGATCTGTTGGCTTCATATTAGAAAGGCTATAAAACAAAATTCCTATTATGGATATTTCTTGATGTTTGGTAGTAAGTCATGCATTCCCACTACAGATAGTCATTTTCATCCTCTTGCCGTTAAGATCTCATTAAAGAGCATTGTTGCAATACTTTCACAAAATTACTGTAATTTGGGAGTTTTACTTTTGGAAAAAAATGTAACAGCATAATTAACATGGTGATCATTTCCACTCACTCTCTTAATTAATGCCAAAACAGCTCGAAGGCCTGAAGCATTAACCATTTGCTTGCTTTAGCTATCACACTGAGAGTGTGGCCCATTTCTGTAACACCAGCACTACCAGAAGCCAGAATCTTCCTGCACTTCTGGCCACAAGATCTGTTTGAATGGCCAGTACAGACTTGCAAGAGCATCCGAGATAAAGATTTATCTTACTAGAATCATCTTAACTAATATTTCACCACTGACCCACACAAATGGAAAACAGACAAATTTGAAACATACTCTCTACTCATCAGGTGATGCCTGGGTCAAGCTCAGGAAGCTGGTTTTGATCTATGAAGTTCTCTGTACCTCTGTCCTAGCTGCCTAGGGAGAGCCTCATCTTTCCTCTTCTACTGTGATAGCCTGAGATGTGGAATGAGCAGAGACAATCCTCCCACAGCTTTCCTTAACAAATACTAAATCTCTTTGGAGAAGTTTTATTTATAGTAACCCAATACTGTAGGCTACTGAGAATCACCAGCAAACCATTTTGAAGCTACACCAGTGTGACTGAGAGAAAAATCCTGCCCAAGCCCTATCTCAAGCCATAAGCCAAATCTTAGTCACGCTGCTTTAAATGGCAAACTTCCTATTGCTTTTGTGGGGACCAAAGTTTAGATCCCAGTTGCAGAAATGAATCCATTTAAAAACACAAAAGGAATCTGGCATTGAATTTCCTCAATATATACATTAAGGTATTTTGCTACATTTTCACAATGACGTTGAAAAATATTGTAAGTATCTGCCCCAAACTAGAATTTCACATCCCTTAGGATTTCTAAAGCATTCCACCCTCCCACTCTCATGGTACTTTATAAACAAGTTTTAACATCAATACAACACATGGCACATAACAGACTTCTCTCAAAAAAAAAGGTTAAGTCACAAATTCTACAGTTTAGCAGTTCTTCTGAACTGCTAAGTCACTCTTCCCTCCAAAATGTAAAGCAACGCCTTAGAACTACAGATATAATTTGAATATTATTTCTTAACTTCAGAGAAAATACCAGTACTGAGCAACCTTAATGAAAAAAAAGCAAAAAAAAAAAAAAAAAAAAAGTAATAACCACTTTGATTTTGCATGAAAAAAAAAGAGGAAAAATATTTACAAAAAAAAAAAAAAAAAGTACTACAGCTGAAGGAAAGAAATTAACTGCTTGCACATCTGCTGAATTATGAGCATCTTACTGAACTACACAGTCCACAGCTTATCTGACAAGGCTCCACGAATGTGTCTCTGCTCCCAGTAAGAACTGTTAGATGTTTTAAAAGTTTCTAAGGACAGTTTATATGAATAGAAAATGTAAGAACCAAAAAAACACCTCCAAGTCTCCGATAATATATATGTATATATATGTATATATATATATGAAGAGATCTGGGTTTAATCTCACAAAAGACTGATTTTTAAGCACAGGCAGTAATTTATTGACTATGAAAATGTTTGACTAGCCTAGGCATTACCCAAGGACCTCTTCATTCCTGAAGATGACATTATATGGCTAAAAGTCTGCTTTAAAAAAAATGAGTCCATGTGCTTACCACCAAGGAGAAAGCAGAAGAAAAGCGTCTATTATCAAGACTGATGGTAAACATACTCCACATATGTGTAGGACAGGCTTTCAGATAACAGTGGAGGAGAAGCAGCAGCGCTGAAACTGGTGCCCCAAACAATACAGCAGAAGCACCGCATATGGGGATAAGTTGTAATCTGCATTCACCAAAGATAAGGATAACAAAACAGAATTACTCATTTCTTAGAAGGGTTTCTAGTTTCTTTCTTGAGCCCAGAAATTGTTCTCTCAGCATAGCTGAATACTTCCTGCTGCCTCTCATCCTTCAGGTAAAGGGAAATAAAAGCAGCTAGTATATGATCACCAACAAGAACCGTGTCCCAGCCACAAAAAAGAAAAGCCTACAATAACAGTAGACAATGTCTAAGAGGAAAAAGTGCCTCTGATAGTAGCTTTTCCCTACTCATGCCATGAGTTTCACTCCACAGATTGAGTCACATACTAAATAGAGTGGGACTGAATTGATGCATGTGTTGCAAGTCTTTTTTTAACATTGAGTCAGTGGATCCTGAGAGATGTGAAAGGAATGTGATGGGAGAACCATGGGGTGGTTTCACCCCACAGACCGGGGAGCAGTATGTTTCTGAGCATCAACACCACAATTACTGCAGAGACCTGCAGCAGCTCTGAGACAGCCCCAGCCCCAGCCCCAGCCCCAGCCCCAGCCCTCTGCCCTGGCCCCAGCGCCCCACAGCCTCGGTGTGTGCCCAGCTGGTGCTATGGCATGTCCTTGCCAAGCTGCTGGCCTCAACGAACTGCAGACAGAACAGAGAGAGATCAGGAAAGCAACCCCTGAGAGACTTTCACGTGCCTTAGATATGCTTTGGGCTTCTCAGAGTTTGCTTCCTTCAGGTGAAAGGTCTAAGACATGGAAAGGAATAAACAGACACTCAAATTGCCAGCAAAAACAACTGGTTCACATGAGAGGGAGTAGACCTTCCATAATCTGGTGAAACTGCAACATCAGTTTTGAGGTCATTGTTTAGATGTCCATCACTACTTGTGCTCAGTCTGAGAGGGCTTCCACAAACTCAAAGATGAAGGAACTGAAGAAAGACAAATTTGATGAATATTTTCTCTCATCACCTCCACAATGCTACTGTCTTTAAATGAGCACAGAAACATAAGATGTCCATGACATCCAAATCTGATCTTTATTAACTAATCTTTCTTGCATTGCTCCAATCAGCTTAGCAAGTTCTTTTCACCCAAATGTTGCTGAGCTGGTGGTAAAAGCAAGTGGTCAATATATTGAGGAGATTTGAAACTAAAAATAAAATATAGCAACATGAAGTAAAATGCTGTTATGTTTTAACTTCTTCTCAGATTGCAAACAGACTTTAATGTTGTAATCATTTAAAAGAAAAGAAAAAAAAAAAAAAAAAAAAAACACAAAACTTTTCAAAGGCTAAACACTCTTTAAAGGAAATCTTACCTCTCTACTTTCCATGCAGCACTCTTAAAAAAATCAATTTGAGTGGTTCATTCTCCTGATTTAGACTAAATTACAAAAGTTCATTTGATAATAAAGTCTAAGAACTGCACATTTTGTTTGCAGCCACCAACCAGTGACAATCTTGCTGAGCAGGTAACTTTTCTTACATTGAAAGACTCAAAGCCAAAACACAAAACTAAGTAAGTTCCTGCATGTGGTTGTACTTGCCTCAAAGGGCCTTAAGTGCACCCACAAAATATGAACAGGAAGTCAAATGATCCTATAACTCTAGTTTCAGAATTTATCAATACAGTTTTAATACAATTTTTAAATATTTTTATTTGCTTCCAAAAGAGGCAAATATTTCATCTGGTGTTTCTTTCTATGACTTTTCCAGCAGAAAATAAAACATTTGATTATTGGCCGTAAAAACTGTTTTTTTTTTTTTTATTTCAGAGTTAAGCCATTTCTCTTCTGTGGAAAGACAGCTAATGTCAAGTGTACACTAGAAACAAATAAGCAAACCATCAGTTTGTTTCTAATTTTACTGGTTTTAACACACTGAAGGCAAAAGAGTTCAGGTAGATGAAGATGAAAACATAAGTTCAGGACTCAGCTCAGAACTGTCTTAAGTCAACTCTTCATTTTGCTGGCAAATTGAGAGAAGATGAGCAGACAAAACTAAAACATAAAGCAAACTAACCATATGTAAAATTATTCTAAACACACCCGTGCCATATTATTTCTTGAAAATAAATAGTGACCACATTTCCGTAAGAAGTGGGTGCATGTTTAAAGCGCAGCGGGCACTGCCATTAGCTCAGCCCTCACTCTGTATTCATACTTTTCACAACAATGTGATGAAGAAGAGGATGTTAGGAAAAGACATAATCTTGCTAATCCAAAACCCAGGTAGCCAGCAGAGCGAAGTGAGAGCTGACTGTGTAATTTATCAAGGAGTTAACCCCTTAAATAAGCTATTGCAGAGCTCCCTCCTGAGGGACTTCTCAATTGCAATGAAAACTGTTCCAAATTCAGCTTCCACTGCTAGAATGAAAACAAACGCCACAAGGGCATGATGAGATGGAGGCCTTCACATAGGCACTGAGAGAAATGATGGGATCTCACATGCTGCTTCAGTTACCAGATCTAATAGTTTTAGTATGTCTGTAAAGACAGGCTTCAAACTAACATTGTTACAGAGGTCAGAGCTCACAGATTCCAGGCAATCCATCATCAAAACCCTTCAAAAGCTGCAGCCAGATTTAACATCAGCACCTGATGGGGTGTTATTAAACAGACAGCCCTGCACTAAAGCACTCTCATCTAGGAGCTTACACAAACCATTCAAAAAGTAAAATTAAAAAAAAAAAAGGTATCATAATGTACCTAGTCACCTCATCTGACCTCAGCAAGAGAGCATGGGCGAATTCATCTTGCATGGCATTCAAACCAATGCCTAAGATTCAGTACTTTACAAACAGCACTTCTATTTACTAAAGTAACAAGAAAAGCCCTCCTTCTTCCATATTGCCTCCTCCATGGTGTTTTTCAGGGTGTCTTCTTTTGACAAAGACATAAAACTCAAGTCTTAGCCACTTACTGGGCTCCTTAGAAGATACAAACTTGTCCATCCTCACCCAGTGCTAGCTTGGCCAAATTCCAAACTAATTTATTCTGCTCGTCCAGATCTTCCTTTTGGTTTGGTGACCAAAGTAGCCATAATTTTTCCATGTAACTCTGCTTCTTCTATCTTCTTATTGAACAGCCAAAATATTTTTTTTTCAAGTGGAGGAAAAGTCAAGCTAGAAACTTGTTTTGAAAGATTCTCCTTTAAAGGAGGGTGAGATAGGAAGAAAAAGGGCAACAGGAGGCAAAGAAGCTACTTTTGTGTTTAAGTTTTTAAATGAGTGGTGTATGGGTCGTCCACTCTAGTAAGATTTTAAAACTGAAAGGAAAGTAACCATGATTAACAGATGCTTTTCCAAGGGCAGTGGTGAATAAAAATTACCACCGGGCAAATTCTGAAGAGATGAACTAGCTGATGATCAAGGAAAGAGGTGGTTGCATGCAGCTGCAAAGTAAGCAGCATATATTATTTCAACAATCTCTGGAATTCATAGACAAATTATGTTTGCATTTTCTGCAATGAATTGTTACAAGCATGTCCATCAAGAGACAGAAGCTGTGTTCTAATGCTACTAATCCTGTTAGCAGAGTATTTCAGACTGATTACAGCTTTCTGTGGTGTAGCCAAAATGTAAGAGGGAATAAAAAGGATGTCAAGTGGCTTAAAGGAAGCACAACAGCACGTCACTACTTAATTGCCAATGCTCAAAGATGTCAGTTTGGTCATATCACTTTCTTTCACTGCCATAATATCAATCTACTAACTCAAGCTTCAGCAGCTTACCTAGTGCTGTACAAAACCCAAAAGCATACATGGTTGCCAGTCTCTAACACCTCTCAGTTGGGATATTTTTACCCTTTACCTGCCTTTGGTACCTCCCCTAACATCTCATAAGAAGTCCTGTGCAGTCCCCAAATGCTCTTGCCCTCCATCCTGTCATGTGTCCCGTGCACCTTAGCAGCAAACCCCCTCAGTCCAAAAGGTGCTTTGGCATTGACTCATCTTGATGGGGTTCAGACCTGGACCCTGGGGCTGAGGCTCTCCTGGGACAACCTTGGAAAGGGCCCAGACAAGATGTTCCTTCCTTTGCATCCTTAATTTGGGTTTCTGCCTGCCATTGTGCCCCTGTGATCCTCCAGCTTTGTGGAGCTGGGCCTTTGGTGGGCTGATGGCCTCTTTGATGGCCAGGGAGGAGCTGGGGCATGCCACTTGCCTTTGTCTGCTCTCACATAACCTAACAGACCTTCCCTGTGCAAGAGTGACCTAGCATCTAAAACACCCTCCCAGCTTTTATTTTCTTTTCAATTTATTTTCCTGTATAATTGGCGAACATCTGCTCTTCCTATTGAGCATTTGGTATAATTTAGAAGAAGAATGAAAGGCATTTGTATTAGAAACACAAACAGAGGCATCAAGATCAGACCAAACAATCCTCACAGAAAGCATGAAAATAAATTCCAGCTAAACGCAAAGGTGAATTTTCTGAATTCCAATACCCCTCTTTTTAGAGGGGGGTGCAGTAAGCATTTTTCTGCAGTCACCAATTCTTAATTTATTAACACTAAATTAGAACTTAGGAATTCTTCAAATGTTCACCCTGCGTACCTTCAGCTTGGCCCAAAAAATACTTCATGAGCTGGATGTGATGCACAAGATTGTTTCAGCTGACCCAAGGCATTACTGTGGGAGAAGAGGAGAAAGACATTGGCCCTTCTGGGCCAGCAAAGCCAGGCTTGGTGACTGCACCCTGGATGAAAGGCGCTTTTCCTTTTCTGACCAAGGACTGAACGCAGAAGCCCGATGAAGTTACAGGGACCAACTCTTTCAAATTGTGGGGAAAAAATTCTGCTTATGTAATCTTTCTTTTGCCAAACATGAATCTGGGAGCTCAGCTGAGCTGACATTAGTATTTCTTTAAAGTTCAAGAGCCAAAACATTTTTCAGTGCGATGCTCTTCTGACTTCCACCATTGACTATAGGCTCTGCTGAAAAAAAAAAAAAGAAAAAAGAAGCAAAGCTACACCATAATCCTAAATGTCATCAACAATTTCATTAGGATTAGGCAAAGCATTTTGTTTCAAGTATAGCTCAGAGGGCAAGAATTGGAAATCCAGGGACACTGAGAGTCCTACATAAACAAATAAGCAACAGCATTACCCTGCGTTAGGTCCCAGGGGCTGCAGATACTATTTGATGCCTGTTTACCTGCGTGCCAGTGGGTTACCTCGCTTGCCTAGGAAGCAAGGAAAGAGGCAGACTCAAGTGCCTTCAGACAACTTGCAGTCTTTTCACTTTGTTTCTTAAATTGGAAACTTATCTCTTCGCTGAGAGCACAGTCCTGTTGTTTGCCAAGCAGAGTCTGTTCATAGCATGCTCCCTGAAGACGCGAATTAAGGTGTAAATTTATTTATTTTCTATATCGTCTCATATAATGGTCTATCACTTAAACAACACACCGGAAAAGAAAAGATTAAGAACCTGTCTTTACCAATAAATAAATAAATAAATACAATTTAAGAAGACACCAAATAACAAAACCCCACCAAAAACCACCAAAACCCCAACAACGCTGATTCCTGGAAAGCCCATTTCATAATTTGCCAGGAAATGGCAGTGATGTATATAAATTTCAAAATAATAAACATTAAATAAACACAGACAACCAACACAAGAAAGGCTGTTATGAAAGCCTTTTGCAGCAGCAGTAAACCCCAAATCCTGAAAAATCGTCCAAGAACACATGGTCAAAACAAATACAAGAACTGTCTTATAAACTGCATGTAAATTAAGAACAGAACGGCCATAGCCTTTAGATTATATCTGCAATGGGAAATGGCTCATCCAAGAAAGGGATGCCAACCCACCTGCCTCAGCCATGCCTGAGCTTGGGTTGGTTCTCAATCTCACTCAAGTTTCTATCAACCTGAACAATGTTTGAGCATCCTGACAGGAAGAAAACCAGTCTTGAGTTCAGAAGCTGTTGTATACCTATATAGGGAAAAACAGTCTCTTCTGTTCATCTCATGATAACTTAATAAAAAAAAAGAAACAACCCATGAGAACATACCAATGTGAAGAGGCGTGACACAAAACACCAGCTCCCTCTTCTTTAAATAGCCTCCACTTGGCAAAGAGTAAAGGGGTTACTGCCGAGTTGTCTGCCTGAACAAATACTGAGGGATGACTTCAGGTTAGCAAGGTTAAGGAAACAGTTGAGAGCAGTAGTTCCATTTTTAACTATTTTTAATTTAGAGGCCACAAAATATTTTCCAGCAAGGAGAAAATAAAAAGTAAACAGACGGGGGAGTTTTTTGCATCCCTCCAACCCTCCTTTTATGTTAAATTTTAGATACCCCATAAGAAGGACGGGGTTGATTGCTGCTACCTCTAACCCGGCCTCTGGGTCTGTCACCACTGAAACTGAAAAAGGTATTTTTGTTATTCTCAACAACAGCATTTTGCAGCAGCACATAATGCTTCTGCATTGTTATATCCTCTGCTAAAACCTCAACGAACTGTTCTACAAGCCTCTTTTGACTCAGCAACAACCAAGCTGGTTTTGGTAGCTGTGGACCTCTTCCATTTTCATCATTTCCTTCAAAGCTGATACGTATTTCCAAAGTTTCAATTACTTACTGTTTCAATTCTATCTTACACCTGAATCCTGCATATATGCAGTGTGACAGCCTTCAGGATTTCTTCCAAAAACCTCATTACAATACACAGTTTCTTCTGCAGTGAGCAAACTAACATCACGTGGTAAAACTGTGGGACTCATGGATTCTAGCTACAGGTGTCATTAAAGTAATGGGTACGCACAGCTGGGGAAAGCTGAGATTCAGCATCGGTGTCAGTGTGTCTCAGGCCACTCTACAAACAACTAATTTCTAGAAACTCCAATAAACTCCAAATCGTGAATCTTAATTGGAAAACCTTTCAGGCTTTCCAAAAGTTAATTTTATTATAGCAAAAAGTAAAAGCTAAAGTACTGTGATATTTGATTTCTATCAACATGATAAAAATCTCACTATTGGGGAAAAAAAAAAAAGAGATGGTTGATTTTGGCTGTGGTTGCTGCTGCTGTTGTTGCTTTGCTATGCTTTGTTTTAAGTAAAGCTACATTTTTTAACAGTGACAAAGCTCAGTAACGAGTTATTAGTTATACTTGTATGGTTAATCTATGTTAGATTCTCCATCACCTGAAGCCTTTAAATCAGCAGCAGGCAACTCCTTAGAAGATAAGCTGTAGCTCAGCCAAGTTTATTGAGTTGTACTAAAAGCTGCTAGATTAGGCTTTACAGTTTATGTTTATATAAGATTGCAACCATGACATAACGTCTCTTACCATAAGTGTCTACTAACCTAAATAAAATATCCAAAATAAAAAGGCCCTGTGAGCTACTACCTCTCATGGATGCAAGCATTGGCACTTGAAACAGACTGTTGTATGGCAAATGAGAAACAATCAAATGCAGAAACATCAATAAGGGCTGCTTCAGTGAGATATGGAGAATACCACAACCATTATCATGTTACAAATATAGTGCTAAAAATAAAACCCCACATCTTATAAGAGCACAAATACATCTGCTGAAGATATCTGCCTTACTAGTGCCATGGCAACTGCACGAGTAAATACACACTGACCTCAAGGAGTAGCAACTTCACCCAATTAAGAGCATTGCTAATAAAGGGAACGAACAAGCAAGAGCTGGCTGACCACATATCCATGAAAGCTTGGAATGTTTTCTGCTTCCAGGGAGTATTTCAATGCCTTTGTTATTATTTTGAGAGAAAGCAAGAGAGAAACAAGGTATTTGTCCCTGGTTTTACAGTCCCTGAGCGCATGAAGTTATCCAACTGAGCAGATGCACACTTTGAGGACTTCTCCAAATCCAACCCGTCTCATTTCCACCCCCCTTGGAACTGAGAAGCCTAGCACCAATGCCCTTAGCTAGACCCCAACCCCACAGGCTGATCTAACCTTACACATGCCACCCCACTGCTTGCCTTCACCCTGGAGACAATGACCTGCTCATACAGTTCGGCTGACAAATTCAAAATGAAACAGCTAAATCTGCCCATTCAGGGATTACCTTGCATTTCACCACTGTCTGTTTGAACAGCTTTCATGCTGCTGTGATTCACTGCTCAAATTTGTCAGCAATGCTGTGCACAATTGGATAGACCTGTAAGAATGGACTTACGAGGGTGATCTGAAACTGGTTCCTTAGGAAGCAAACCTTCTGTGATACGTTTTACAATGGTCTGTCAGACGCTGTCCCTTACCACTGCTGGCCAATTCCAAAAGGGAGAGAGAAGTCCTGAAAATATTAAGTTCCTAAAAATCTGGTGAAAAGTCAGTACAGACAAAGGAAGATTCTGATCAGAGCATGCATGGAATTAAAAATAGGCAAACTCTGCTGTTACACATCCTGCCTGGTGATACAGCACCAGCATTGCTGCTGACTGGTCTCTTGCCTGGAGGAGCTTCAGACAGGGAACACGGTGTGAGGCTTAGGCCATTGCAGAGCTCCCGGTACCCAAGCAGAAAAGGACATAGATCTGTAGGAAACCAGCCATCATTACATCTTCAGTCCACAAACAACCTGGATATGCTTGTTTAACCATAATGTATTTTTCTATTATAGCAAATTACAACGTATGCATGTTCACAAGTTCTCCACATCTGAGCAAAAACCCAAACCAGAAAACCCCACCTAGAATAACGTATTACTTACATCTCCCACAATACATCTAACTGTAACAGTCCTAGTCTCACTCACAGACTGCATTAGCAATTTAAATATTGTCTAACAAGCAGCTAAGAGCTAAATAGACTTTTTCCCTTTAAAAAAAGTCTTACAAGTGTGAAACTTTGAAAAGCTGACACTCATTACCCCACGTCTTTACCATGACTAAGACAGACAAGCCTGAGTTGCAAGCATTTCAGAATTTTGTGAAAACAGCATTAACATGGGAACTGCTCTGCTGCTTCGTGACCCACTGAAACCAACTCAAAGTAATTGCTATGCACAGAGTTATTCCCAGAAAAGCAAGTCTGTAAGCCACCAAATGGGAAGAAAAGGCAAAAGAAGAGACTTGTGCATTTAATAACCAGTAACAGTTGAGACCGCTATTCTCTATCCTGCTCACCAACTTTTAAAAAGCTGTCATTTAAATGCCTAAAATACCTTATTTCTCGTGACTACTCAAGCAAGCTCTCCAGTTTGAGGGTCCTAACCACTGCTGCTGGTTAAAGCATCCAGAACATTACTTGCACATATGCTATAAAAACAGTGCTTGCAGTAGGAGCGAAGCTTTTAAAATTCGGGGAGAACAACCATGGGGTTTTCCCCTTTTGAGAGCTTAAGGTTTTATGAGCGAACCTAAAGGACTGCCAGACTTCTAAAGCGACAACACATTACGAAAAAATTTCCTATGTGTTTTGCAAATTTGAAGTCAGCCACATTTCAAAACTGACATCACGGTTTTTAATATCAGCTCTAATGAAATATAATTCTCCAATGACATAGCTGTGAAGTACAGCATTTTCATTTCACTAGCTGGCAGAGGGGTTCTGGCCTCATTATTATTACTACTTACGTAGAGCCAGAAGTGTTCTGGGCCTTGCACAGACACATCTGAAGACAAGGCCTCGTCCTCGCATCTGCTGTAAACACGGAGACCACAGGGTATTCAGCCTAACAGAAGGGGCAGATTCATTTTCACATGGCTGCTGTCGCCAAATCGTATGTTAACACACCAGAATATGAATACAGCGTAAGGAATAGTTGGCCTTCGTCTGCTCTCCAGTTTCAGTTTCACTAATCTCTTTGGGTGGGATTGAATAATTTTAGTTTGGGAGAGTTTCACTGTTGTTTTAAAATGTATTTATTTCTTAAATATCTACAGTACATGAAAAAAATCTGGCTATCAGCAAAACCCTGAGGGAACAGGGGTCAAGTTGGGAACTAAAAATGATAGATGCTGTTTCAAATCTATTTCTTGTTTAGGTCACATTTCTTCAGTTGGATGAAAGAATGAGATACTTATTCTGAAAGCGCAGGTACCTGCACAGCTCATGGCAGTTTAACTGCACGTCAGTACAAATCAGAAAGCTCCCTGCTGCAGATGAATGAACTATGCAAGTGAGCAGAGCTCTTCCTTTCCCAGACCCTGACAATCCAAGGAGCAGGGATGAGAGAAAAAGCCAAAATTCTCTGCTTCCCTGAGGCCTACACCCACTTAGCTGAGATGAAATCAGAGCATGGCAGGCTGCAATAGGAGAGGGAGTCTGGCAACCTCAGGAGCCCCAGGATAGTTGTTAGGAACACCTGCCACAGGCACTTCCTGCTGAATTTGTTGTTGGGAAAAGCAACAAAAAGAGCAATGTTGTACTTCCCTTCACCTATGCCTCCTGCTCAATGCCTGTGATTCTTCAGGACATGGTGGTGTTGCTCTGGGAAAGAAACGTGCCTCAGCTTGGCTGTCCCAAGACATTTAAAGGCTCTGTTGACAGAGCATGGTGCTCTAGGGCTGAGCAACAACCCTGGTGTCATGCAGTGCTCAGGGATCCTGCCAACCAGGGGACTCCCATGCACACAGGAACAGCTCCAGTTCGTGACAGTATATGACAGGGGTATTGCACAGCCAAGTACGAAGGGAAAAATCTAGGCCTGACCTGACAAAACACACATAGGACGAAGAAAAGGATAATCACGATTTTCTGGCCAAGCAGAAAGCGTGAGCTACTGTTGCTAATCTAAATGCAACATCTCCAAATGGCCACTGTGAGTGGAAAGCAACAGGCTACAACACCTCCAGCACTGGGCTGATTCACTCATACTCTGCTTGGGTGGGAGAAAAAGTAAGAACCAGTATTTGGCACATCAAATTGAGAGGACGAAAAAAAAGCCTCCAAAAAACACATGGGACAGACATCTGGTGAGAGTTAACATCAGACTTCATTGTGGGGTTGTTGGCCTCCCATATACATGTAGCTCTTGCAGTAACACCTTGTTTGATTCATAAACCGTAAAAGCAGTAGATCAGTAGCAACCTCCCCTTCAGCCTGGGCTCTGATCTGAAGGTAACTCAGGAACCATGCCTTCTTTTTGCATCTTTCAGAAATCCTTAAGGATTTTTGAACATGGGTCTGCAGTGCATGAACTGGAGCCTAAACACAATTTGAATTCTGTGTGAATGACACCTGCACACCAGCTCTGCTTGAGGCTATGGCACAAGCTGAAGAGACTCTCTCTTTACTTTTTCTAGTCAGGGGGCTGAGTAAGGAGGGGAGAGTCTGTATACGACATCGTGGTGCAGCTTGCAGCGGTGGTGGTTGTCTCTCTCAGTGCTGCAGCTCTTTTCCAAAAAGATAGCTGTGGCGGATGAAGTAAGTGTTATCCTTCAGTTACTCTAGATTACCGACAAACACTAGACTGGTCTCCAATGCCCATGGAACACAGAAGAGAAAATACAGCGTGCAGCCTCCCAAAACGGGCAAAAACTTTGGTTCTCTCTGGAGGATACCTTGGGAACAGGTGGAGGATCGATGGGGACTGGCCATCTTTTCTATGTCCGTGAAACCAAGTTCAAGTCAGGAACAACACAGATCACTCCTCCTCTGAGGGGTGGCTGGAAACATGCAGGGGGAGACAGCACAGCAGGGGAAAAACTGCCGTGCGTGGCTGCTCTCAAGAGGTTATGGTCAGGACTCACCGAGGCACTTGCTGGAGGCTTTGCCTCAGTAAGAAGAGAATCAGAGCCATGTAAGGATGGTGGGGTTCGGCCCATTGTAAGCCCTGGCATTCATAAAGGAGCACAGCGTCACTGCATGCCTGTGACTGACAATCATGGCTTGCTTTTCATAATGTCATGTTACAATACTTTGCACTGTGATTTTTATACAGTAAGCCCTTAATTTAAGTAATTGCATTTTCTACTAGTGGGAAACAGGCTGCATTGACCATACCCAATAAGCTATTGTCCCACTAGTCATTTTTGCATCATTTTTTTAACCAACATTTGTTTTAAGGCACTGCCTTTTTTTTTTCCTTTTTTTTTTTTTTTTTTTTTTTGAGAGCTCTCTTGCCTTTATTAAAGGACAATGCAAGCCTGAAACCAGCAAAATGCTCACATGTCATTCCTTTCATCAGGAGCTGAAGCAATATGGTTTAGGAAGGGAATAAACTAGCTAACTAGTTGCTAAAGCTATCTTGAGCCCCTTCTTGTGAACTCCATAAGCACTAGTTCTCACACAGCTCTAGAAGCTCAGTATGCAAAGTTATACTAAAACGGTATTAAAACTTTTACATCTTCCACCCACATAAATGAGTCCCCTCCTACCCCTCCACAGCTTCCAGCCTCAAATATCCTGGCATAAAATGATCAGACAAAATAGGTGACTTATGTTTTTATTGGTTCCTCCAGACTATGACGACATTTCCTAAAATGCTGAGCCAGGAAACTATTAATGTCTCTGAAAAAGTGGAAGGGGTCAGGCTATTTCAAAGGGCATGTGTTTGCTAAGAAGCCTTTGTTGCAGATGTATAGGCCACTTAAGATTCAATTAGTAGTAACAAAAATATTTAGCATTCACACAGTATTTCTAGCTTTCAAGTATACTGTGAACACATTTGTAACACCTCTGTGTGGTAAGAAAGTATTGCCCTTTTTTACCTTTTTCAGAATTAAAACTGGAAGGTGAAACAGTTTGCCTCAGATTTTATAAAGCAGCGTGTCCCTTCCAAAACCAGAAGCCCCCTCAGGTTTTGTACACGCTCCCAATCTCAGGCCGTTACTGGAGGGAGAAATGGAAATGGTCTCAAGCTTATGAACATTACAAAAAGGAAGACAAACCAGATTTTCTTGATTTATCTCAGCCACATTGGCCTGCATTTGGCAGCACAAGGTAGCTCAGGCATTTGCAGGTGGGGCCATGGATTATTTTAAAAAGTTCCTGGGGTTTTATTTACCAGCACTAAACCAAACCAATTGGTATGCCAACAGGAGCATACCAAACCCAGGACAGAAAGAAGGATCCTAAAGAGGATCCCCAAAAGCTTGTAATTTTCAGGCAAATACTACATTGTGCATACTTCTTGTTTGTGCTCTGCTGTCAGTAGGGATGGGAAGTGTCAAGGGAGGACACAAAAAAACTGCACAAAACCTTGGAGGTAAAGCTGCTCAAAAGGTATTATAGCTTAACTTGAGGCAAGTTTAACTTCACCTGCCAACCCAGCTCTGGTCCTGATTACATTAGAGTACACATGAAGGTCAGTTCCCTAGCATGGGGGTGGCAAAGCAGATTTAAACCCAACCTACCTACAGCACACAGAGTACAATACATTTTCCACAGAAAAGAGTGCTGTGACCTGAGAGAGGTCACTCTGCCCTTACTGAGTCCAGAATCTCACTCATTTGTCACGCCTCAAGCCACCACGATCCTGTCACACTACCACCACCACCGTAGGTAAAAATCCCTCTATTGCACAGTGCCATCTCCTGGGCAAGCAAGACTGAAGAAACTCCTGACTCCCTCGCAGCATCCAATGTTTTCACGTCTCTTCCAGCACTGGCAGGCCAAGCACTACCTCTGCTCGCAGAACACAAGCGGTGAAATCACAGGAAGAAGAGCAGGTTGTTTACAGCTCCCACCGTGAAACGTGAGACCCGGCAGCCTGCTCTGCAGAGAGGCAGTATGTGCACGGGCAAGTACCGTGCAAACCCACAGGATTAAGTTCACTCTGGGCTGCTGGCTAATCACAAATTAGCAATTAAGGCTTCCTTTCAACATCCAAACAGGAAATGGGAGTGGAGGAAGTGAAAGCTTAATAATTTCTTGTGTGTTAACAAGTTACATGAGCCACTCCAAGAAAAAAGTTTTCTGAAGTGAACTTAAACCTAGCACATCGTCTGCCCCAGTGCCAAGCATTTCTCTTTAAAACCAAACCGTGCGTCTTGGAAAAGAAAGCACTGATGCAAACATTTAATTTGACGCTGCTTAATTTCCAGGGAAAGAGAACATCAAGCCACGGAATAAAGTTGAGGACCCTACCTTTGTGTAAGCACAAGTGCTGAGATTATGATCTTGAAACGAAGCCAGAGGTGGTTAGTCTGGAATCTCTCTAGAAACAATCAGTGAAGAACCGGAACAGAGGGGGTAACTGTTCAGTTATCATCAGCTGTTAGATCCATAATGGCCCCTGACCAAGAAGCAGGAAAATCAAACAATGTGTTAGGTCTTTTTCTTTCTACTATCTCTCTGGGCTGCTGTCCATTTTGGCCCTGTATATTTCACAACGTCTACCTCACCATATAATAGAGGTTGAGGAGAGCTGGGGAAGAAAGTCCCTGTGGGGCAACAAGAATCCTGAAAGGCCTGAAGGAGCAAAGGACTCTTAGGCATCTGTGCTGAATGCAGCGAGGAACATCTCTCTCCATCTTCGAACCCATCAAGTCACAGCCCCTGGCAAAAGCAAAAAACCTGACGCGTTACACACTGCTAACTTTGTGCTATCTTCACAGAAGGAGAAAGAAAAAAGCTTTGCACAACTGTTGAGTAACTCTCAAGAGCTCAAGAAAGATTAAAGGCCAGTCTCTTGGATGCCTGGAGATATCAAAGATAGATTAGGGACAAAGAATAAGATGACATGTACGGGTGGATGCAGGCAGATGTTTTGAGGGAACAAAATTGATCTGGGAATACAACAAAGAACTCCTTATTTTTTAGGGATTCTTTACAGATGTGCCTTCTCCCCCCAATACAAAACAAAACAAAAACAAACAAACAACAAGAATAAAACCACACCGATAATTTAAGTGGACTGCATGGAGAACAGAAGAAAGGCAAAAGAATTTAAAAACCACTACAACAAAACACCTTCTGTCAATATATCTGCGGTACAATCTCATTATCTCCCATGGATGCAAAAAAGAACAGACATATAACATAGTTACCACGGCCCACAAATACTGACCAGAATAAATAAGGAGCTAATATCACATGGGTGCATGTTCTCCATTATGGAGTGTGAAGGTAGCTTTTTTCTCATTACAGCAACTTACCTCTACGTACTTGTTACAGTATGTACATGGTTGAATGTGTGGACTTCACTGTGGACTCTCAAATTGCTGCTCTGAGCAAGCAAAAAGGAGGAGAAATGTCTATTTCACATGTGAACTTCTATCCTAGATCTTCCAGGCCAGACAGTTTTCACAGTAGGCATTCCCCATTTCCACGGCGACTGGAGGCAGATGAGATATTTGATCAGCCTCGGGTTTGGATCACCCATGTGCAAAAACTCCCCAGAACAAGAGTTTTGAAAATTGAAAAACATTAATTGTATAAGACTGCTGGGTTTGTTTGCTTGTTTCCTCACTTTTAGACGTAATCATAGGTAGGCATTATCTCCTCCACTGGAAACAGCAACACCCTTTCCCCATAGGACTCATACTGCTTGCTACCTTGCACTCCCAGGTGGTTGCAGTATGTACTGTGTCCATGCTGCTTTTTACTTCTTTACAAGGTATTTACTTCTATGGAGTCACTACTTACTTTGTTCATTTTCTCATTTAGGATGTTTGTATTCAGGGCAGCAATGCCACTTCCTACCACGTGAGAGACCATGACAACTTTGCGAGACTGCTGCCTGCTCAGTTCCCAAAATGACGATGTCTGCCAGAACATTCAGGTTTCCAGCCTGTGATTCTTCAGCAGGTTAGTTGGCCTTCACTTCTGTAGTATCAAATGCTTTTCCTTAAGCCAGAGGTTTCCAATATTTCTCCCTCTCTTCCCAAAAAGCAGGGAGGGAGTATCAGGATGAGATTACTTTGGTAAGGAGCGCTGAAGAGTTCCTACTTGTTTAGCAGATATTAGTACCAACAATCCACTGCCAAAAATGGAGGAGGAATGTACTGACAACTCTTGGTGAGAGACAAATTACGATCCACGTCTCCTTGCCCTACATTCACACAACATCCAAGCTCGCATGTTCCATTCACTTCAGGAATACATACTTGTGACCAGTTTCTCTGGACCAAACACCCAGTACCTGTTAAATAATATTAAGAATGATTTCACCCTGAGATGCTTGTACTGGATCTTACCCAAGAACTTTTTATACATTACATATATTACTGTTTTGCTGCAGTTGCTGTTTCAAAGTAAAGCAAGAACTCTGACAGATATATGCATGAGATCATCCAGATGAGGAGACTGTATATTTGGAGAGGTGTGGTAATACTTGACAAAACAGATTATCTTTTTCAGTCTGTCTTCCAAAATAAAGATTTTCTTGGATGATTATTTAACACAGGGGTTCCTAGAGGTTTGTCCAAGGAGGGCAACTTAATAGGTGGGATATTTAGGCTAGAAGCTGCATAACAGAAATCAGTCTGTACAACAGTGCAGAACAGCTACAAGTTAAAAATACCTCTGAGGGTCATATTTAGAAGTTTTCTAAGTCAGTCTTTGGGAAGTCTCAACTCAGAGGCTGAATTCTTGTGAGAAATATAACTGATCCTTGCATTTTCTTTCTCCTCAAGGAGACATTTCTAAATTTTTGTTTTGTTCTGTTTTGTGATGACTACTAGCATCTGCGTTACACAAGGAGAAGACTGACAAAGCAAGAGCAGACATGCTAGCCTTTCAATTTATAACATACTTGTAAATGCTTGTAAGCTCAAAACAAGCAATAGTCTTTATTGAAAAGGCCTCCAGCTCTACAAGCAGCTCACATTATATTCAGGCAGTAGTGGAAGGGAAGGGGTTTTTACTGTTTAAATCTTCAGTAGACGTTGTAAGTTTTTTTTTTTTTCGATAGTCTGAAGGTTTTAGAAGGTACTAAAACAACTTTTAGTATTCTCCAGAATACCACTCTCATTATGGTCTCATTGAGATAAGTGCATGATGTGGTTTCTCTGTGCCACAAACACACACAGGAAAGATTTCTGCCTTGCATTATATTTGTGCTGAAGCCTAGAGAGTAAGGAGTAACAACTGTTGATATATACTCCCCCTTGAAGGCCATCAGCCTCTGTTCACGTCTTCAAGTGAAGGTGGCAATTGTAAACTGCATCCAGGATTTGAGCACACAATTATACCAGTCAGATGACAATTCAATCACAGATAGATAATTTAGGCACTGTTAGTAGTACAAACAGTCCCCCAAGCTTCAACTTTTTGTGTATGTTTTCAGTGGCCATCCATTCCCAGTTGCACACAGATTCACAAAATGAGAGGCTTTAGCATTTTGGTCTCTGTTTTGTAGGGTTGGCAAGAAGGCTTGCTCAGCTGTTATGCCCCTATTACCAAGACTGCAGCTTCCTTAACTTTAGTCATATTAACAGAAAACACCTACTCTAGTCCTTAAGTGCAAGTAGGTGTAAGAGAGCATTCGATTCCACCTACAGAAACCACCTGAGGAACAAACTGTTCATCTTTCTCAGCAAACCTCTTTTTGACACTTAGTTCAGATGTTCTGAGGGGAAAAGCAACCAGTGAAATGAAGAAGCAAACAGATGAAAATCTTTGGAACGTCCCCTCAGCACTCTGCTAGGCAGGGAAACCTGGCGCCAGCCCCACTGTCCCCTGAGACACAGGGGACTCCATCAGAGCGTGAGCTCCAGTCCTGAGCAAAAAAAATTCTTTTGTCTCTGCTAGTCTAGCAGGTCTGCCAATTGACATCTTAAGTTTTAGGCAGGAAAACATGTGTTGTGTCATGTATTCCTGTCATGCTGGATGATGGGACAGTGCCTGCGTTTGGAAGACTGGGGGAAAACAAGCACAGTGCTCTCCTGAGGTTGGATCACCCTTTGTAAAAGGGCTCCTTTTAGTAGCACGCATGACTGGCTGGCAGAGATCTGGCTTAAGTGGAGCATCCTTCTTTTCAATCCCTAATCCCACACAAGAGGTACGTCTAGTCAAGAAATTACGTCTCATGCTGCCCCAAGGACCTCCATGCCTCCTTACTGAAGAGAAAAAACAAGCAGCTGCCTTCTGCTGCAAAATGACAGAGATCCAGGCTAAGCTGTAGGGAAAAATGAGACCAAAGCCTCATGCAATGGTCTCATGTTCATTGCACGTGGTCTGACACGTCTGGTCACAGACTGGAGAGCTCTCAGAAAGGGGCCGGTCCCTGGGAGACAGAAAGGCCGAAGAAATACCGCCTGCTTTTAGCTGAAGATTAGAAAGTGAGTTGTACCACAGAGTCACACAAATGTGACGAACAATATACCATGCAGCAAGCTTTCTACACTGCAACCAGCCGAGGAGATTTGATGTGTGGTCTGTTTAAGACATACAGCCTTGCTGTTTTCCGTGTTTTATCTCATTCTGATCACGAGCTAAACAATCCAGTCAGTCCATTGTTCTTACCACATGGTAAGTAACTAGCTGCATGTAAACAAAACAATTAAGCTCCATAAGGAATTGCTTGCCATTCAAAGCTGAACTAAACATTGCATTTTGTTTCTGGAATCCAAATATGGTAAATTGGCTGACAGTTAGCTATGGCGATACGATTATTTGCTGCTCGGAAAGGGTAAGTGGAAGAGGCAGCACAAACTGGAAAATCACCTTTCTTTCTCTTCTGGGCACAACCAAGCGCTAAACTGCCACAGCTGGCTCTAAAACGCTCCTTCTTCGGTTGCAAAAGCACCGGGCTCCATCACATCTCCTCCCCTCAAGGAGAATACCTCTGAGCCGTTAACCTCTTAACACATCTGGCATTCTGACAGCTCATTAGGGGATAGCACCGCACACAAGAAAATGATGACTTGGTTTGTAGTTATTAGCTGTATTCCTGTTTCATCAAAATCAGACCATCAACTTGCTGGACAGAATATGCATGAAGGAAGAATGAGTCCCCTCCGCAGTGGGCACAAGGCCAGAAGCCTAGATCCTGTAAAACCAAATCCCCCACTCCAAAACAAAATACTCAACTCCCCCACTGCTATCCATTTTATGTGTTTAGCTTTGCAGGCTGAATGTTCCTAATTGAAGTATTCTCACAATGTAGGAGTCTTGAATACGCAGGGCAGGAAAAGAAAATAACAGAAAAGAAGCATTACTAAATCCATTGGTGGGGGGAGCCAATACAGGCAAAAACAGAAATGCATTTTGTCATAGGACCCACAGGGAAGGCCACTTCTTTATCTTAAACGTGCATGCTTTGCGCCTCTGCAAAGGTTTAGCGGTTATCCACTGTTACGAGTCTGCATGATGCTGAGGGGCAGGAGGCAACTGCACTGACGCAGGCCTAAAGCTAGGGAAGGGAAAACAAAAAAAGGGCATAACAGGGTGGGTGCTGAGCCCTGGGGCTGAGAGGTCACAGGACATCAAGGGGAAGAAAAGAGTCTGGAAGCTCATGGTAGCTTCCAGGGTAAGTTCACAAGTTTCATACTGGAAATCTGTGAGTTAAAGCCACAGTCATGGTGAATCTTCCTATCCGCGTAAGTCCTGCTCTCCCAACCAACTTTATGACGTGCTATCTAAGCCCGTATGGCCTAAAACATCCCAGCCTTCTGATGAAGTTCCCAGATAAACTGTAAGTTTTGACACGTAGCTAGACAAAGGTTATAAAAAAGGTTATAAAAACAAACTACCGCCTGTTTACTGTGGCAGTGCAATCCATACGTCTCCGCCTGTGACGAAGGGTGAAAGACGCCATTTTGTGCAACAGCCTGGCGCAGACATCTGGGGGAAAGGTGACATGCCCTGTTACAGGGCCCTTATCCAAAGGACACCTAGCACCGGCTGAGTGGGAGACAGGCTGTGCAGAGGCTCTCCCCACTATATTAACAGGAGATACATAACTTGTGTGAAAAACAGAAGCTAAAACACCTCATTTGGTTGGCTTTCTGAATTCTGGATGACAGACTGTGGGGGTGGGGGAGAAGGACCAGGAAAAAAAGGGTAAAATAGCCTTCCTAAAGGGTAAAATATTCCTTCCTGAGCTTCACCCTGCATTGCAAATATTGTTGGCCATCAGATTATTGCCAACTACTTTCTATATTTCTTGCAAATATTTGTGGGCACACCTTCAAAGCTGCCTTGTACACTGAAGGATCACAAAGCATCCTAAATATGAGGCAACAGAGCCAGGAACACATAGAAAAACGGTGAACCAGTTTTTAACTGGAAAAACTGCACATGTAGTGCTGCTTCTCTGACCCTCATGTTTTCACTTTTTGCCCTCTGAAGTGAAACCTTCATCCAGCAAAGACAAAAAGGCCTACAAAGAGATGCCCAAGTTCAAGTTTTCATCAAATGGGCACAACTAGTTCCAGTAGGTTCTGCTTGTCCTTCAGACAGATTTACCATCCATCTCTCCCGACACTTTCCTAGATGTGTGGCATTCAGAATGCATTCTCCAGAACACGCAAATGTGGTACAAGCCTTATGCTTAATGTGTTTTACCCTTACTCTTCATTTTTCTGCCTCCTCTGAGCCCTGCACCTTTTTCAGTCTCTTAGTCTTAGCTTCATTAACCATACACTCTGACATTTTCTACTTTGCCTTCATGCTCTCCGGTTTTCCTCCTCTTCATTAAAACAACCCTTCTTGGATGTTATTTTCCCCAAACAATTAAAATCATAGCACTAATCTGTTTTTATAGATGTAGCACAGTTGATTTTACTTCACTATTCTTATTCTTTTGCTTGTATTGACATTGACATCCTCAAGCCCTAAGGGACAAGTGCTGATCAGACTTGAACTGTGCTTAGCAAAACAGCACCGGGAACTAGTCTGGCCCTTCAGCCTGTCCCCAACAAATGCACTTAAAAATAGATAACTTGTTTCTTATGCAGCCATCATCCTATTTCTATTTTAGGATTGAAAGTTCCAGATCCACACATTAATACTGCATCTCCTCCCAGTGCAGTACCTAATGCAATTTTCAACAAGGTCACTTTGCCAGACTCTTTAAAGGTGGTTGAGCAATTTCACCTCAGACCCCAGGCAAGAGGCAAAACTTCTGCTGGTATCAGGGAAAATTCTTCTGAGGTACAGAGCAAAAGGCCTCAGAATTTGATCCTTAAAAAGATAATGTTGCTTGCCTCCCCAGCTCTTGCCACTGCAGCTCCAAGGGCTTGGTAAGCACTTACATACCACAGTGTTGAGCATGGCAGTAAAACCTAGACAGATTGTTTGCACAGGCTAGGATGTGGGCATCCTGTTTCTCACGGCACCATCCTCATAACATGCAACCGCTGCCAAGCATTACAGTATAAATCTCCCACTGAACCCAAGATGCGGTTGACAAATATCCAAAAAAAGAGTAAAAATATTTATATCTTAAACATGTTGAATGGGTAAACAAGATTGTAACTGGGACTCTGTTGTGTCCTGCCTACCAATAGGCAGGCTGAAGCAGACAGGAATGTTTACAGCAGGCACTGCTGCGCCCTGTGGGCTCTTCTTCCTGCTGCCTTCTTCGGCAGGAGCAGTCCTGGGCAGGATGGTGGCCACCCACTTATGGTGAGAAGGTGGTAGACACCTGGCACACTCGGCAGATGCTGAGCTTCTTAGGAATAATTTGCTTCAGATCCTGAATCATTCCTAAATCACTAGACTTGGTGACCTCTGTGGGTCCCTTCCAACTCAGGTTATTCTATGATTCCCACACTACGTACAAGCATCATGCATGGCTACAGGTTTTTCTTCATGTCCTGAACACTACACAGATGTTGATTGTCACTATAGGTTTGCTTTTGACCATCTTTAATAACTGATTCTATGGAGCCTGTTTACTTTCTCAAGATAGTTATCTAATACTTCAATAAACCAATCACTACCAAAAATGGTCAGTTAGTGGTCAGATTTGTTGCTTACAAGTAACCAACCTCAATTCTCCTCCTCTCCTGCTCTCACTCCAAGCCTTTCAAAGCCTAAATCTTTTCATTCAGCAACCACCAGTCATTTTCCCTTTACCACGCTTGCATGCTAGAATTCACTGAGCTGTTAATGTGAAAAGCTAATAATCTCTTACATAAATACTCTGTGTCATATTCAGCCCAAACTAGTGTTCATATTTTAAGGCATATGGCTTTAATAACTCAACATTTTAGAAATATATTAGTTTTTTTAATTTAATTTTTAACTGAAGGTATTTGACTAAAGGTCTCTAAGCCTACACATGTACCACCTACCTGTATCTGAAACGATATTCTACAAAACTGTTTGAAATGACAAGTGAAAAACTTAAACCTGTAAAAAGCCTGCAATATTTCAGTGCCACAGAGCAAGTAATGGCTATGCATTAACTGTCAAGCAATCCCAGAGAGAAAAACCACATACTTAAAGATGCCATGTAACTGCTAAGGGGTGTTTTCTGCAGTTAACACCTTAGAGAATACAATCTTATAATGTTAGGGGAACTCAAATATCTAAGAATAGTTTTCTGACAGAAGTTGAGCACAAAAACCCTGTTTCAGGTAAGCACAAGAGCTCAGGACTTGCCTTAGACTAAAGCTCTGACACTTCAGGGCAGCAGGTCTGATTTCCAATGCTGTCTTTGTATTTCCAGCCTAACTATTTACTGATGTATCAACATACATTAAGGGAGAAAACCTGTTTCAAAGCTTCTAACATCTGATCTCCTTTTGAAATACACCATCCCGGTGAATGTAATTACGCTGCAAATTCCTTGCTATAAAACAGCACCATTAAAAGGAGACTTGCAATCTACTCAACTACTTATATCAAGACCCTATCATGAAAATCAGTTGAGCGCCACCAATTCCCTACCCATTTCTTATTGTTAATTCTTCTGTTTATATCATTACTGTGTTGTCCTTTTTCTTTCAATTCGTTTGCTCCCCTTTCCTTACTGCCTGGGACACACACATACAGGATTCACCCAACATGCAAATACAGCAGTGGAAGATGATATGCCTGAACAATGCCTAAAATAAAATCTAAAGAGAAAAAAAAAATTTTTTTTCACCAGAAATCGCAGCCATTGCTTTTAACAGTGGTATGCAAAAGCCATTAAGGCAGATGTATGAAGTTTAAGCTGATGATATGCTGTAACCTGCTGCATCTGAGGAAGTGTTGTTACAGTGAATGTTAGTGAGAGCATTTTGATGTGGGCCACAGGATTGGCTAACACTAGTTTCATTGCTCAGTGTGGCATATTTTTCACATTATGTAATGCTTATTGTATGTATTATAATGACACATAGCTGAAAGCCATCAGTAAAGGCTTTCGCTAGGGATCGTGCAAAGAAATTTGATACAATGATAAAGAGACAGCACTTGATTGTTTTTCCTTATACTCTTTTGTACCTTTTGGTGGCTGTAAACTCAGTATGTTCTGATCAGATCTCCCAGGCTCACCTGCAACCCCTATGATACTATTTGTCAGACCAAATTTAGAAACCAGCTGCTGGCAGAAGAGCTGCAGTCTCCTCGCTGGTGGGAGGTCACTAAATCAGGAGGTGGAGGAGGGGGGCAGGTCTCTGCCAGTTTACTTTCCATCATCACACACCATACAAGTACCATCTTCTGTCAGACAATTTCTTTCAGTACACACAGATTCCAAAATGGTTAGAAAGCAGACTAACTAGCTGGGGTAATTACAGGGAAACCTCTCAAAATATGAAGCCATATTAGGTGGCCTGTTATTGACTATGCCTAATTTAAAGTTTATGTGTCATCAGGGCAGACTTGCAGAAATCCTCATGAATGCAGCGTAATCAAGCTTTTATTAAAACTAGTCAGACGTTTTCACCACTAAAGCCAAGATTTCATTAGGAGCCTTTCTCTGGTTTCTCTGTTTAACTTTCTACATTTACAGAACCCTGTCAAAATTACCTCTTAAAGACTTGAGCCTGAATTAACCGATACCTTCCAGGGGGCTATTTGTCACCAAGAGAAAGTGCACTAATTTGGATAGTTTAGGTTATTCAGATCTAATTTCTTTTCTTTTGAGAAACTTCAATGTACGTAAGTGCTATATTACTGTGCTGCTGATGAGAAACAGACGAAAAAGGACTGCTTCCAATCCCAACCTCACATACTGTAATTGTATTAAATGATCATTTAATTATTAAATAGAAGAGAGTGCAATGCAAATGAAAGTTCAGAAAGTAAACAGTTCAATGGCTCAAAATCTCTTGTGTCACTGAAAGACCACAGAGGTCTAAGAATCCACACCAACTGGAATTTTAATAGACTAAACAGGTTTGATTTATTATTAAAAATTAATGTGAAATTAAATGACTGAGCACTACTTCAAAGGAGCTGGCTATACAGTTACTCCACCAGTTTGTTCATAAACTTATTTCCTGGCCAAATACTTTAAATTCAATACAATGTCATTATGAACTGCTGAATTGCATGTAGAAATCTGTCTATCACTTCTTTGAAATACCACAATGAAGAAATATTTATCCTAACCTCACCGGGCAAAACATAATCTTGGAACCCCTATAATTCCAAGATGAAATCACCACAATTGGTCTAAAAATACTGCATTTTTAAATTTAATACCTCATATTTTGGGGAATGAAATATTTGCATCTTGCAAAGGCTGAGAAAAGCAGCTCAAGTATGCCTGTCCTTAAAAACAAGGTTTCTCACATGATGGAAAAAAGAAATCCACTAGCTGCGTATACCAAAAGAATCGACAAGCCCCACTCCATTTTGGTACCTGGTCACTTTTGCCATCACAGAAGCATGCGTAGAGTGCAAGGTTTAGACTGAAGAAACAGAAAGCTGCATGTTGTCCCGTACAGTGGGGAAAAGGGATCAAATCTAGAAGCAAAATTATTTGGTCATAGCAGGCCCATGTGCTCATTGGTTCCAGATGACTCCTCTCCTTAGTTTGCATCTTCAGTGCCTTCTGGGCCACTGGAAAGGCAAGTTCCTTCAAGCAGAGAACTCAGTAAGGTCATTCCAAACATCAAAGGCAGCAACAAAGATGACACAGAAACAAGTATGAGAAGGACATAAAAGAAGGAGAGTCCGGAGCAGCTGTCAGAATAAAGGAAGCATGATTGAGGCTGGGCAGACAATAAGAGATCAGAGGAAGAAATGCTGGCAGATTAGCATCAAGCTGAGCAGTGAAAGCAAAAAGGGAAAATTTGCTATTGCTCTCCACTGGAACAGAAAAGCAATCATGCTAACAGGAAGAACTTGCTGAAATAATGGAATTGTCTTTATAATATTAACCTTGCCAATGTCTAAAATCCCTTAAAACAGGCAAGATCAGTGTATATGCCAGGGAATGCACAGGAAACACATCCTATTTATCTGGCAGTCAATATTTAGAGACTACACAGGATAAAATGACAGAATTCTGTCCTTGTACGAATATAATCAGAGAAGTTGGAAAGGAGGAAAAAGCTAGAGATGTTGCAAGCGTAAGGGATGAGAATGCAGGGCTCCTGTTGCAGGTAGGCAACTAACATGGGTGTGCAAACATGTCTAAACTAGAGACACTGCAATAGCATCATTAACTCTGCAAAGGTCAACTATGGGAGCAGCCCAGCTGGGACACAGAGCAGGTTTATTACCTAATCAACTATCAACCTTGTTAGGTAATCCTAATCCTGCAACAGTAACTCTCTCACTGCAACAAAAAATAGTGTAAGAGTATGAGGACCTTCATGCTGGGGAGGTGAATGAGACCCCTCCATCCCTATGAGTAGAAACATAGAAAAACGTAGAAACAGCTCCAAATTGTGAAGCATCAGAAAACTGCATCTCTTCAATTCAGTCCACAACGTTTAACAACAAAAATCAAGGATAAGCATTAAACAGAGGTTTACGTATCTGACTTGTACATTGACAAGGATATTGAAAGGGAGAGGAAGAGGGAGAGGGAGAAGTGTCAAGGGTTTTGGAGTTGCCAAAAACAAGGGATGCAGCAACCTTGAGCTACAAAATCGCTCCCCGATTTTCTCATCTCTCAGTCAGGAGCCAATCAGACCTCAGGTCATAGTTTCTGCAGTCTGTTTTTTCTAGGGTAAAAATGATATCCACCCAGGCATTAAAACAGGATTATGATTTAACATCGAATTAGTACCATCACAAATTCTGGATCAATGCATGTCAGTCCCAAGATCAGTCTCAGCCTTTCTCCATCTCTAGTATGAGATGCCCAAGACAGGGAATTTGGTGGCACAAAAAGCCACACAGTGGGTTTCTCATCTTAGAAAATACAGCTTCACCTTCAGTACAAGAACAAACCTTTACACAACAGTAACTACTTCAACAAATTCAGGAAGAATGCCAACTCCAACAAGGGCATGACATACCTGTCTTTGTATGAAGCCCCTCCTTAATGTGTTACCATGGCCAACTGCCGTAATAACCATAGGAATTGGGGATATGAACTTGGCATCTGGGCAAATTATGCCTGTGCATAACATGCTGTTTGCATCCCATTATGCTACAAACTAAAACAGCACAGTCAGCCAGTACTGACTTTTGCTGTGCTTGTTATTTGGGTAAATCCAATCTCTATTTACCTACCTCATGACTGAAAAGAGATCAAATGCAATCAAAGACTTTAGGAGACAAAAATATTAGATTTAAACAGGAGAGCTGAAGAGCTAAGACCACCACATGATATGGATGTAATTTGTGCCATGGAAGCCCAGAAAGAATCAATTGGTCAGGCTTTCTGTGGCTTTGCACAGGCTTTTATGCGTGAAAGACATTTCAATAAACACTCTGCCCATGCCCTAAGCAATTACATAGACGTCCTCAGTGTTATTGGAAGACAAAATTGAGAACAATGAATCATGACCCCAAATGGGCAGAGCAACAAAACTGACAGCAAGCTGAACCCTGGCCTCAATTTCACCCCGCATGGCCAGTGTAACACAATTCCTATCCAACCTTTGCATCTTAACAAAAAAGCAAAAACCTGCACCACAACGCAAGGAACAAATCCACAGATTCCGTGTTCAGACAAAGCACAGTCTGAGATGCACCATGTGTTCTGCAGGGGAGAAAGGGAGGGAATGCAATAACCAGCCTGAGGACACTCTCAAGTATTTCTTCAGTGACTTCTGTAGACGAAGCCTTGCATCCTTCCATTGTCCCAACACTCTAGGCAGTTTCCATCAACTAAAAAATGAAGAAAAAAAAACAAACCAACACAAAAAACCTGCAGACCACAAGGGGGATTATTTGGGCCTGTAGCTATTTCTGTTTTAACATATAATTAAAATGTTGAACAGAAGTGAATTAAAAAACAGCTAATTTATACTGTGGATGATGTGGTCCACGGTCAAATATGAAGCATATTGGTGAGTCTTATTTTCCGATGTAAAACCTTGGTCTGCATAGCGATTCAGACTCCAAGCCTAAATATTTTAAAGAGCTATTTAATTACATATGAGAGACATTCTATACTTTTCTGTTATTGAGGCTGAAAAAGTGCCAGTGAACTTCTGCAGTGCTCTACCTTTGGAGGACTACATATTGCAGTCATGTTACAGCAACCGAAATTAGGAGCAGTCCTTCAAGTTTACCTCTGTAATGAAACAGACCGAAAGAATATGTTTTAACTCCTACTCAGACATTCACAGTAGTTTTAAAAGGGGTCACGATGTCCTGGTAACTTGGTCCTGAGCTGCTACAATGCATCTCAAAGATCTAACATAAAGCCTGAAGTCATTTTTGACAATTTGGTCTTAAGCAATAGACTTTATGTAATTTTATTTGTTTCTTAATTACAGAACAGACGACAGTGCATTTGTAGTTTATACGGTTACATCATGCAAATAGCATTCATTTTAACAATTGTCTAAATGCACATTTAAACAATTAGCCAATATGTTGCCTCAAATATTATCATGCCCAATTAGAAAAAAATTATAAGCACTCAAATGTAATTATAATAGTAAAGCCTTGAAAACGTATTTAAGTGATGCAAACAGCCTAATTTGAACCAGGTGGATGAAGCACCAATTCTAGACTGTTTCGATTCTGTGGGTTTATATTAAAGGCTGGCAAAGAGATTAAAAAAAAAAAAAAAAAAAAAGGCACAAAAATGTTTTTAGATGAAAGCAAAAGGGACAACAATTCATACAAATGCAGAAGAAGATGTGGATAGGATGGCTGACTGCTTTGTCTCAACATTTCCCTCCAAACCCAGCTCTTGGGAACCCTATCCACAAAAGACTGATTTTTCTGACTCAGAAAAAAAAAATAAAAATAGGCAGAGGGAGTTGGGGTTGTTCAGCCTGAAGAAGAGGACTCCGGGGAGATCTTGTAGCAGCCTCCTAATACCTAAAGGGGGTCCTGCAGAAAAGCTGGGGAGGGATTCTGTGTCAGGGAGATTCTTTTGTTAAGGTCCCTTCCAACCCAAACCATTATATAATTTTCTGATTCTAAGTTTTCTGTGCTTTCATGCCCAGTACTATTGAGCCACGCAATGTAAGCTAAAAATTTTCTTTCTCTCACTCTCAAGGACTCCTTTATTTCTCTCCTGTGTTCAAATAATCATAGAAAAGCTCATGTTGGAAAGGACTTTAAAGCCTATCCAGTTCCAACCCCGGTGCCATGGGCAGGGACACCTCCCACCAGCCCAGGCTGCCCAAAGCCCCATCCAGCCTGGCCTTGAGCACCTCCAGGGATGGGGCATCCACAGCTTCTCTGGGCAGCCTGGGCCAGGGCCTCACTGCCCTCTGAGTGAAGAATTTCCTCCTAACATCTAATCTAAATCTCCCTTCCTTTAGTTTAAAACCATTGCCCCTTGTCTTATCATTATCTATCAGAGTAAAAAGTGGCCCTCCATCTATTTCATAAGCCTCCTTTACCTTATTGAAAATCTGCAATAAGGTCTCCCCACAGCATTCTCTTCTTCAGGCTGAAAAGGTGTTCACGCATCTTTTCCTATTTTTCCTTATGGATAAATGCATCTTCCTATATTCAAAATGAAAAAAATGGCAGTAGACTTCCCTCTTCTTATTCTCTACCCACATATTAAAGAGGCAGCTTTACCTATTCTGTGCCAACTCTAATGACAAAGAATTAAAGGACTACGTGTTCTGCTCCTGGCATAAATGAAAGCTGACCTAATGTAACCTTCACTTATTCTCTAGACGGAAGTTATGGAGGCTGCAATTCATATTTAAAATCCTTTTTTCTGATAGGGAAAGAAACCTATAGTTCACAAGCAGTGTTAGGGACGCCAGCTCACTAACTTAAAGGCTGAGAAGAAGCACTGGACAAACAAGAGCTACCAATAACAACCCACCACCAAGCCATTAAAATACAAGTACAAGAGAAGACTGGCAAAGTTGGGAACTTGGAGGGCTGAGAAAAACAAAACAGAAAAACAAAGTTGACAGAGCAGAGATGCATGGCAAGCCTGAGCTATATAGCCCATGGGAGATGGAGATCACCAACTCCAGGATTAATCCCACAAAAGCTTCCAGAACACATTCAGTTCTGTTCTCAAATTTTGACAGGTATATAGGAATTAGGAATATGAAGAGAGAGGTTATTGAAGCAGCTGCTTATTTAAGCACAAGATCAGTACAGGTAGGAGTCAAATGCCTGCAAAAAAACAGGATATTGTCAGTTTTCTCCGTCAAGAAGAGTGTTGCAATCTTAACAAAACAAAACAAAATCAAACCTACCAGGGCTGAAATACCTGATTTCATTCTAAAGAACTGAAAGTGTCAAAAAAAAAAAAAAAAAAGACAGGAGGACGGGGATGTTGTGACTGATGGAGTTGGAAAGCAAAGCAATGCAGAGTTATGATGGTTTTATGATTGTTTTATTCTAGTTTTAGATGTGCAGAACCCAGAATTGGCTGAAAATAGTTAGGCAGTGATGCCTGTTGCACTCTGGAGATTAGGATCAGGCAGAGGCTTTATGCTGGCTGCCAGTGCTTGAATCGTTTTGAGACATTTCAGAAGATTATGTGATTCCAGCAGACCTTTTTTTTTTTTTTTTTTTCCTTCCCCTTGGTAAAACTAGTGGGTGCTTTTAATAGATTAACAGTACAGTTGGGCTTTGTTTGATAAAGTACTGCTTATTCAGAAATAAGCAGGATCCAGACAAAATGCTTCACCAGTTCACTGCCTCCTAACAAGATCTTTATTTAGGAACAGTGGGCTCCAATCTACCCACTGTTTGGAGTGAACCCAACTTGAAAGAGAAGTCAGAAGCATCTAGCTGGGAGTAAAAGTTATTAGCTAAATAGCTAATACACAGGTGATGCTAAGCAGAGAGTCACTCCAGGGCAAAGCACTCCTTCAAAAGCTTGTACCTGGATTCAGAGCTGTGCCCTCAGTGTGCCTACAGCCTCCAAAAAAAGCGATGAGGGAGCTACTGTTTGCTCTCACTCACCCGAGCAGGATCCTCACCATGTACAAGAGGACAGTTGCAAGCAGTAAGGGAGGTGAGCTCATGCTTTTGGCCAAGAGATCCAATACCTCTCATGATGACAGTCTGGCTGGTTAAGTACAAAATCCCTGCATTCTCTCCATGAAAGGTGACGACTGAATGCCTTCAGGATTCCAACCCAAAATGGACAAAAGCACCTGGAAAACTGAAATGGGACCACAACACTTACTTCACCCAAGACACACAGCATTCGCCAGCTATAGAAATGACTGACTGCTTCTTTTTCCTTCCTGGTCTTTTTTTTTTTTTCTTTTTTTTTTTTTTTTTTTTTTGTGGTCAAAAAAAATTGAACTAGTGACTCATGAGCTCTGTATCCTACAAATCTTCCCCCCTGCAAGGAAGTTTAATCATTCTCAGCCGCTCCTATCACATCTCAGTCAGTTGACAAAGCTTCATTTTTTAAAGGAAACTTGTGATTTTCAAAACATTTTCCTCTCATCCTGAAGTAAGCCACTTAAGTCTCTCTACTTTATTACATGCTCCAGTACACCAAGTGGTCCATGAACATAGGGAAATGGATTAGATAAATAGAAATATTTTTGTTATGACCTAATTTAAGGATCTTAAAAATAATATGACTACTTCAAAAACTGCAAGGCATCAAAAGGCTTAAAAATATTGCAGAGACATGAGAGTGCAAGAGATCTGGCAAGTATTGATAGGGTAACATTTAACTTGAATGAGAAACAGGAGGCATTCAGAGACACATGGTTACCATTCACATCAATTTATGACCAGGGCATTTCTGTTACTGTAATACTCTTTGTACCAGGAGCCATATGCAATGGCTCTTTCTTTTATGTGCAATGTCCGTTTGTCATGTTGGCAAAAATTAAATAAAGGTTTGCATTTGGAATTCACTGCCCACCAGTACAATGTAAAAGGTGAAGGTAGAGCAGCTTCTGCTCTTTGTAAAAGAAATCAACAGTGCTGTGAGAGGAGTCATGTAGCTTTTCCAAACTTTGCAGCAAGTGATGGAAGAGACGGCCAAGAAACAAAAGTAATCCTTACTTAATACTTAGTAATCCTTAAGCCATCCTATATCCAATGAACTTTAGTCCAGTACAGTTCAAACTGCACGAGACACCTTTAAGAAAGTTGCCTAACATCTCTATCAAATTAATGAAGGCACTACTTCCTTGATTACCTTAAAAGTTCATTTGTGCACTTGCATTAGCATTGAAATTTCATCAGCGTTTTCATCAGGACGCCTTTAGTAAATGACTTTCTACCACAGAGTTGATGTTTTTTTGGTTACCTGAACAGAAATTTAAAATGAACAGCACAAAACACAGCCTGCAAAGCACACACACACAACTCTGTCTGTTGCAATTCCCTCATTAGATTTGGAGTTTACATTATCTTCTATATTACATTCCTTCTTACAGAAGCACTTAGACATCACAGCAGTCTGAGTAATAAAACCCAAATTATAAATAGTAACAACTTTTCCTTATCAGGCAATAAGCGTCCAGGATCCCAAATATGGTGAAGCAATTCGTAAACTGGAGAACTAATGAGTCGTAGGAAAAAATATTCCAGCTCTTATCACCAAGCTGTTTTTCCAGAGGGTTTCTGCCTCTACCTGTACACCAAATTCACATCATTAAGGTGTGTGGGAAGAACTTCTCAGCCATACCATGGTCAGCTCAGAGCTTTGATTCTTGGGTGTGATGCTTGACCTCCTCAAATCACTCTTTACTTCCTGTTTTGCCAGGTGTATGGCTTCTCCTAGGAGCATTTACTTTGAGGGAAGAAAAATCCTAAGCCTAAATCCATAGGAAATACCACTGCCCCCACCCTAACCAAAGCTTATTTTACCTCTAGCTGCTCCTATAAATTCCCCATCTGTCTGCATCCTTCTGTACTCTGTGCTTCTGTACTTCAGTACTTCTGTACTTCATCCCCTGTACTCTCTTGCCGTCTCACTGAGGGTATCTGCAAGCCCAATATAGTGCTAAATCCCTGAGATTTTGTAGCATATCTACACATACGGAGCACACAAGCACAACATACCCAAGGACAGCGCTAGCACACTTGTATTTCCAGTGTTGCAGGAAGCTCGTTCAAAACTAGGTGAGGTATTTCTGCACAGCTTTATACTGCAGTATGAGTCAGGCTCTCTCAAGAAGAAATCATCTTTCTCCTGCTTGAATAAAGTTCCCTGTTTAGCATCACAGCTCACGAGTGAGGTCCCTCTGGCACTGCACAAATAGAAATAATAAACAGTAGCAACAGACCCTCTTGTATATTCCTAAAAGCCACAAGTACACTTAGTTGGCTGCTGAGAGACATGTTTTCCCTTTCCCTATGGTAAAACAAGATGACGGTGTGGCTCTCTGCAATAAAACATATACAAGGGAGTCCCAGCAGAACACCATGCACGAGGAACAGAGCCCAGTCCCACACGCATGAGAACTCCAACATTAAATACAGACAAGAAAATCACATTTTTTAAATAGCTCATTGCCATTTCTTTATCACAATGCTGCCAGACCCAAAAGCACCATGGCCAGAGCTGCAGGTAAACCTAGACAAAAATTTTCTCAAAGGTAAAGGATATTCAAGAAGAGATGGTTTGTTAAGTCAGAAACATTTTATCCTATTAGTTGGTAAAACCTCACAAGCAGAAGGGAATCATTGCTCCAGTGACAGCAAAACATTTTATATAATGTACTTCTTCCTCTAGCTTCCCTGACCATTGCTTCATCAAGGATGTCCCTTTTTCTAGTGTTTCTCTACTAAAAAGGCTTCTTTGGAGAATAATAGCATATTTTCCACAAGGAACATCTTGCTTTGCTCCTTTGTTTATTTGTTTAAAAAACCCCAACCACCAGCAACCCCAAAATGACAAAAAATAAAATAATTTCCACTTGGAAGAAGAATTCTTGGCAGGAAAAAAAAAATAAGTACCTCACGCCCACAGCAGAAAGACTGGTGGTTGTTTCACTCTGCTGGAATTCTTTATAAAATCACTTACATGCCCGTATGGAATAAAATGTCACGGCAGTTCTCAACACTTCACCTATATTTTACAAATACCTCAGTTAGGAGGTCATGTAAATTTTGCACTTAGTTCTTCAGTGTGCTTTGATCATTTGTTATTAGTTTGAAGGCAATTTTTAGATTACAGAATAAAATGGATTCCATTGAAAGGACATGGATTATCATATATACTGGAGGGTAAAGAGGAAAGGGGGGAAATGAGGTTATGTGTCATGTGTAACGCTTTCAGAATTTCCTACATGAGTTAAACATCTAAATCCCATGGAATTTCAATGGGACTGAAGAGGCCAATATCACCTAGATGCTCTCCCTGTGCCGATTAGGTAGGTGCCTGGACAAACCCTCACACATTAGCTGCAGATTTCTAACCAGGGCTTTACCTTATTCAAAGAAAGTACTAGGCAAAGACAATCTCTCTTGGTGTTGTACAATGCGTGCGAAGTGTATTAGGACACAGCATTACCTAAGGCATCATGTGCTACAGACATACCAAATGCATGGCATGGTTTGTCTTACGTCCTCCGTCTCACCCATTCAGCTGGGGAGTTTCACTGCCACAGTTCAATTCCTGGTCGAGACCACAAAACAGGGAAAGAAATTTTTCTGAAGTCAAAGCATTTGGAGGCTTTTAAGAGCCTAGCAGTTTAATAACTACCAGTTTCATCTGAAATTAATAAGTCAAATATTAAAAAGAAATCTTCTGTCCAGCTTTCAACATTTGTGGAGATGTCTGCTTTTTTTCCACTGGCATCTGAGCAGCTGATCAATCAGAACTTCAGGAAGCTTTGTAATGCTGCCATGTAAGACATTATCACCCCAAACCTTTAGCAGTAGCTTAAGCATACTGCAAACTGACTGATGATGAGCCTAGTGCATTAAAATCAGACGACGGAGTCAGTATGCATCGTTTGTGTAGGAGAACATAAAAATTTGGCAGCATTTGTTAACCAAAGTTGATGCTTGTGTTATGCAATTAATGCCATTCACACTTTTAAAAAAGAAAAAAAAAGAAAAAAACAACAAACAAACAAAAAACAGACATAACTGTCAAAGCTGCACAGTTTTTCCTAAATGTAACTACCCCTTTGCTCTGTTTTTAGAAAGACGTTCGTTCCCATTTGTATGGATGACTGGTGGAGGCTTTGCAAATTAATAAGTCCCAAAAGCTGCTTTAAAGCTATATTTCACAGATTTTTAAATTCAAGTTCCACATTAGAAGAAGGGATTAGTGTCACTGTTATAGAGATTATTGCACATTAGTATAAAGACTTACAGAGTTTTGAGTCAGTGCCACTGAAACAGAGCACAGTGCTGTATGGGAAACTCTGTTACTGCGCTTATAATAGCTCTTAGTATGCTCAGAAATGCAACAGTCCCCCAAAAAATCTCAGACCTAATTCATTATGTTCATGTATTTAAAATAATGCATGCAGTGCTTTACAATTATTTGCTCTTCCATAAACTTCAGTGGTATTTTAACATTTAAGCAAAAAGTCTGCTCTGATTTATTTGCAGATTAAGTTGTATTTTTATGCTAAATGCTCAGCTACTCTTTACCCCAAAGACCAAATCATGACATTTGCTCATATATGGTTATTCTTGGATGCATGGAAAGAAAAAAAAAAGAAGAAGGAAAAAAAGAAAAAACACCCAAGAAGTTTCTCAGTTAAAAGCTCTCTCCATCTGCCTGGAGTTTTATTAATAACTCATCACCATGGTATCACAGCATCTTAAGGAAAATAAAACAGACAGATAGTTGCTAGGCTCTCCAACCTTCAAGGATAAAAGAAAATACTTCTTGAGGAAGAGAGGGAGAAACTGTTTTGGTCTTGTTTCATTATCATCCTTGAGGGCAAGGTGAAGTTGAGAGATGGGTCTTGTATTATGCTCTGAACGCTGGAAGTATTGTGGACATCACTCAAATGTGTCATCCATGACCCAATTCTCTGCACTTACATTAAAATAAATAAATAAATAAATAAATGAAAATCCAAGCTATGAAGGAACAAAACCTAAGCAGAAGGGAAGCAGATGAGGGGATGCATTGCTTTCTTCAGCACTTCAATTTAACCCTCAGAAGGTCTCTCCAGCCCCATCGCTGCTGCCCCCACTCACCTTAAGCTAACGTGAGCTGCTTCCCAATGTGCTGAGCTCTCCCCTGGTGAGGGGCCAGGCTCCCGAACCAGCCATGGCACAGAGCTCCCTTCACTGCATGGCCTTGTGCTGGCAATGCAGCTGAAGGGACAGTAGGAACCAGGGAACATTCAGATGATAGGGCCTCTATCCAGAGGTGTCTCAGCAGTTTCTAATAAGTATTTTCAAAATTATCGAGTTTGAGAAGTTCAAGCCTTTACCTGAAGCATGCAGGCCCTCTTCCCTGAGGGAAGAGGCTGACAAAGAAGATGCCCCGGTGCCCCTGTCAGGTTTAGACTCTAGAAGAAATGAGCAGTGGTGTATGTGCTTGTAAACATTATCTGCTTCAGTACATGAAGTGAGATAAAATATGCTATAACATCATCAGACATATGATATATTGAAGCATCAAGCTGAAACGCAGTAAAACATGGCAGGCAGGGGCAAGCAGGGTTTGCTTGCAGTCCACATCCCATTTCAAAAGGCTGGTACTACAAGGTTACTTGTGTACAAGCATAAACAACATATAGTTTGAAGACTACAAGAACGTGCTTCCTACTTACAAAGAATTACAATCGCAGATGCATTCATTCTAAGGCCAAAGTGATGCAGTCTGAAGTCACACCTTTAATTGGTAGCTGTTCTTCTGAAGCACCTCATGAGGAGGAAAGCCTGACAGAACCACAACGGCTAGTGGCAGGGAGAGGCACACAGACTTACAAGCCACCCAGTCTACTATCTGTGAGAGGTACAGTGAGTGGTTACACCATTTCTTCCCCTCTCTTCCCTTCCCTTCCACCTGTTAAGACAAATAAGCAAACAGGGCTACCAAAAAAACAAACCGCTATGGCATGTGGCAGAGCCTCCTCCAGCACCATACCCTTGAGGTCCCAGCACTCATTACTCCTCTTCCTCATGTAAAGTTAACCCAGCAGAAAAATTGTGCAGCTCGAGGCAGAAGACAAGAAGCCCCAGATACATGCCTTCACCACCAGTGGCTGGACATTGCATGAACTGTCAGCAAGAGCAGGCCAGCTCCAGGCTCCCCAGAGACTCTGCCACAGCTCAGTAGGTTTCCTTCACAGGACTTTCACTCCTGCATGCTGTTTACTCAGTATTTTAGGAGGAAGGAAACTAGCCTTTATCACCTCTTTCTCATCCTTACAGTACTGCCTTCTAAAGCAGAAGCTTATTACCTCCACCAAGCATAAAATGCTGCATTTTTGCTCTCTCGGGTGGCCTCACTTCACATTTCTTACAGTTGTAAGAGATGTTAAACACCGGAGGAGATTGTTCCCCTTGTCTTTCTGCTGCCTGGCTGACGAGAGCGAGCCTCAATAAGCCGGAAACCCTTTTTCTTTTTGCTAGATAGCTGTAGCTCTGAGGCGGCATGATTCCTGCAACATTAGGTTGTGTGCTACTTGGACTCCTCCTTCTAGGGTGAAAAAGAAGCACAGGCCAAGGTAAAAATCTCTGGAAACAAAGAAACAAATAAAAATCACTCTAATTTACCCCCTGCCTGTCAGGCCGGGTGCATTTTGTCTCTCTCTGTATCCAGAACATATACAACTAATTCTATTTTCTAGAACTGCAATTGTTGATTGATGAGTCATCTTTCCTGTAAATTTATTTTTTTAAGTGATTTTGGCATTGTTCCTTGAAATTCCTTGCTGGCTATGTAATGGAAATTTTGACCTCAAACTCTGGTTTCTTTAACATCACAGATACTGAGATTATGAGTTTAGGAAGACCAAGGAGTTGAAGGAAAGATACAACGAAGAAATCTGTAGCTTAAAAAGAAAGCAAGCTGTTCTAAATAAACTATCAAGTAAATATTTAGCTGTATGGCCATTAGGCTGTGTTCATAATAATACAGCAACTCATCTATCATAATTAAGAATTCATCAGGGGGAGGAATGCCTCCCTCTTTCCCCTCCCAAGGTTGGTCATGTGGCCAAAGTTGTTGGCAAGTGAAAGCTGACATCTATCAAAGTTCAGTCTTTCTTTTAATTACTGTCTCCCCATATTAGTTTCAAAAACATATCGCAATTAGTAGTCAGAAAACAAAAAGCAGGAAAACGTAAACCAGAAGAGAGTAGAAAGAAAGCAAAAGCACCAAATCATTCATCCATGAGAGGTAGCGTCACACTTTGCAAACTGTAATCAGCAAGATGAAGGACTTTTTAGTCCCTTACTCTTGCTCCATTTGGGGGCAATGGGGAAAGAACAAGTCAAAATTTCTCAGGTATGTTAAGTGGAAAACACATGCCATAGAGCTTGAAATTTTGCACTTAATGCCACAGGAAAAGTTAGGTGAGTCTGCACAGAAAGAATGAAAACTGAGCACATTTCTGAAGTACCCTGACTTATCTAAAATGTCATTTAATAAAAAGAACAGAAACTCCTCAACCCAAGCAGACTGTCTTCACTAGCAAGAAACCCCCGTGCTGTTCAGAAACAGATGGGTGTCCCTAGCACCTGCTAAACTAAGAAGTGGCACATTCATGACTCACAAAAGCTAAGCCTACTCTAAAGGAATTGACATTCATGCCAATCTTCCAAACGTTAGGTGGGATTGCCAAGAGACATGGCAACGAGAACTTGAAATTATGCATTCTTGGAAAAACTCTAAACGAGCTTTCTCAAATGAGAACACCATTATGGTCTCCGGTAATTCGTCCTGGTTGTGCCAGAGGGCATCCCACCCTATCCCACCCCTGTTTAGCTTGTCCCACCAACAGTTTTCATTAGGCCAACCGAAGTCGAGGGAACATTTGGCAAGGAGCTCCGCTGCTGCTCTAACCACAAGGCAGCCCACAGTGGTCTCTTCACAGACTTCACTTAGACAGCGACCAACTCAAACGGCCAGTTTAAGCCATGAAGAATGCAGCAAAAGCCTGAGACTTTGAAAAGAGTCACTGCCCTTCCCTGTCAACGTAGCACTCGATGGAAACTGAATACCCAAGGGTGAAGTAGCTTTGACCACATAGGCTGGGATCTGCGGCTGTGCTGTCGGCACCCCGAAGAGCCCAGCAGCTGCTCTGAAACTCCTAAGTGTGTTTGTCCGCGGTCTGTTGCCATGATGAAGTGAGTTAATATGACTCATACAGGTGTGATGAAAGATAAGGTTTCAAAAATATTTGTGATAAGATGCTACTGGAAGTCAATGTGCAATCACATTCCCAGCTCCTGTCACGAACTTAACAAAGTTGCATTCCCTGCAAAAGACAGTGTTTTGGTTACAAGAGGGGAGGACAGGACAGTCAGTTCACTTGTTCTTTCTATCCTTCTGATCTCAGCAACCAACTAATATTCTTTCATGCAAAATAATCTTCAAATTTCCATGTAGAAAAGGGTCCATGAAAAAAACAACCCTTCATCTACGAGATTCTACGTATATTGATTGATGGCTCAGAGGTGGCTGTAGATGAGTAGCCTGCAACCTCAGCTAAAATACAGAGGATTTTACCTTGACCAGTCATACAGACTCCCTTACATACAACCATTACAGGAGATAGAAGAGAAACGACTACGAGATTCCTTCTTATATTGACTGATGCATTTTAAAGTAATGCATTTCCAAATTCTTCCCAATCATTCTTTCCCGCCTGCTAGGCAAACTTTCTCTGATTCAAATGCAAGCCATATACTGGGGGGTGTCCATGCTAGTGATGAACATGAAAACATGTTGGGCAGAATATGGGAAAAAAATACTTAGCATCTGTGTAGTTACTTGAGCTGCTAGGGAAACTTGCACCAGATGTTCCTTGATGTTACCTCAGCTGCCTCCCAAACCACTATCACGTCTGTTCTCTTCCTTACTGAACACCAGTGTTATTAACTGGAACCATGCGTAGTTTACTCCTGGGAGAAACCTTAATATATCATTTACAAGCCTGCCAAGTGCCACATCTCTATTAGAAACTGAAAAGCACAATCAATGTAACATGCTAAATTCAGTAACAGGTTATGCAAATGGCGTTAACATGTTATGCAAATGGTACAGGAAATAAATATTCTCCTCAAGCTCTTCTCAGTCACCAGAAAATTCAGCAAATATCAGAACAGCCGCATTTTTACGCTCAGTAGTATTTCCCAGGTGACTGTGTGTGAGGAAACATTTTAAATACTTCCACCCACCTAATAAATTATGTTTCATGTCTAGGGGAATATCCTGCTATCAACACAACCACTAGAATACCTGAGCTCTGTACATGCACAGAGAGGCAGAAAAGCAGCTGGGCCAGAGGAGGGCCTGACACTGAAAATGAAAAGGTTTGGGGCATCACAGGGAAGAGGATAGGTAGAAAAAAAAAAAAAAAAACAAACACCAGCACACAAATCAAAACTTCTTACCCTTACATTTTTGATTCTGGAATCTGAGAAATCATCTTAAGTTTAGATATAAGCAATATATAGTATAGTATCTATGTATGGCCTCAAAGGTATAAAAGGAAATCTCTTCACAAGATTGCAAGCAAGTGAAGCAAGTGTAATCTAGCTCATCTATTAACCTCAATGACCATAATGCAAAAAATATATAAGGAATTAGTAATTAGTTACTCCAAACTCTCTCAAGTTACTCTCTGGGCATTTTACTTTCAGCTGAATGATTTTTTCTAGTTATTTCCTAGGTACGTTGCATCATGCCATTCTGTGTAACACAGAGAAAAATGTGTTAATCAAAGCATCCCAAAAGCAAAAAATGTACAGTTCCAAGTTACTACTATGCTCCAGATGATCCACTGGGTGATCTTGAACAAATCCCTTAGCCACATTCCCGCCAAAAATGGAGAAGGCTCCAGACTCTGAGAAATGACTGTCAGACCAAAAAATGTTTATAGAGTGGCTTGCAATTATCAAACAGAGAGCTCTACAAATGGAAAGTATTACAGCATACGCTATATTCTAGCCATGACTTAAAAACAATAACAAAATAAAGCAAAAAACAACAACAAAAACAGAGAACCTTTGCAATTGTGAGTAGGTACATATGCTCCTAACAGAAATTAAACCCCTCTTTCTTGGGTAAAGTTCTTTGGTTTTCATGGCATACATGATAAAGGCTAGGCCTAGAAACAAGAACAATAAATCAGAAGTTCATAAATAAAGGATCGCATAAAAGTTGTTGAAGTATTTCACAAGCGACAGGCATGACTAAGTTTGTGGAAAGAGGCAGCATCTTTAACCGTATTTAATTCCTATAACTAAAAGTCAAATTTCCAGGTACCAAAGCCCTTCTTCATGTTTCAGTCACCTTTGCAGAGTTAGGTATAAAAGGAAAATAGCATTCTTCATAAAAGGGAGAGATGCAGAAGGGAAAGCACAACCTGTATCAGGTCAGGATGCAACCAAGAGCACAGAAACTCTTGATTTGATAGATGGAAAGAGAAGCCCTTGGTGTTTGATTTGGGTACAACAAATCCAGAGATGTTGATGTTTAACTGCAGGAGGAAGAGGTCTCTCCTTCTGGAAGGAACCCAGAAGTTAAGTTTTTCTGGTCCTCCTTGGGCTGGTTAGAAAGATTTGGATGAACACACAAAGAAATCAAATGCCACTATTTCCTAGCAAAATGCTTCTTCCATTCATATTATTGCTCTCTATGGAGAAGGCAGCAGCAGAGTTTGCATTAACTTTTTCTGCAACGTCTCAATACCAAGTGTCAAGACTCAGCAGCAGGGGCAACAAGAGCTTTAATGCAGATAAAGGCTGAAGCTGTAAGCATATGACAATTTATTGATAAAAGCAAATCCTCTTTTATAGCATACACTGGCCAGTGTTACTGCCAGCAGTTTATTACGGCAATGAGCTATGCTAGCTACAACAAGCATATGGTGGAAAAAAAGTGGCAATATGATTAGCCACTGTGTAGGAAATAAGAGGGAAACATGGAAACATACTAGCCACAATTTTGTCCTTAATGTAAGGTAGGTGTACTCAAGTTTTCAAGAGTCTACTAAAGGAATCACCTGAGACTATTCATATTTTCACAGGGCCACTTTTCATTGAGAGTCTTATCCTTTAGACCACGGAACCATGCCAATAAAAGCTAAGAAAATGGGATTACAAAAAGTAAAAGAAGGGTACAGACACTTCTTTATTCTTGTTTATTCTCTTTTTCTCACCTGGCTCTGCATGAAAGAAAAACACAAAACAAAGAAATATGGTCATTGATTACAAAAGCACCGCATGAAACCAGCTCAACACATATTGTTCCCAAAAGCATAGCACAAGCAGAGAAAAAGACTACTATATTTCCCATCATTATCTTTCAGCACTTTTTTTTTTTTTTAAATCAGCTGTACCCTTCATTCAACATGTAAATCTAAACAGACAGAGAACGGAAATAAGCATTTCCCTTCCACGTGTAAAATTCATGATTAGTCTAAACAATTAAAAGCATCAGAGTGCCTAACACCCATTGGTTTCTCCAAATATTCATCCATACTGCATGTCTGGCAGGAGTTTCAAAGAAAATCTGGATTAAATAACATGATTCAGATGTGAAAAGACTGACAATAAACAGCATTTTAGTACCGCTCGGTCATAAAAACAGCAAGCTTTAGTACTGCATGTCCACATTAGGCAAAATAAAACTGTTTCTTCCGAGAACAACATGCTGGGTGTTTAACCTGTGTGCCCCACAACAAAAAGTAGGGGAAATCTGTTTTTCTGATTTCCCTTGTTCCATCAACATTTAAAACTACTTAAAACAGCCATGCATAATAAAGCGTAACTAATATCCTACACAATGACTTTTTAAATTTAATTATCCACTTTCTTTTTTTCGATTTTAATAAAGCCACTATTTGCTGTTCTTTTTTTTTTTTTTCCTTTTTTTTTCTTTTTTAAACGCTCACTTCTGTGAAGCAGAAACAAAAAAAAAGGTTTTCTCAAAGATCAGTGAAGTGCATCAGATGTCCTCCGATCCATGCAAAAGCCACTCACTGCCAGCATGTCCTGATGCTAGCAGGAATGACAGGCCTCACTTTGGCACAGTGGCAGCTCCAGAGCTGTGGGGAGAAAACACAAGGCACAGGAACCTCTTCCACATTTTATATAGGCCTTCCTCATTTCTCTTCAAATCGCTGCAGGAAAGGGTCTTTTAGTCGTTCCCATAACCACTAATTTTTCTATAAAATGGATAAAAGAACAAAGTAATTGGCTTCACCACATTTCTGGAGCTTTCTGGGCTATGGTGGAGAGCTGAACTCATCCTGCTGTGAAAGAAACTCCTCATATGCAAGTACATATCACAACAAGCTGCGAGCAGATGGCAAATATAACGTGTATGTATGAGGGAGGCTTGGGAGTGCTTAGTCATACCGCTCGCTAGAAAAGGCAGTTTACTATGGATTACTAAGATGCACATTTTTCATCAAAACCAAAATTCAAAGCTGGAGATAGATTTCAGAACAGAATTTGAGGAGAATGTCGCCCTGTTCCTACGATCTTTCCGTGGCTAATGGCTACAGCTGCAGACAAGATACAAAGCTAGATGGACATCGGTCTGATACAACCCAGCTGTTCCTCAGTGCTCAGGAGAAGTCAGATACAATGGCACGATAGCCCTTCTAAGACAGTTTAATCATGTTACTGATGGTGTGATTTTCTCATTACTTAATTATTCAATAGCAGTTCTTTTATTGTTAATGGATGTGGTTTATGCAAATCTTATCCACTACAGATACAGATTTATAAATTACTCTAAATTACAGTGCTGTAATTGGACAGTGTTGACATGAAACTTGAGTAGTTTAGGAATTTCCAGAGGCTTGATGCCTGCAGCCAAAGTTTAATTTCAGCTCTGAAGCAGATTCCCCCTGCACCTTTAGGCTACTCAGCTCTCTTTCCTCCTCTCTAAACTTGCCTCCCAGGATGGTGTTAGAGGTTTAATTAATGGATGTGAATCATCTCAGCATTGCCTCCTGAATTCAAGATATAACCAATAATAAGCCAAAGTTCTGCTTAAGCAAAACTGTGGTTACAGCCAGCCTGTGTGCACCAGCCTTCTCATCCTCCAGACGCAGAGCAAGCATCACCATACATCCTATGAGAGCCACCTTCTCCACAGCACTGATGTCTCCCCTTTCCCACCCACCACAGGGAAGGTGAACACTCTTTAAGCTAGCTGAACTGCTGGTGTGATCAGATTCATCTTCCATCCAAGTACAACAGGGGAGCACAGACGAACTCCTTCAGCTTTTTTGGTTCTGATCAAACCAGGCAAGAGAAATAACTGCAGCTGAGAAAGTGGGAATGAGGGGGTGGAGGAATGTCTGAAGAAAAGAATTAAACTCCTGTCAGTCATACAGTTCTGAAGGTCTCCTTCTGCTTCAGTACCAAGGATATTGCCAGATCCAGTAAGGAAAATGAGGACAAAGCCAGCCCATGTGAATGCCCGTGTATGAGACTGAGCGTATGAGAGCCAGTCAGTCCACGGAAATCTCATGGCAAGATCCACTTCAACTATCTAATTGCCACACAGCAAAAGAGGTTATATTCAGATTTTGTGCTTGATAGGAAAAAGACATGTACGTGTTGTTCATGCAAGACAAAACATGAGCAGCTCATCTTAAATTATCTTAGATCTACCGCTTAGCTTCCTTTCATCAGAACTAAACAAGACAGGTGGTCTGCGCATCCCCAAAAGCTGCCTGTTCTCACACAGTTCAGCCACTGTGAAAAGTTTCTCACAGGGCTACAATCACCAAGACATGGAAGCTCACTGAATGTTAAACTACATGAAGTTAGGTTACAATTAAGACATTACAGACCCCCTGGTACTGACTGCAAACTGGAGAGCTGAATACTCAGAGGATTAAGGCTTTCATCTTATTCTAAATGGTTAAGTGTTTTCAGCTGGCAACTTTGCCAGATCAAAACAGGCAAATGAATATATATATATTTTTAAACTGAGCTTAGGCTGCAAATCTTCCCACTACACATACCATTTGTTAGCAAACTAGCACATACTTTCCACTCCTTTACTTTCACAGGCACCAAGCATGGAGAGAGCATGAACTCCTTTCCCCTCCAAGCAGCCTTCTCTCCAACCTTCATCAGCTAAACTCTAGCTATAGGAGGCCTAAAAGCATTTACACATTTAAAAACAGCATGCTAGTCAATAACTGATGATATTCAAAAATGTGATACTCATTTGGGAGTACCCCTTCAAAAACAACTAAGAAATCCCATGGCTGTTTATGAGTCTTTTAAGCTGCAATCCAGTTTATATACACGATTTATAGCATAGAAACTGAGTCAGCTGTTATGTAATCTAGGCTCCTCCTGAGAAGTTTAGCTTCATGATGACTCCAAGCGCGCTGTTCTCCACCTACACGGGTCTGAAACACTACAATCATTACCATGGGCAGCTCACCAAGTCTCCCTGTCTAAAATTCACAGGAAGACATTTTCACCTTCCCCTCCCACTCTGAAATGCTCCTTATGGCTCTGGTAAGAAATGGAACCGGCTTTGACACAGCTACTGCCTCTCAGATACAGCTCCCACCCCGTTACCCTAGGGCTAATCAAGCGGTGCCTTTACTCTTGCTGCCTTCCCAGTTTGCTGACAGGCCCTCTATCCTAGCCAGAAGTTCCCATGACACCTCTACAGACTCTAAAGACTTCCCTTGCCCTGGTCTCTTTTCGCTATGCTGGAAGAGGTTGGAAGGACAGACTAGTCCCTGACCTCACTTTCAGTCCTCTGTTCCTCCACACCTTGCTGTGAATTGCCTGCAGCACCAGATGAGGGATGCTGGCAGGAGAGGATGCTGCTCACTTCTGCAGAGTGAGACCTCCCCTGCATGGAAATGCAGAAATCCTCCTGTGAAAAGCCTTCCCTTTGTATTCGGAACAGATGTGGGCTTAACTAAAGGCAAATTTCCCTATTCAAATGGGAAACGAGCAGAAAATGTACCACATATAAGTAAACTTCACGTGTGTGAGAGTTCCTGTTCCTGGTAAATAATTACTACCTGCAGCAACAGGTAGTGCAGATCCTCCTTTGTTTTTCCCCCTCTTTTCTTCAATTATGGCATCAAAAGAAAACTAAGACCTTTTAAAGACATAAATGAAACATTTCTGCTCTGGAATGGCATCAACATCTGGACACCTGGCAAAACACAGCTCAATCCTGACTGTACCTATTTCTCAGCCCCCCTGACAGCAAGCATGAATATTCTTGCCTCTCTTCTTATTTACCAACAACATTTAAAGAGAAGAGTGTTCAGAAGTCCATTTCAATGGTTTTCATTCTGGTTACATTGCAGCAAAATGCTTTGATCTGGGGGAGGGAGGAGGAAGGGAGCAGAGAACATCTTAAGTTCACAATGCCAAAAGCCAAGATGCACAAAACTGAAACATTCCAAAGTTAAAAATAATCATCTTGAAACTGCAAGAGCAGAGCTGTAATTTCGAGCAGTACAGCATGACATCATGGTTTATATGGGGCCAGCTCAATAAATCAAACCGTGCCTAATTAGAGATCCTACTGCAAATCTACATTATTTGGATAAATAATTAAAACAGGACAGTCTGTAACACAAGCCAGATATGTTTACTAAAACATGTTCTTTTCAAACTTTTAGCTTCACTACTGCTTACAAAGCTTTCACATTTAGTAAATTATAGACCCCTAAGCTTTTATTTTAGTCTGACTTCACTTTCAAGGAATTCTTCAATTAACTTTACGTTGCTTTAAGCTCTTCATCCAATGAGAAAACAATCTGTGGTTTCTTACTTCTTCCAGTGCCAATGGCTGCCCTCCATGTTTGACTTGCAGACTTACTGTCTTTTCAGAGCCAGGTTCTGTTTGTCTAAAACCAGCTAGTTGTCATAGCATTTTGACAAGTCTTCTGTAAAAGGAGAACAAAACTTTGTGGTGGGTAAACTGCTAAGAATAATGAAGGTTGTTCTCGCAAGCTCAACAGGCGAGTGCCAAATTTAAGGAACACACGGCAAAAAGCCCAAAGCTGAAAGCCCCGACTACCTAAGTTGCCCTTCTTTCCCACCCCAAGCTTTTAATTCTCCAATTTCTGCTTTTCTCCTCTCAGTTGTTTTCTAAAACTTGTGCTTCTTCTCAAGCTTAAAAGCTATGACATGCTCAAACATTTAAGGCTTAAAAGCCCCCAGTGCTATCAGATATGCTAATCTGAAGATGGTCAGGATCCCCTGGAACTGCTAGAAATACCATGGAGACTTTAACTATCATTTACTGTGAAGATAATGTTAAACTGAGAGCCAAAGAGTTTAACAAAAAGCATGAGCTGAACAAAGGGATGGGATCCTTCGCTAAAGTGTACATTTTTCCTCCTAGAGCTTAAGAGGTTTGTACATATTTTTTTGTCTTGGATTAAAGGGGAAGAGTAGAGAGCTCTCCTTTCCTTTCCCTTTTGACACTTGAGGTGCTAAACGGACCAACATATGAAGGATTAAAAGAATTATTAACACAATGCCAGAAGAGCAAAATGTTTGACAATCAACGAAATAGGGCTTTACATAACCAGAGGTGTGTCTGTTGGTTGAGTATCATTCCATCCAAATAATTTTCTTCTGTATAACGTTAACCAGGCACAGACATGGAGAGGGCATCATTCACTTCTTACACAGATTTTAGATAAAATAATCCATGAGATTTTAAACTAATTAAAGCATATTAAATATCACGTGCACTGCAAAGCATTGTTTTTCAAAGCACTGCAAATGCACTTCCCTCGACCACAGCCACTGTGATCAGCATATAATTAAGCAGGAATGCATCTTTCAGACATCCATTTGAATTCTTTGTGACAATAAAAATACTTGTAAATTAAGAATGATGATTTTTAAAAAACTTAAGACTGTCTTAGTGCATGGAAATATTGTGACTGACCTCTTAAGTGTGAGCATTTGGAGCCACAGCCATTTGAATTCCCCTACATTCTCAGTGTGCAGCAACAGATTTCTTGAGAAAAAAATCCCTGTAACAACTATTTGGACATACTTCTGAAAGCAGCAGTGAGAATTAAAAAAACAGCCTTCCCAAAGAAGTATCTATTTTTGCAATGTGTGCTTTTAAAGCACAATGCTTACGGAATTAAATACTTCAGTTCTCTTGTGTAAACTTGTACAGATTGTTTGCTATTGATCTTTTGAGTCATATTTTGGCAGTAAACTTGTATCTTTCTAGAAAATATAAGTGCTACAGACCAAGTGATGTAATCTACATCTATATTTAACTCTTTTTTACTTTTTTTGTTTTATTTTTAAAGAATAAAACTCTGAAAAGAATAGGAAAATTGAAGACATTGAAAACAAAAAAGCAGAATACTCGCACTTAAATTTTTATTATTTCAAAATAAATAATATGGACTTCATACTTCAATTTTATTCCCAGATTATGAGCCTTGTGATAATGAAAATCTTCAGAAGAAATAGATTGTTGGTAGGAACACAGATCTTTTAAGTCACAGGACAGAACTCAGATGAAAGAAAGCAACGTTGCTACCTGTCCACAAGACGCAGGACTATAGACTTTTTTCCTTTTCAACTGAATGACATAGCAGCTCTATAAAACCAGGGCAAAAATTCCTCTCAAGGTAGTGAGACCTACAGTTTCTTCAGACCTGATTCTACTCTCCTCCCTGCCTCCAAGCTACTGTCAAAAATAAATAAAAAGAGGTAGAGGAAGGGAAGAGAACTGCACCGCAGCAAGACCATCCATGTGGCCTAGACTTGCGCTCTGCATGCCACATACATACTGATGCAAAATTCCCCCTCTACATTTTTATGGCTCAAAGCAGGTGCCACAATGTCAGTGTTTCTGCTCCTTTGCAGATTACATAACACCACGTGGCATTTTTGACAGGAGCAGGAAGAGCCTATGGATGGGTGTAGCTGACAGGGAAATGTGGAATGTTCTTAATCAGTACTTAAAGCTTTGCTCTGACTCAAAACCTCAAATGTGATAAACCTTTAACCAGCAGAAGAGATTGACAGGAAAGGAAAAGACTGAGTGAATCAGAGAATAAGAGCAAATGAACAAGAGCACAAGAGCTCTTGTGGAGGAGATGGAATACATGCATTTCCTTCCTTCCACCGAAGCTGACAACCACTATCTAAGGGCTCAAATCTCTTCAAAGTCTGGGTACTCTTAGAAAAAGAACGTGGTCAGGCCAATGGGTAGAGAACACCTGGGAGGGTCATACCCTTTAACTCTCAAGTCAATTTTTAACTTACTTTGCTAAAGCAGGGACTCACTGATGTGGACGGCGATGAGACAGCATATTTAAGCTTTGAGAAAATCAAAATTCACACAACTTGCATTGACTTTATTAGTGGCTGAAACCCATGTAAAATCTGTGTGAATAATAAGTGAGAGATATCGGCATCACTTTATAGGAAGGATCAGACTAGATGAATGTAGAGAGCTCTTCTCTCTTTTAATTGTGACAATACAGGCGCCAGCAAACTTGAAAGATTAGGAGACCTTATTTCCCAGTATGAATTACACAAATTCTTGTTTTAGTTTTGGTCTTCTAAAAACACACTAAACCCAAAGGAATTTATGCATACAGCAGCCCAGAGCCTGCCTTTAGATGCTGTCCAAATGACACACGGTTTTGACCAAGGAGATAGCAATACCTCTGTTTCCATTAATTCTCTATTAAGAATCACAGGATTCAAAACATTCATTTCCAGCATTACCTCATGCCTGGGCCTCTCACTGATTAATTAAAACTGTATACGTAGAGGAAAAAGAACAAAAAAACAGAACCGCAATACTGTGAACCAACAGTGTCCCTGATAAAAGAAATGGACTGCTGTTCTCAGCTCGCTTTCATAGGTTGATTGTGAATTGTGACCAGACAAGATCTCCTTTTTCAAGTTTCCAGCAACTGGCAAACATGTCTAATGCACAGGAAGTCATATTTATAGTTGCATAACTCTCTACAATATACCAATTCTCTTGTAATGAGAAGTTGTTTCTAGGCCTGTTAAATGAAAGACCTTTTTCCTTGGGATTGCAGCTTTTTAACAGGAAGCTTCTAAATCTACAGTTAGTAGTGGCTGCGGAGAGAAAAGCCCAATACAGTACAGCCCCTGTTAGTGGCACTAGACAGTAAAGACATATCATATTTGTGTTTTAAAAAAACAATTCTCGAATCCTGTTATTGCAACTTCTGTTAATTACTCTGTTGAATCATGATTTAAGTTACAGTATGCATTTAACTTATCTAATTGATACATTTCCTTTGTTATCTAGCTTCGCATTCTTTTGGGGTTTAGATAAAGAAACTGCTACTACATAAGCTTAGGAAGAAACTTGGGCAGGGTCTTTGAGAATGCAGACATTCAATACAAATCTAATGCTCTGTTTCACTAAAGGAAAACATATTTCCAACTTCTTAAAAATACTGCAGGTGACAGTAACTTGTTTGTGTGTTTGTACTGTCACATGGTACGTAGGAAACTGTTAAGCAAAAACATAAACATGTATTTGAAATTTTTAAATTCCCTTCCAGCAACCATATCACAGCATTTAAAAGGGCAGGGAAAGCATGTGGCCAAGTATTTTTTTCTGTTCTTCCCCCACTTTAAAACAGAAAAAAATAATACCATTATTAAAGGATGATAGAAAAAGAGATTAATACTTTACCAAAAGAGAGTTTCTTTGAAAGCAAAAATCACTGCAAAAGTTGTTCTTACCTAGAATTCAAAAAAAGAGAGAAAAAAAAAGAGATTAAGAATCATCACTTAGAATTACTGCACCTTTACAACATGAAGAATTCCAGAACAATATATTACAGACATCATGACAGCCATGGAACAAATCTAAAGAAAACAAGCTACACTAGAACAGGAAATTGCAATTTCTTTGAAACAATAATTAACCTTAAGAAGGAAACCACTACTAATATAAACAAACAAGTAATAAAGGAAACCGTTTTACCACAGAGAAACCTGTCTTAAAGCAGTGGAACAAGGGAACAGAAAAGGATTTTGCCTAAAGAGATGCATTTCTTAAAAAAAAAATCTGAGCAATCCTGCAGCAAGAATCATGCACACAACACATTAAATAAGTCATTTTCCAAGTTTCAAAAAGGTGGCTGGACCACCAGAAATTCAGTAGCTTTTAAATAGAGGACTTAATTTTAAAATGATCCTAATCTTATAGAAATCTAAAGTGAACCTAATCTCATACTGCTGGCACTTCTTGGGAGGAGTCCGAACAATCTCTGGTCCTCATTAACAGGTTGAATTGCTTTAATAATCTTAGCTTTGGATGCCCAATATTTGTCATTTTAAATAAATAAACATCTTCATGATAATTTCATCATCTTAAAAAATGGGAATCAGAGAGGGGAGAATATGAAAAATCAGAAACTTGTGGTGTTTTTTTTTTTCCCTATCAGAACAAGACAATTTCAATTTATTTATTTTTTTTTCTTCATGAGAAACAGAAGCAAAATTGAAAGCAGCTCTCATTTTAGGGTTTTTAATCATTACTTACTACATAGAAACTCATTCTAAACCTGAAATATTCATTTTTGCTTTCTTTTTTTGCCTGTGGTTCTTAAATAGTTGCAAGTAAGCAGTAGCCTTCCTGTATTTACTGATAATCCAGTGGGAGAAAAGTTCATAGGGGTATAAGAAAGCTGTGACTAAAATAAATACTAAAACCAGAAACAATTCTTATTTCAGATGTTATTAAGTCAACTATCTGCAAGTAACAGCATTTCAGACACTGTCCTTATTTGTTCTTGTTTATTACACTAGTCCCTTTGTGGTTTCTAGTATTTGGCAAGAATAACGTACACAGAAAAGCTAGCAACACAACAAAATTTTAGCAAAGGCAACCATAATTTGATTAAAGAAAACACAAAACAAAACAAAAAAACAAGGCACAATACAGTGAGCAGCTCAGTGAGCAGTGGAACTAACGTGGTTTGGCTTCCTGCGAACTTGTGTCCTACGGGGACTCAAAAAAGCTCAGTAGGCTCACAAGTTCACGCTGCCGATTTCTGTACTGTGGAGCAATAAGATGTCTCTCTTCCACCTAGAAAGCCATTGCCATTAATTTCATTGACACTTATTATTGTCAAAATCTCTATTTCTCAACTGGTCCAGAAGTCACTAGGGATGGCTGGCATACAGACAGATAGATAAAAGCATTTCTTCCCTCAAAGAACAAGTTAATAAGAGAAGTACCAGTCCCATTACTGAATCTTTTTATCAGTTTTTACAGGGTGTTATTTAACTAAGAAAAAGCACTTCCCTGTTCTCTGAAGCATGTCAACTCGGTCAGTAGTGTTAAGATTTGTGACTTCATGTCATCTTTCACACACAATTATGAGGATAATTGCAAGAGGAAAAATCTATATAAGATGCTAAAATAGACACACAGTCAGCAAATCCCAATATTTACCTACAAGGAGATTTTGGTTAAGTAGGAAATGGAAAATATTTGTTATGGAGTTCTGAACCACAAATACACCCCCCTCTGCCACATCACCCTCACAAAGTGAGTTTTTCCTCTCTCTCCTAAAGGGATTTGGGAAATGGAAATTTCCAAAGCAAGACAAATGGCAAAAAATAACATGTATAAATTAAGAATGTCAGAATTACACTCAGGAAGCCTACGAGATTATCTCTGGAAACACCTTCTAAATGGAAAAATGGCAGCAGCAGCTATCTGAGAGACGAGGGAAAGTCGGGCCTACCTAAAAACAAGAAGCCTCCATCATTTCCCAGGAAGAAACTTAGAGAAAGAGTGAAAGATCTTCAGTCAGGAAATCACAGGTGTTTAAATAATGTGCTTTTCTTATGTTGTTAAACCAAAGAGCAACAGTACACTTCGAAATCCTGTCTATCTCCTGTCTGAGTTCACCAAAGGCTCTGAGGGAACTGAGCAATAACCAAGAAAGCTCAAACACCCAGCAGCAACCCACAAAGGGGTGTTTTAATGTACGGAAGGCCCACCAGCAAACCTGCAGCAAAGGCTGAGGTTCTGAGAAAGACCTGGACCTGAAATTCAGCAGAATTTCAAAGCTTTTGAGAAATCCCAAGGCAGAGGCCAAAACCAAGATGGAAAGCCTAAGGGTACGGACTTCTGCACTGCTCTTCCACTGAGTTACCAGCACGAACCATCTCTGTGTGGCACGTGAGGCCTACACGGCACACCCGCTGAGCATCATTCCTCCCCCCTGAGATCATCATTTTCGTCAGTTCTCTTGTTCTATTTCTTGTTCAATTTTAGCCCTGAGACAACACATATGCTCCTGGTATGTTGTGATGAGAGATTTCTCAAATGACGAATGCATACCAAGAATGTGCAAAATCTGTACACAGATTCAAAGAAGCGTTTTTAGGCATTACCCCTCAAAGACAAGGTGCCAACAACCAGTTTAAGAAGCTTTCTGTAGGTGTTCCGTGGTCCCATTTATGACTCACAGAGCTATCAAGATTGGAAAAGACCTACAAGGTCATCAAAAACAACCAGCAATCTGACCTACAGTGTCCCATCACTAAATCGTGACCCTCAGAGCCACGTCCACACATTTCTTAAATACTTCCAGGGATAGGGACTAAAACACTTATCCGGGGAGCCTGTTACAGTGTTTGAACCAAGGTAACTTACACATCAGAAAAGGTCACAGGCAGAAACCCACACAGAAGAAAAATAAAATACTAAATCTTCATTGCTTTGGAAATTTCACAGCACTTTTTCTGAATACATAGGACTCTAATCTTGGCCGATTTATACATATTGATCTCTGGCAAAATGTAAGATGAAAATTACTGAGGTACCAAAAAGACAACACAGAACATTTGAAGAAAACTACCTAGTTGCACATAGAAATAAACCTCAGGCAATTTGGAAAAATACACTATGATGGTGATGAGCACTGTTATCAGGCAAGCTGCCTGCATTTGGACAGGACACTAAAAATGCTGAACAAAGAAAAGCATGTGCGAAATCACATAAATCCTTACGTAAATCTTGATTTAGGTAATCCAATAAATAAGACAATGAACTGTAGGTCCTGGCCTTTCAACTGACTTAGTTATTTTGGCTTGGGACGCTTGTTACTAGGCTACCTGAGCCAGGGCCCTGGTGCTCACATCTGCTTCCTGCTTTTTGGGCCCTTCCGCAAACAGAACTTGCACTGACCTGGGGCTGGACGCAGCCCAGCAGCAGGACAGACATCTCTCCCTGCAGCTGGGCTGCTACTTCAAGCAGTGAAAAGCTCTGTCTTAACTGCAGGGCAGGCAATGTTCTGCCTTGTAAACTTGCGGGAGAAGTGAGGGTAAGGGTTTTACAGAAGTTGTTTAAGGACAGTTGTTTCGTGTCCCCGCTGCCCCCAATGCTTCTGCTTCATTCAGCATATTCCGATTTTGAAAACAAACTTATAAACATCGTCTGGTTCCTTTTCTAGTTTAAAGAGCAAAAAGAAGAGGGGTTTAGATGAAAAGATACCACGCAGTTCTACAGCCAAGGCATTGGCTATCTAGCAAGAAGAAAACAAAACCCAGACATACCATTTCACTGCTCAGGCTGAAATACAGATTCAAGATACACAGCTTACATAAAGGCACGTGTCAAACAATATGCTTGATTTTTCCTTCAACACTGACTCATTGAATAAAATCTGTACTACTTTTACATGTAAACAGTTCTTCTAAAATCAGCAAAACAAAGTGCAGACAACTTTAAGCTTGGCATGAATGTTTGTCATCTCCATTCAGACATCTACGGAATCAATTCCATTAGCATATACTACAATGTACACAAAGTGTGCTGCACGTTATGTTAGAGAACTGAGTTTTTTGGGTTTTGTTTTTTGTTTTTTGGGTTTTTTTTTGCTTTTATTTGTAAAATGTTTATGTTAAGAATTTACTCATCTAGTGCACCTTCTATGACCAGATTATTAGATGGGTTTCTTTTCCTTTAAGATATGTTTGTGAAACATATCAGTAAGCACATATAAAATTTTATCTCAGGCATCAATACAGCCTTTCTTAGAAATAGTTGAGAGCTATGCCTTACAGAAATAACTTTTTTTTTTTTAACTAATTGTTCACTTTCACCATTCTTCATCCCTCAAGTGAATGTTATTTCCAAGAAATGTCACTTATCTAAGTACCAAGGTTGTTTACATTCTACACAAATGTTATGCTCTCAGGCTTTAATTTTTGAAAATATCAAAAGTAAGGGGGATGATGCTCTGCTTGTAAAAACATTCTTTATTAACAGACTGAGTCTCATGACATTTTAGGTTTCCCACAAGACATTTTTCTGTCTATCATTTTAAAACTTTTTCCCACACATCATGTTCCTGATATAGGCTTTGGCAGGTTGAGAGATATGTGCTGGCTGGAAAAGGATAGCCTGTTTTCAGCATACCCTTCTACTGTTAAGCACTTCTTGCACAGGATAATTCAGACTGAGCAGTGCATACACAGAAAAGCAGACAGTTTTAGTTGAGGAAACCTGAAGTCCTGAAGTATGCCAAAGACTTCATCACAGTTTTACAGAGCAAAAAAAAAAAAAAAAAAAAAAAAAGAGAAATTTTGAAAAATAATCAGCATTTCTTGCAAAACGTACATTGTCTTCATTCTGATCCTAAGAGATATTTAGGAGCATGTGACAGCACACTCTCCATCAAATTAGTGGAAGACTAATGCAGACACTCTGTAAGGAACACTGTTGAAGAAATCATGCACATTAGTAAAAATACTGAACTTCACATACAAAAGAAGTGTGATTCTCTCAGTTGCCTATCCTACAATAAGGGAATTTCAAAGACTTGGAAGTATATCAGAAAACATGCTCATGCTTTCTTGATCAGTAAGATCAGTTTCCCTACTATTCTGTTAAGGAATGGAGGGCCGGAATGAATGTGACCAGAATAGTTGTACCTGAAGTTAGATGAAATTCCCAAAGCTGGAGGCAGCAGCACAAACTTGCCATTTCTATTTTTAAGTTTACATATGTGCATATTCACGAGAAGACACAGGATGCTTTATTGACAGCATCTAACTCATGGTCCTGCTGCAGAGCTTACTAATGCCATAACACTACGACTGCTAAATCCATGAATGTGAAAAAAGACTTAGCACTGATAAAATCAGAATTCATCTAGGGACAGAGAAAGTTTCTAAAACTGCTTGGACTACAGATATCTAATGGTCCTTTTCATTTAACATTATGGTCAGCTATCTGTAAAAAGTGCATTTAATGTTTCATAAACCTCGAGTTTAAAACAAAAATGCTTCTAATCAGATCTGGCAGAAAAGGGAGAAATGCATACATAGAATGAGGTAAGTGTGATCTTGCCCAGCTGAAGAACAGGGAATGGCAGGGCTTCAGGCCATGACTCACACAGACACTAAACAGTAGAGAGCTAGAGATAATTCTCAGGTAAACTTTGCCTGAGCCACTACGTCATCCCCCTCTACCCTTCCTGCATTAATCATGTCATTAGCAACCTGATGCAAGCTGAGAAGAATGTCTGATTTACGGGGAGCAGAGCAATGCTAACAGAACAAACACGTCGGCGGGTCAAAAAAGGAAAGACCAACCCAAATTTCATTTAGCTATAACCACACCCTAGAAGAGCAAGAAAATTAGGAAAAAGAAAATCCCAAAACAAAAAAGTTATCTTCCCACAGCAAGATTGCGTACTTGGTTAAAAGTTCCTGATGAACCAGTTATTGAGAGTACAAATAGGAACGACATGCAAGAGCACACAGATAGAGAACCAGCCTGAACATGCTCCCAAACAAGGCAAAGAAAAAAAACACAAGCTTTCTTTTGAAGTTTTCATCACAGTTACATAATTTCCACATTAGTCTAAATGTTTTTGAACATCCTTTATGCATACAGTTATGAATCAATTTACAGTGAGTACAAAGCGTACTGCTAGGAAAGATTCATGTCCCGGTCAGGTATTATTGTTACTCTGCTAAAACAAGAAAGACAGGGAAACACTGGGGCAAGAAAAAAAGGAAAAGTTCCAGATGTTCTTTTTTAAATTATTACTCACTCTGGATTGATAGCAGCTACTTTAATAAACGTGACTATTGTTTTATATACTGTACGTAGCTATTTCAACTTAGACATCTGAAAAAGGTAATGGTCATTTGAAGGAAGGAACTGTAGATTATTTCCATTCACTGTGAAGCAACTGAAAAACTCTACAGGTTACTTTAAAAGTAGAATGAAATAATCCATAGGCTTCTCGAGAGCATCCACAACAAACATGTTTGTTGAAGCCCATCTAAACAACTGGAAAGCCCATTACTTATGACGTATTGTTCAGGTTCTCATGACTTCATCTGTTTCTACGTCTTCCTAAGTAGGCTGCCTATTTTCTTACCGTTTTCTTCCCAAAGAATGTTCCCTCCTCTCTCACTTTCCTCTCATTTTTAACTCAGCATCACACCTGTGAGTTGCTAATTGGATTTTAGCTTCATTACTTCAAACCACAGGGTTGCAGGTCTACTTTTCACCACAAAACAAAGGTCTGGAAACAGAAATGCAATCAGTAAATTAACTATTTTATCTCCTCCTTTTCTCCTTAGTCTTTGACCCACTACAGTGGCTGCATGGTAGCTACTGATACCTACACATGTCACCTCAGTTCTGAAAAGTAATTTTGCTCTTGCTGATTATTCATGGCATCCCTTTCTCAATATTAAAAGTAATATATAAAATACTACCAACTTTATAGCTCAAATATTAAGACAATATATCAAAATGCTAGTGGAATATGAGATAACAGCAAGGAAAATACAACATCCTAACACTGTTTTGGAAAGCTTCTCTGTTGCGCCATGACTGCAGGACTCAATCTCTCATTAAAACTGAAATCAAGATGTTTTGAAGGTTTTCTCAACATACATAAATGGGCATGCCCCTTTCCCAGCTGCTTGATTTAAAGTCAACATTAAGTTGAGAAAACCAAGCCGCTGTTTTGTCCCTGATAGCTGTTCAATGTCATATGCAGAAAGTCACTAGTAATCTCAAATCTGAAATAGGCAGTCACCTCATTTATAACTATTCCCTTTCTCATCAGTTTTTGAAGGTCAGCTAAAGACTCTGTGGGCAACAAGCTGAAAAATCTCTCAGAAGAGTCCCTATGTAGATAAACAGGGTGTGCCAGAAACTGTAGTTTGGTAAGCGTCATGTTTGTGCCTCATTCAGCAAAGGCATTAAAGACAGTTTCACAAGACTGGGGAGTGAGGGGTGTCTGTTTCATTCTTTTTTAATTTAATCTGAAAGGAAAGAAAAGATTTAGAGATACAATTCCAACAGCTTAATGAGTATTCTATTGTGTAGCAGTACTTCTATAGTGTATCTAAGTGCTCTGGGGAAAAACTGCCCTCTGATAAACCACAGATTTGATTTTCAGGTGCCCTGCAGAATATAAAACAGGATCACAATTTGTTAAGCCTAATCTAAAGACGTCTTTCAAAACAAACCTGTTTCAGCCACATCTAGCAAATAGTCCTCTTCCCACCCTACATCCAAAGCCTTATCTTCAACAACAACAACAAAGTTCTTCCCTAACAAAGGCTTCAACGCTATCTTCCAAACCTGCCAATAATTTGCATTACATAGTACAGCTAAGAATTTTAAACAGACCTTTGTCCCCTTCAAGGAAGTCATGAGTCTGTTCCAAATGACCCATACACTGTGCAGAAAGCCAGAGCTCCCACAAATTCCCTCAAATGTATAATTTATCTGTCCCAGAGAGTGGGCCTGCATGTGCCTCTAAGCACATACAAAAGGGTGAAATGAGCTTTCCACACTCTTGTGTGCCCCACACCTGGTCCTTATAGGCCTTTCCCTGTTCCTTTCTCCATGGCACTGCTTCCCTCTACATTCACATCTCAACAAAACGCAGTCTTAAATTTTCTCTTGCAACTTGGAAGTAATATTTGCTTGCTTACATGATGTACACTTATGGGCATACACGTGCATTTTGCCAGCTCAGGCTCTAGAAAAGGCAAAGAGGAGGAACAAGTGCAACCCACTCACGCTGGACATGCACTACCTATCAGACTGGACAAGGGAAAATTACAAATGCCACATCCAGGAGGCTGCACTTTCCCGAAAGGAGCATACAGTGGGGCTTACTTAGTGATTGCGTGCCCCGTGCAAATGCACAGTGGTTTCTGGTGGTGGGAATTAATTTTGGTACCTTCTGCCAACTCCAAAATCTATCCCTAGTGAGGAAAAACAAAAACAAAGAAACAAAACAGACAATGGCTACAGAGACTCCAGGGGAATGTAATGACTATAACAAAAGGCAATCGCAGTGCTGTGACAAGGGTTTTTTAATGGGTCAACAAACAGGCCTGAAATGACTCAAACGCAGAATCAAATCCCAGCAGGACTGCCTTAAATTTCCTTCAGAAATTAGAGACTTTCAAGCAGTTTGCATTCAAGATCCCTTGAAGAGACCAACAAATAGAAGGATCCATCTGCTCTTCTAGATCAGAAAGGCGCACTATCAAAGCAGGGCAGTGTTGCTATCCACTTTTAGCAGAAGAGGCTCAGAAGCATCAGGCTGCACCCTCTGAATGAAGGCAGTGGGTTGGTGCAGAGCACTAACATCAGCTCCTACCAAAGTGCTACTGGCACAGTTCAAATGGTCTTACCAATTATAAAATTTAAGTAAGAACACGCTGGTCAACAGAAGCTTGTATGACAGCTACCATTACTTACTAAAAGAGCACACACGCAGTCTACAAACACGGAGAGAAGTGACAAAGCTGGAACAACCTAGGTATTTTATTCCATTCATTCAAGGGTTGGCACTTCTAAGCATCTTAAATACAGCCTTGCTACTTCAAAACACCACCCTACCTTTGCTACTAGTAGGAAGCAGGACTTTCATATACTCTATATGCTTCAGTATTTCAGCATTTTACTAACGCATATGTAGATGACATTCCAAGTGTGCAGGAGACAGGACAGTGTTGATATTTTGACCATTTTGAGCATTTCCACATTCACATGCAACTTTATTTATTAAATTGATGCCTCCAACCCATCTATGCCAGGCCTTCTCTCAATTACCTGCTTTAACTATCTCAGCAAAACAAAAGCTGAAACATTAACTGAATAAAAACCTAGTTCCAATGATTAAAAAAAAAAATCAATTAAAAAGTCCTACTCTTTTCAATAGTGAGTTCACAGATTTTCAAGCAGAGCTTTCTAAGAAGTAAGACATTGCCTTTTTATATGTTCCTTGAGCATCAAGGAGTCTTGACGGAGACAGCCCCAAGTTAGTTTTTCGTTTCTTTCAGATGACAAAGTCAGGTGTCAATCATTCTATATATTTGATACGGAGATGAATGCCTACAGAAGTGTTTTAGCTAAATGCCTAAAGATGAAGGAAAAAGACCAAAATACACTGAGATCAAAAAGGGACAGTCAGGGACCTGGTGAGAATTATGAACTGAGCAGAAAAATTCACCACATCTTGGACAGGGTTGGGACATGGAACAGACCTCTCTGCAAGATGTCAGAAAAGCACCAGGAAGCCAAAAATTAAACTTGTTGCAAACCAGTACTCAGCGAGTGACTCAAAATAGTAAAGAGCTATTTGGTTCTTAAATAAAACTTCATGACAATGTGTCAAGAGGTATTATATTATCATTGTATAACCTAAGCATCTGTGAAAGCTATGTAAAAAGTTTCCTTTCTTCCTGCTTGGAGGGCAGAACTCTAGCAAGAAATCCCTGAGATGCTGCAATCGTTTCCTTGGGGATTAAGCATATTGGACAAGTCATTGCTCTTAACAAGTGCCTTAGTTCACATCTAGTACTGTCTTAAACCACTTGCTATGGCTAAAGACAAAAATGTACCATAAAATACCTAATGGTGCTATAACAACAAGCAGAAAAAAAAAAAAATATATATATATATATATATATATAAATCTATATATATATATATTTACTTTTCTTTAAAGCAGAAGCATAGAATTTCCTTATATATATATTTATCCATATATATATTTATCCATATATATATTTATCCATATATATATTTATCCATATATATATATATGTCTTATTAGTCAAAACTAACCCAATAGATTTCAAAGAAAAACAAACTAATCAACAAAGCCCCTTAAATAACACAATTAACTTTGTTGTTAAATGTAAACAAGTTAATTAAATGCTTTGCGATTAATCATTTTGAAAACTCAAGGAGACAGGCTTTCTGTCTGACATCCTTTCCCACATCCTACATTGCTGGATGGCTTTGTAAGGTGCATATTCATACAGCACTTCACAGAAGCTTTCCTAATAGAGTTATTTTAACCAACAGTTAGTAAAACAGGGTTCTGCATTGTTTTTGTTTTTAAATCTGTCAGTTGTGACTTCATTGGTGACTGTTCAGTAATTACAAGCAGTTAGCCATTTCGGAATTTAAAGCCTAAATTTCATGCTTCAAGTTACAAGCTTAAATCATAAATGCCACTACAGATGCAAAATCTAGCCTTTGTAATGTTACAAACCAAAAAAAATATATATAAAAAAAATAATTAAGAAAACAGGACATTTATAATTTTAAAAATTCTGAAATGCTTCTGTTGTTAAGAGCTGTTATAACTGTCGTGGCATTTGTTATATTATTGCAATAACTAATAGATAAGTGATCAAATGGCAGATTATCCAAAAAAGCATGAGGAAGAATATCATGGTAGTACTGGAGATGATCTGACATCAACATGGGAGAGGAGACAGTTCATCACATCAGAAGGCAGAGAGAAATCAACATAGCCCTGTAGAATTTGAGAAATCTCAGAGTTCAAGAAAGAGTTATCCAGAATACATGAGCTAATGCAGACTAACTGGTGCCTTCTCCTTCTGCTCTGTTATTATCTATCAGTAATAGATGGTTTAATAGTAGAAATATATCATGTGGTTTTTACTCTTGGCAATAACTTCCAGAAACAGTGGGCAAATATAAAACAATCCATTTTGAAACTGTTTTGTCCTTATATTGAGTTGCTACCAGTAAATAACAAAAAATGCCTTCCTGTATCCAAGTAATCCCATTTTCCTTTCTTTTCTCTTATGTTATATCCTTGGATCACCATATAAAAATGAAGTTTATATTCATTCTATTCCTCAGCATATGAGATAGCCAAATTCAATTTCACTCAGGTCTTCCTCCCAGGGGCCTGCCTTCATCTCCTCTTGTACCTTGCCTGAGTTACACGGTCACATCTCCATGACAAGGACAAACAGTTACTAGCATATAATTCAACATTAATACCATGGCATTCTTTCCAAACCCATATCTGTCTGGCTGTGGGATATACTTTTCAAAGGGCGCCTTCAAGAGCAGTGACCTAGCTCCATGAACCACTGAACCCCCAAATGTGAAATATGGGCTGCTAGAACTTTACGTAGAAAATTTGTTATTTCCCTGCAGCAGTAAAGGAATAGCTTTGAAACTGTAGGAGAATACAGAATAAAGTGCAGAAGGAAGAAATCTTTAAATGAAGCAAAATCAGAGTTTAAAGGCTGGACTAGATGATCTCAGGTCTTTTCCAACCTAAATGATTCTATGATAAAAATAGCAGTGCTTTATTTTAGTATTATTACAGATATGTGCTAGTCTTCGAAACAGTAAATTAGAAGAGCATATTGTCAGTCCATAACTTTGTCCGTATGCTTACCGGATCTAGTCTATTTACTCATGCTTGTTAAAAAATTTATAATGGACTTTTATATTTCATTGCAGATTCATACTACAAGACAGACAATACTGGACACGACTAAGGAATTTTAGGGAAATATCCCTAACAGCATAAGAGCTCTGAACTGGTAGGATTTTTTCCATTTTTTTTCCCCCCTTTGGCATGTTTTTAAGTGGGTGCTACTGATGGTTAAAAATTGTTTCATTTCTCATATGTGAATTTTCAAATGAGATGAAAATAATGGGAACCTGTACACATAGGACACTTTTACAGGTAATTGGGTAGACTATTTGTCGGAAATGTTCAATCTGCTCAAAAACAGACTATTTCTAGCTTCTCAACTCCTACACATGGTAAGTGCCGTTCTATTTATGCAATTCTTTTAAATGCTAAACATTTAGAAGATAAGCATTTTCCTTGTAATCCAATGGAAAAAAAAAATCTGATAATTTTGTTCTGCTTACTAGGTAAGTCCTTTTAAGTGAATTAAAAGTTTGTTAGATACCAATTCAGCCACTGAATCTAAAGTAAATGTGAAAACATATTATAAATTGATTTATATTTCTCCTGGTCCCTTTCTCAAGCCAAAGCCACCCTCAAAACTGTAAGCAAAAACATTACAAGTAACTGAATCCTCTTAATGTTTAAAAAAGTGGGTTCATCCAGGCAGTAACGTCATTACACTAAATATCTACAGTGGTTAACTCATCTGCTTTTGCCATTTGTACACTAGAACAACAAGCAATGTTTTTTTGGACAGAAATAATGTTTCTGTAAACACATTCTGGAATTTCACCATGCTATTTGAATTAATATGGATCTTACGGTAAGTGGCCCTTTGAGAGAGCACATTTCTGATGGCTTTGCATGAAACATACCTTCCTGAAACACTTCCTGTCTTGCACCCGTTTTTGGATATTATCACTGATGTCTGACAAGAATGAAGTCAGCTAGGATTGTAGGGATACTTTACAGCAGCTGTTGGGCATTTCTTTGAAACTCCATAGCCTTTAACTCCTTCACTGCCTCACCAAAGCAGACATCGCAGTCTTACAGGAACACTGCAGGAAGGATGACTTTTCAGGGCACATACAGTGACTTCCACTGAGCAAACTCCAAGTGCTTAACTGAGGGAAATAAAGAACTGAGCTTTTCAGGTGAGAAAAATGGCAAAGAATATCAACAACCTGTATGATGCAAAATGGAGCAGTGATAGCACCTTTGCAGTGGCCATGCCCAAACCCATCTGAAGAGGCATGATGGTATCATTTATGCAGCAGACAGACAGACATGGCATGGAAAATAGCACAGAGAGACAGCCAGGCTTAAAATAGTAAGGTTTATCAGCATTCTCCCACAGAGACCCACTTGGCTGGCTCTCAGCAAATAAAACTGTACAGTTGCTCTGCAGGACCAATAAAGCTGAACTAAACTTGTCTAAGTGGGAAAGTGTAATCTGAATTTGCGCAGAGCTTAGCTACAACGTGCCTCAACACACTTCCACAGGCAAAACCCTCACAAAGCTTCCTGATATTTTAAAATGGGTCGTCTCAGGTCAGGAGGACCATCAGGAAGCATTTTAATTCACTCACGAAGCTGTGGTCCCACAATCACTAACATGAGCCCTGTGCATGAATGAGTCTTTCAGTAGCAAGAGTTTGATCTGCATCAAACATGCCTGTATTTCCACTGAAAGAGCCAGAGTTATACTGGCTGTGGGAGGACAGACAAAGCTCCTGTGATGCAAACAGATGCAATCTGGAATACAAGCTATACTTGTGTAAAAGTTAGCGTGTTAAAAACTCTTGAATTGAGCAAAAAGTTTCATTCTCAGGGTAAATTCCCTCCATCCATGGTCACCGTTTCCCATTTGAGAAGCTTCAGGACCCCACAAGGCATGCTGAAACATCAAACCAGGGCCTGGGAAAGTTTCTTCATTGCTTTTTGATGCACGGTGGTGCTGGAAGTGCTGAGAGAGTGCTAGATGTGGAGGGGAGAAGGAGAAGGGCTCTGCACCACACCTGAATCTCTCCACCTCAGGCACCAGAAGAGGCTGCAAGAGAACAGCACCTAGGAGTGTGGACAATGCCTTAAAAAGCCTCAGTTATGAAACTGATGAGAAACAAAGAGCACGATCATGCTGCACAGATGTTCAGATACCATGATTTCCACACCTTCTTACTTCCCTTCGTCAGGATGCACTCATCCGTGCTGCATGCATCCTCCCTGTTTTTTTTACAGTGTGCCTAGTATACAACTTGTTTCAAGGATACTGTAAAGCTTTTGCAATTTAAGCCATGATTTGGTTATAAGATTAGGGTTGGCAGAGTTTTAACAGAGCAGTGTTTCTCCTCAGGCTATGCACCAGTCATACTCTGGAGGGTTTTGGCAGCAAGCATCTCGGCTCATGATTATCATACTGTATCACTTCAGAGTGCACACCAGAGCTAACAAAGCATTTACAAATTCACCTTGGGGGAAAAATAAAAATAATAATAATAAAAAAAAAGAAGAAAGGGAAAAAAATCACAAAACTGATCCTGTCTTGCAAAAACACATAGTATGCCTTTGGCTGCTTCTGTCCCCACCTGAGCTAGGGCGTATACACACGCAATGCATAATACATGTGCGTGCAGGTCTGTGGGGCAGCCCTCTGTGCTCCTTTCCAAATGGCAGCTTGTCAAAAAGCAGCTGCCACTCTGTGCCTTATTGCATACAATAACGCAGGGCAAAGGCTGACATAAGAAGTGAGCCAACACAGAAGAAATTAACTTGATTTTGCCTACAGTAAAACCAAGCAAAACACAAAGGTGAAAGAAAGCAATTTCCAACCACCTCACCTGGCTCAAGAATCAAATGACAGCCTCTTAACACTGTGCTATGATGTGCTGCAATAATGTTATGCCACTCTAAACTAAAGAAATTGTTGATGCCAAATTGGCGTCAACACTGCCAGTAGAACTCCTGGTCCCCTTCCTCCTTTTCTTACCAAAAAGTAGGTCTTTCATAAAATCCTATGATTCTGTGGTTACTCTACAGTTATAGACATGCAATGGGAAAGGCCTGAAAGTCTAGCTTGGTGTCACAGAGCTCAGATAAAAGAATTTTGTGTTTCTTTCTCCAAAGCCATGAACAAAAGCAATGTATCAGGATACTATACTTAATGGCCTATGGGGCAATGGACAATTAGCAAGATGGCAAAGGCATATTTCATTTAAGCTCAGAATGATTACATAGCAACATATTTATAGAGGTGGTGTGTATTTTTGTTGTTGTTTTTGGCTTTTTTTTTTTTAGATTCTAAAATACATTATTTTGTACAAGAAGGAGGCAGACAGACTTGGATAAGGCAAAGCTGTTAATCCCAACAAAGGATTTGCAAATTACTTATTACATACATTTTAAGTCAATATTGTTATGTACAGAAAAAAAAAATAATCTGTCAAAAAAGAGATAAGCTTTATGGAAAGAAAAAGAAAAAAAAAAAAAAAAAAGAAAGAACCCTGTATTCAGGCATTGCTGGCATCTGACCTCATTCAGTACCTCTGCCACAAGAAGGAGTCGAGAAAGCTCAGCTAAGAACCAGGCAAAAAATACTATCTCTAGGTAAATGGACAAAATTGTCCACTTTCAGACTTTCACACTCCGTTTTCCTCTAAGCTGAGGGTGATTTATTTTTGCATATGAGATGATGAAGGAGGAAGACCCGCAGGTAAACTTGAAGAGCCCACAAGTATCAGGACTCAGACAGCACAAGATTCCAACAGCTCCTGTCCAGAAATTGCAAGTTGTCAGATGTCACCTTCTCGCCCAGACCTCTGAACAGATTAAAAATTAATTTAGGAAGCAACTATTTCAGATACCTCATGCAAAGGTCAAAACTTTCCTGCCTTTCTCACTCCAGAAACCTAAAAACTTCTGAGAATTATACATTTACTGGTAATTTTATCTGTGTTGTTTCAGCGTAGGAATCCCCCCACAAAGCGAATGCCTTGTGGTTTTTATTAGCGTACATCCCACTTTAGAGGACAAACAAGACTTACTAAATCTTAGAAACGAAGAAAATATGTAAATTCCAAAAGCTCAAGATGAAAACACATATACTGTTTTTTATGTTTTTCTGTTACTCCCTTTCTCTTTTTTTCCTCATAGCTATACTGATTAGAGAAAATACATATCTACATCTACATATATATGTATGAAGTGTGTGTATATATGTGTATATATATATATATATGTACGTATATGAAATATAGAACACTAATTCAATAATAACAGACCAGAAACATTTTGGGTTTTGAAACAATTGCAAAAACTACCGTACTCCTGCAGGCTCCAACAGCAGCTCAAATCAATTTTGTCTTTTGTTCTGTACACGCATTGGCACCTACCTGTTAAGATACACAAAACACGTTCTTCAGGGACAAATTAACTTTGATGAAGTGGGGAAAAATTGTCCAATCTTACAAGCAGTTTAAATGATTAATTTTAGCTTTTACATAGCAATGAATCAGAGACTTCATCTTAATCTAACTTTAAGTGTCTGAAAAAAAATCCGTGGGTTATAATGGGCCTTTTCATGGGGCTATTGTAAGGTTTATGTAGAAGTACCTCAGCATTAAAGGAAAGGGGAGAGTGGCCAGGGAGAGAGAAATAAAGGAAATGGCCTTGGAAGATGTAAGAGACACAAAGCAAAGATGTTTTGTGCAGGAAACCCAAGAAAGAAAGTACAGTAAAAGATATACTAGCAGCTACTGCTACTTCACTTAATCATGCAGGTTGATTTAAAATGTTCACAGCAGCATTCTGCAGAGAGAATCTCAATACCTGCCTTAAAAGATTTGTAATTTGAGGCACGTAAATTTTCACCGTTTCACTCAGTTAAACAAAACCAGAGAGAGCAGCAAGTACGAAGCATGAATCATTTTGCCAAAGCTAACAGGAAGGCAACCCCTGACAGTTTGGTGCAGGGTCTGTTATGAAAATCTAAGGACCAGGAAATATAAATGAGGCATTGAAGGAAATGCTTCACAGAGACTTACTAGGGCTGCAAAATAATTTCCAAAGTAATGCGGAGGAAGTCTCATCCCTTGTGATACCTAAAACTGGATGGAACAAAAGAGTGGAAAGTAACCCAAGGAAAAAGCCAGCACTGGCAAGTTGACAGGCTATATGGAATACATTTTTTTCTTGCATCTCTGATTTCTATTAACATTTTTGTGGCTCTTGAGGCAGTAAGGTAGGAGCTTCAGCTCATGCTCCATAAACATATGCCTAAAGCCTCCCACAGTTCCACTTGGTAATGTCAGCTTAACGTGCTCAAATACACACAGGCTTCTGAGAATGAGTCAAGTTCCGACTCAAACATAAATTATGCCAAAAAACGCCCAAGATTATTTCAACTAATAAACACTTGGTTAAAAAACATGTCAAATCAACCTGGTCTTTACATCAATTTAATTGCCTCTTACCACAAGCATTGCCTAAGCCATGGTGTGCTGGAAGAAACACTAGAAGATAAAGTCGATTGAAAACATGCTCACAGCGCTCCTCTGACTGTCATCACTTGTGCGGTTTCACAAAGCTCATGACTCTCCACGCTGTAAAAAGACTCTTCACCAACTGGGCTTATGCTGCGAAAAAAATTTAAGGATGCTGACTCCTTAACCTTGAAAGACTACAATTTGGGAGAAATGCTGCACCTCCTATTTGGGGAGAAATACTTCTTAAGGGGAAGGTCCAAGTACTGCATCCTATCATGGTAGGGTTTCAAAGCCCTCTTAGACCACTGTCCTTTGATTCAGCATTCACACTGCCATTCTCATAGAAGACAGCTCTTCACGAGAAATACAATACTTCAAAGTATGCACAGTGTTACCCCAAGTTTATACAGATGCTGTTCATTAAACATATTTATTCTCTTCATAAAACTGTGACATTTGGGCTTCAGATATTTCCAAATTCCATTCCAACTCCCCTGCTGAGTTTGTATAATGAATATTAAAATGACAACCAAGGCGAAAAATAAAAACAAAAAATTCAACACATGGACACAACCAAAGGGTGAAGTAACTTGTGATATATTGGATCTATTATGGACTAGATCCTGAAATCTTCTTCTCCAAATGACTTTTTCCACAATTTATGGGCCTACAGTAAAGCACAAGGCAGAGCTGGGGTAGGTAGCTCTTGCCCAAGAGGCCTTTCCAGCATAAGCAGCATCTTTGAGAGACTACTCTTACAAGTTATTAGGAGAAAGCAAGGCAAATTTCTACCTGACATAAAAATAATACAGCAGAAATACGTTCGTCAGTTAAAACATCGACAGAAATAGCATCGCCAGCAGCAGTTTACCACGGACAAATAACTGGAGTTCTGTCACATCAAAAGCTGATTTCCCTGACTAGGACTGAGCCGCATTTGAAAGGCTAAGCTGAAATATACATTTCTTATCAAAACTAGCCTTTTTCTTCCACAGCTGCCATGCTGATGCTAGCAGTGAACAAATGCTAAATTGACTCAAAACACTTCAGAGACAAATAGAAGTTCCTCAAGACAACCCTGTTCAACTAAAACCATATGTATACAAACATCATGCCCTGTCTCCATATGTAATTCAAGTATTTCTTCTTCCAGAATGGTGACATGAGCTAAAATTTCATTCCCACTGTGAGATCTCTTGAGGACTCATGGAAAGATGAATCACAATTTTTCATGGAAATAATGACTTGCGACAGCTGTAACTTCTGATATATAAAGTATCGCATGGGCAAAGTTAGCCTCACTCCCTGCTGTAAATAATTAGCAGATTGCAAGAAAATGTGTTTTACTACCTAGTTTTAAAAAGGTACTGGAGATAGAGTAGCCTGGAGTCTCACCTGTACTAAAGAATAAATGCATAAGAAAGGGAAGAGGTTGAACTAGGTTCAAAACCTTTCAGACAGGGACCAAGAGCAAATGCTTGGGCAAGGCGAACAACAGGAGCATCATCACTAATCCTTCTCCTAGCCTGTGATTTAAGCTGCCTCCTGAGCATCCTGCTAAGCAATCACAACTGAACTGGTCCTCCGTGAGTCCTCTTGCTGAATACATTAACGCCTCCAGCCTTTGTGATATCCCGTGGCACTGACTTCTGTAGTTCGTCTGTGTGCTGTGCAAGGAAGTACATGACTTTGCTTTAATCTTGTGACTGACATTTGTGTCAAATCAAATCACTGAGTGTCCCCTGATTATCATGCTACGACAGAGTAATTACTTCCATTTACTTTGTGTGTGTCATTCAGGACTTCTGAGCTGTAAATCAGGTGCTGTGTCTACATTTTATTTCCCATTTCAACAGTCGCGGTCTGGCAGCCCTAGCACGTAGAGCATCGGTAATCTGGTGCTACCTCGCGTTTTATGAAAATGGGGAATCATAACACCAAAATATGCTTGTACAAAGGCATAACAACGCTTTCTGGTTTGGTTTAATTTCTTTGTTAACGCTCTCTGGGTTTTGACCAGTGCTAGTTTGAATCAGATCTATGATTTTGGATAAAGAACCTTTCTTACAAGGTGTCATGGTCTCGGGCCTCACAACTGTCCCTCACAGGGGAGTAAGCATTCATATGACTATATTTATTTATATGTGTACAGAGGAGCCTTATCTGAGGGTTCAGCATAATTTACAGACGCTCTGTCCAGTTCATCCTAAAATACCTTCATGCACAGCTTCTGTAAAACAAAGATGAAATGCCAATATCAGTGGCTGTTTTCACAAAACTGTCACACGGGTTTTGCCAAGGGCTTCTCCTGACAGATTCTCCCGCCTCTTCACCCTTCTTCTTCCCCACCAGGCAGCCCTGCTCCCCCAGGGCAGCAGGTACAGTGATGCTCGGAGGTCCAGCACACAGCAGCAAACTCGGAGCCAACCAGGGGCTGCCCGTCCTGCAGGGGACACCCCTGGAGCAGGGCTGGCCAGCATCATCGCTCCAGCCATGAGGCGACAGCTGAAACACTGCCTCTGTTGTACCTGCCAAGCCGGGGAGCAGATGACCATGATCCACGCTTCACAAGGCAGCTGCAAATTCGACAAAGCCATTTCTGACAAGTATTGTACAAGCCCCTTGGGAAGACGGCCTTAAATCTCCACAGGGTTACGTCTTGCACAGGTGGCCTGTATAACTTCACAGGATCCTGTTCTTAATATTTTTTTTCAAAGCTTGCACACTACATTTATTACTGCAGTTCTGACTAAGCCTCCAAACTATTTTTACGGGCCCTGAACAATAGTAATCATTTAGGATCAAGTTCAACTTGCTAAATTGAATTATATCTAGTCCAGATCCTTAAAACCCCACGTCTCTGACAAATCCTGTTGATCTCACAACATAAAGGACATCAAATGGGATACTGTAGATTTAATGGATATATGAGGAACGCCACAAGAATGTCAGATGCAATGCACTGCAATAGCCTCTTACCAACAATTTCATTTTGAAATCCAAAATGCGGATGTGGTAAGGTAGAGATGACCAGGTTTTTGAATGAAGTAATCACTCTTGTCATTTTTTTTCAGAGGAATTTAAGAACCGTGTCTAGGCTCTAAGAAGACATTAACAAGATGCACATATCATTCTTCAAATACTGATAAGACAGCACTAAAACTAGAACATGCATTTCCCAAAAGCTATTTTCATTTTATCCCCCCAAAACCCTGAAGATTTTACTTAACTCTCTCAATGGACAGCAAAAGTCGTTTCTTTCATCTTATTAGTAGAAAAGCAACTTTAAACTATTCCACTTTAATTAAATTTCCTGAAACAAATCCTGATGCTTAAGCACTGCATGCTTACCACTGAAGCATTTGCTTGGAGCCATACAGATTCTAAGAGTAAGTAAATAAACAATCTTACATAGCTGGGCAAGACTCACGTCTGCAGCCCTGATTTGCAAGAAACTGAAATTATGACAAAAACAATCTCATCATGAAAAGGCTCTGAGGATAAACCTACATACTTTATCCCAAGCTCATGTAAGGTGAGAAAATAAAGATAAATGTGTATGATAAAATGGTATTAGTGACATTATTAACACCAGTGTTATACCAGTGTTATGAGCCACAATCTACTTTTTTTTTTAAACCATATATATGCATTTCTTCACACACCCTCTTCCTTCTCCCCCCCATAATCCAATCTTAAACACGCAGCCCCATGGCCTTTAACAGGCCAACCTGCACAAGGGCAGCTTGCAGAATTTCACCATCATCACCATTTTCACTCTGATGCTGGCTGGGTATTGGGTATGAAATGATGTAAGACAGATTCTCTAGCCTTTCATTTAAAAGCCTTTTCTTCATTTCAACTCCATGGGTTTATTTGAGCAGAAAAATGCAACCTTTTGGTGTCAGAGCAGCCTTAGGATCTGTGATCATTTTTCAGCCAGAATTACTTGCACGTACAGGCACAACTTGCTGTTCAGTGTAATATTTTAATCAGAGTAAATCCACTCTATTGTTAACACTTCTTAAATTCTTGTTCGTTCACTCCAAACAGAACTGTTTGGTATAGAGGGCTAAGAAAAATTATCCTCTTAGAGAAAGAATATAAATACTATCAATGTGTGGGCATGGATGATCACAATGCACACACCTGCTGTGTGCCTAAATGACTCCTTTACAACTCATTCAGAAATCAACTAGGGCTGCTTAGATTTTACCTTTTTTTAGTGCTAAGCAAATGTTCACAAGCAAACTTAGAAGTTTAACTAGGAAGTGTCTTTTTCATATATGTCTAGGAGACAGATGTATTCCTGTATAACACAGATTAAGGAGGCTATGTTCAGATGTGGTACATAGGTACTTACAGAAGTGGCATTCATTTGCTGACATAACATATAACAAATATTCTGTTTATGTGCAGAAGAGGCATGGCACTCTCAGGAGCTAAATATTAGCTTCAGATAAAATAATTTCAGTGAAGTCTTGTCTTACTAAGCAGCAGCTCTTAGGAGGCCCTCTGTGCCTGCAGGATATGACTCACTGCTTCACTAGGAAAGACTGGCATGTAAATGCAAATATTTACAGTCACCTGCTCATGCCTTCCTTAACACACCTAAAAAACTGCAGACCTGTCCTCAGCTGCCAGGAAGATATCACTAAGAACTTAACATGACTGCTGCCAAGACCAAAACAAGCGACTCCAGAGGGACTTATGCTAGTAGCTCAACCCATTAATGATACACACTGTGCAGGGAGAGCTTCCTTCCAATCTCTCTGCAACACTGAACACCGTCAGCAGAAAGTCCTCTTTGCAGCCCTTGCTTCCTTACCTTGTGTCTGTCCATTTCCACGCCAGTTTGTCAGGGGTCACCCCAGAGACAGGTAGGCGAGCTTTCTGCAGCCCTCTCTGGTACCGACACGGAGGGAACAGAACGCCAGCCCAGCAGATGACAACTGGTGCTGGGTTGCATCAAGGCGTGGATATTGTGACTTTGTTTTTATGCTGATTTTGATTACCATACTTCCAAAAAGATACCCAGGTATTTTCAGTGGTGCTTTTCAGAATGGCCTTTACAGGGACACGCAGGAGAAGGCACCCAGACCTCAGAATCCCCTCATCCCCCAAATACACCACAACCTTGTAAAATGCCCACATGCACACATCCCTTCACGTCTGAGAAATCCCTTTCCTCACCCCTCACTGGTCACCGGGCCAGAAACTGGCCACAGCCATATTTTATTTGAATGAATGGAAAAACAGAGGAAGGAACAAAGGCCAGTATGTACTCTACAGCATCTCTCAAGCATGCCCTGTCCTTTCCCCCCTCCCCAGAGGGCTCAGCTCCAGTGTAATCAAAACCAGGGGGAAGGCCCAGCTGTGGCCACAAATCAAGAACATTCTCCTTTGGAGTACAAAGCTTGTGTAGCAAAATTGTGGGGTCCTTATGTAGCCATGAAAGGAATATATAAGTTTTCTCCATCTGCCCCATGCCGAAGCACAGATGATGGCCTCGAGACAAAATTTCCAACGAGGGGGGAAGGGGGGAAAGAAAGAAGTAGTTAGGGACACACAGGAGGTAGGTACATCTACCTCACTTACCAAACTCTATTCCGCTTCCTTTTTTTTCTATGAGGAGGCAATTTAACTTTACTACTTTTAAGAAACTTCCTATTAGAAAGCTGCGGTTTCCAGTGCATTTTTATTGCATTTTCCAAGGTTGCGTCATTAGAGTGGGGCATATTCCTATGGGAGCTGAATGTCCAAAACCGTGAGCCATTACAATAAATAATAATGAATGTCATGGCTAGTAAAACCTGTAATCTGAACACATACAAAAATTAATTTCACTGTGTACAGTTACTTTTCAAACTCTGTGCTTTTCACTTTTTCCTGGCAAATGCACGTAGTCACCAATATTAAGAATATAAAAACATATATGAGCCATCACTCAAAGTCATGATTTTACTTTGGCTTACTTAAGGCAGTATCAAACTCAATGAAACATATTCTTCAAAAACAAAAACCCAACTACAAAGCTGACTTGAGAGTCTATCCAGAAGGTCAAATTTCTTTGTGTTCCGTTATATAGAGGGGAAGATGCAACAGATAATTAAAAAAAAAAAATGCTGCCATAAAATCAGCAGGTAGGACCACAATAAATAAGAACAAAAGAACAGTAAAAGCCAAAGAAAGCAAAAGCATCCAAAAGAACAAGAAGCACAAATCAAAATTCCTGTTATAAAAAGATATTTTGATTCAAAAGACAAACTTACTAAATTACTTCTACTTCCACTAAATGCAAGCATTTTCACAACTTTTAGGGACCTACAGTACCCTGCAACCCTAGGCTGCTCTCCTAAAAATCATGCAACAGTTGTCCAGATCCTCCAACACAATGAGAGTCATGATAATACTCAGGTAGTCATGATCAGAAAGTTCACTTTCTCCATGGGATAAAAAGGATGCATTTTAAGTTCAGCTGACTTGCTAGTCAACCAAGACACATCGACTCAGATACGTTTTTGAAAATTCATTATTAAACCATTCCATAAGCTGGAAGTAACAAAACATGATGCTATCTGGTGGCTGCATTGTTTCAGCATTGTTTTTAAATCAACTGAAATAGCATTTAGCAGTGAAAAAAAACCAACAACAACAACAAAAAACACCACAAAAACAACAACAACAAAAAACAACCAAGAGGTAAAAGACAGCAGAATTTAGCATTACAATGGTGAAGAGCTGGATAGTGTTGCCCTGCATTGACACACTGATGCCTCTAGTAGCGTGTCTAACAAATCTCAGTGACAGCACGATGGCAGCAGTGGTGGGACAGGATGATGGAGATACGGGGCACTTTCTGCCTGTGCTCCAGGCCCCGAGGTAAGGAGTAAACTCATGCCATTCACCAGTACTCCTTCTGCCACCAGAACTCAAAACCTGTCTTCCAGAGGAAACGACTTCTGATTTTCAGAGAAAGGTTACAGGGAGAGGACTGCAGATGTGAGAGAGATGTCATTTCCACTAAACTCCTGGGAAAGGATAAATTAGGATATTTACCTAATTTATCCAAATTTGTCATTTGGATATTAAAAATGAAGAACGTGGGTGTGGGGGATGGTGTAAGCAATCTTCCACTGCCGTTAGTGTGTTGCAGTTTTGTAGCTGCAGTTGGAAGGGCAAAATGGCAGAGCAGATTTCTTGCAGAGCTGAAGATTATCTCATTCAGAAAGAAATGTTAGCCTGCTGTCACATGCTGATGTATTGTCATTAATGAGAAAAAAATGGAATCACACTGCTTTTGTATTGCAGAATACAAAGAAAAACTCAGTATTTCTCCAAGTATAAGAATGCAAAGTACCAAATCACAGAACATAATAAAGACCTGAACTTCAGCATATGTACAGAAAATTCAGCCTGCAGCTAAAAGAATAACTTATAATCCAGGCAAAGGAAACTTGAGTGACTTCATTTCTCAGGTAAACCAATTAAAGGTTACTGCCTGATTTCTAGATAGCAGCAGAATATAGTCACTGACAGGGAACTTATCAAGAAGCTGAGTTAAACAAACAAACAAAAATAAACACACACAAACCCACACAACCCAAACCGACAACTTGGAAATCCTAGGTTTAGATACAAGCCTGAAATTCTACCTAGTATTGTTCATAGATGCTTGGTGCCAGCATGACAAAAGCAGTAAAATCTCTGTTTGGAATAATGAAATGCTATTCTGAACAGCTTCTCTGAGTTAAGTGCTTTCCACTACCAGACAGCACACAAACCATTGTCTGAAGCAGAAAAGATGCAGCTCATGAAGGCAAGCAGGCACTGAGAAAAACAAAACAAAACAAAACAAAACAAAACAAAACAACAACAACAACAAAAAAACTCTGGCTTGGGAAGAACAAAAATTTATCAGTTTTCCTGAAAGCTGTCTAGAGACCGGGAATTCCAGATCAGGGAAAAGTTCACAAAGTTTCAGAGTTTGGCTAATACATGTTCTGTGTTGCTTAGATGCAAAAATAGATGACGAGAATCTTGGACAAACCAAACTGAACACAAAACAAAAGCAAAAATAATCAAAGACACAGTTTCAGTGAAGCCTTGAAAGCCATATCTGGACATTTCACTTAATTTCAGCAGCCACAAAAGCAGATAAAACTGTATTAAAAATGTCCATCATTTAATTCTTATACAGAACTCTTGAACTCATTGTGCCAAAGACAACTGTTTGAACTGGGTCATCCCACACAATACAATGGGAAAAACAACAGTTTGCTTTTTGAAAAGTTATTTTATTCATGTCTTGGTAAGTTTAGGGGGCACATGTGTAGATCTCCCCGCCTCATCCCTCTCCAAACAAGCCCTCTGCTCTCAGAGAAGGTTGTGAATGATCAAGACAAGGGAAGAATGATTCTGATCATCTCACCCAGCTCTCCATAGACATGAGTTCACAAGAGAGGCAGCCACGCAGCTTCCTCAGACATTAGTAAAGACTTTTGATCTTGCTTTGAAGGAACTTTTCTCAGGATATTTAAAAGTCTGTGGTTTATTTCCATGTGTAGAGAAAAGCAACGCTGAGGAGCACACTCCCACACAAAGAACTGTCTCAACAAAGCTATGCTTGTCAGAAACACCCTTGAAGAAAATTAATATACACCCACTTTGAAGGTAAATATTTTTATTCGGGTAGTCCTCGCTGTGGTCTTTGCTGTCTATTTAGCGACTCAGGGATGTATGGCACTCCGTGCAATACCAAGCAGATCAAAAAAGAGTAAGATGGAAATGGAGATGGCTGTGAGGCCAAGTTAGGCTCTTGGATACCTGAACCAGTTACTAAGGGGTAACAAGTTAACTTACACTAGATGATACACACTGGATAATTGCTGCTTATGCCAACTTCTACTTCTATCCTTGATAACATGTGCAAAGTGCTTTAGCTCTGTTTACTGCTTTTTGCTTATAATGACAGCTTATTCTGTGTTTGCCATAAGCACCAAGCATAGAGAGAATTACAGACATGCACCAAGTACACCAATTCTTTAAAATGTTAAATGTGTATATAAACAAATGCACACAGACATACACTGAAATACAAGAAATAGCATTAGTTTATTCCTCCTCTGTTGCCCACGGCTATTATAGCTAATAATACCATTACACTATACCATTACACTGTATTTCTTCAATTAGGCTCTGTTTGGAGAGTTGTGATTATAGACTGCTTTTAAAATGTCTTTACACCACACTACCAGCACATTTAGGGCACACAAGAACATGGTTTGTCACAAGCACTTCTTTCCAGAGAAAGGAAGGACCATCTTACAGAAGCTGTACTGGCCACTGAAGTTATATTGTATACACCGTGATTATGTGCAGGGGAAGTTAATTGCAAAAATCAGAGATGCAAGAATTTAATTTAGTAAATGCCTAGCAGGAACAGGGAAACAAAAACCAGAGCCATAGATGTTGTTTCTCTGTGGCAATGAGGCCACGCACTTGGTCTACGCAGGAGTCCCTTCTCAACCACCACCAATTCCAATCAATCCAGAGAGCAGCAGCAAGAGGTCTGAAAGACAATGAATGACACTTCTGCAAAGTCAGGAAAACTGGGGCCTGCAGAAAGAGACAAGAGACTGCCCCTGAGGAAAACATGAGATGTGGGGTTCAGCATCAGCCACAGCTGCTGCTGCCTTCGCCTTGGTGCTCTCCTGGGAACGTGGAGAGCTGCAAATTTGCAAATGGCAGAGTTGAGAGGGCTGAGGATGCAGAAGGAACGTGGGGTTGTTCTAGTGGCTGGCCCCAGAGAAGGTGGGGAACTGGGAGAAAAGCAAAGGGAAAGAAGCAGGAAGCAGGTCTGTTAACACCAAGGGTACGTAGATAACCTAAGATACAGATCTACAGAAAACAGCTCCATTAATACCTCTTAACTTTCTTCATTCTTTGTTTGCTTTCTCCCCCCCCCCGCCTTTTTTTTTTTAATATACTTTGTTATGTATACTGCAGTACTTAAGCTAAATTGGAGCTGAAATTTCTTGCTGTATAAATAACTACAGTCCAGCTAATTTCAGGATATGTAGGAAAAAGGATGAGATAGATAAAAAATAACTAAGATAGGAACGTTTTCTTTTCATGTAGTACTATTTCCAATTTTCACTTTGGCTAATGCTGTAATTACAGAATAATTATACACTGGAGCCAAAATTACAGCAGCTGAATATTAAGTATTAAGCCACAATCACTGTATTAAATAATGTTAACTGGTTTTTATGTTCATAAAAAGCAAGGAAATTCTATGCTTGGAAAGCAAATTCATTTAGTTAAAATTGGAACAGCTGAATTTTATTTCAGTGTACTATATTAATAAAACTGTCAAAACAGACATTTGCTAGATTCACATTTTTAATTGACAAACATAATACGGCGTTGTGCAATTTGCCACGTCAAACACTTTGAACCTGATGCTACAGTAACGTTTTGTCACATGCACCAATAATCTCTCTTGCACTGATCTTCATACAGATTCTATTTTCAGGGTGTAACTAAATTAAAGAGTTAAACATTTTACTTTACAAAGAAAAATTAAAAATAAAACCGAAGCAAACAGAGAAAAAGCCCCCCACAGTAATCTTTCAGAAACACTTCAGTGTGATTGCATAAAAATCCCCTCAACCCTCAATTCCCAGAAGCAGAAAGTTAAAGAAACTCCAGCTATTTTACTTTTAATTTTGATTCTTCCTCAAACTTTTGAGCCCATGAAAGCATGGGATTATCCTAGCGCTGTCTCACTGCAGCAGCATGTTCAAGATAGGGTGCACATACAACTCCAGAGTCATCCTCCCCCTAAAACCAAAATTCACATTCTGCTCTTGGGGCATGTGTAGCACCTCACTGAGAAGATAAATCACTTCTAACAAATCCACTAACCTACTTACTATATGAACTGGGTATGTGTACGTGATACATATACTGTAGTTTTCTAAGACTACCATCAACGGGGTGTCAACCAGCAAGAAGCTCAAGTTACCCTGGGAATTTTCACCATTGTAAACATGACCTTGAAGACCTGAATCACAAAATCACACACCAATACTAAAATGACAGACAACTGACATAGATAGGCTCATCCTAAGGACCCAGTAAAAACTTCCCAAACTCCAGTCCTTCTGAAGAAGACTAATACTGTACAGATCTCCTACACAAAATGGACTTTGGAAAATATTCGCTAACCACAGTCATTACATACGTGCAAAATGCTACAGCAGTGGAATGGGGAGGAGGAGACAACAGATGGTGGAAGTTTCACAACACCTTCACGATCAGCAGCATAACACGACAACTCTCTGATATGCTCCAAAAGGCATCACGTTGCCTAAGAACAGGCTGCCTGTCTCCAGGGGACAAGAAACCTGACTCATGGGCAGAAGAGCACAAACCATGACCACCACAAAAATGACACCCAACTCTCACCCATGCAGTTTTCCTGTCTAGGAGTGTTTACATCCTCTGTTGAATCCAGATTTTCCTCCCATCCAAGTAATTCCTCTTCTGAACAATGATAGCATTGTTCCTGCAGGACTCCTGAGGTCTTCAAAGACCAGGGTTTGAAAAGAACCCAGGACAGGGAAACAGACTTCTGTTCTGTATTGCTCTCACTTGACTCCCTGCGACTACATGCCAATGGATGGATCAGGCTAAGCAGGTAAGCACTCCTGCACCAGTTTTCCCAGATAAACAGTTTAATCTTGCAGTTTCCATGCCAAGATGGGAACACTTACTCCAGAGTCTCTGGGTGACGTACTCATTCAAGGAAAGAAGTCTTTTCTCATCCATTGCCCAGCCTATGTACCAAAACAGCACAAGAGTCTACTGTGAATAAGAGCACAGCCCGATGAGATAATCAGCCGTGGTACAACAGAACGTGCTTCTGGACAGAGGCCACTGTAAATGGTTTTCAAGGAAAATGCTGAAGCAGCCTGCCCAAAAGGAAGGGCTGTATTTGTGGAAGTGGTGCCAAAGTACCACAAAGCACAGCATTCTCCACTTGGGAAGGTTGAAAGTCCTAACAACTGAGAAACACATTCTGTCAGAAGGCATCAGTTCAAGAAAAGGCTGAATGATCCCGTGAGATGGCCAAATCCTGGGATTCTAATTAATAAGACAAGGTTTTCATCTCTTCCTGTTGCTGAGTATGGCTCAGCTGCTGGCCCACAGGCCAAAACAGGACTACAGAAAGAGGACAAGACAAACCTGCTGCTTTCTCTGGCAGAGGACAGGATGTGGACGCTTGCCAAAATCCCCATCCTGTGCCTGCACACTGCCTGCCTGGCACACAACCACAGAAGAAAGCAAAAGAAGAGGGACAGTGGATTCATTTCTCTGTAGGCAGGTATGTGAGGCACCAAGTTGAACACGATGCTTCACAGCAGCTGTTCTACATGGGAATGGAAGCAATGCCCTGCAACCCTGTAGTAGCTAAAATGAGAACACCCTTTTCTTGCCCAAAAGCACATTCACAGTGATGGACAGAGGGCTCCATGCCTCTTTCCAGAAGAGACTACATGCTTTTGTGCTCTCCCATTACATTGGCATACTGAGCAATAGCATCTTAACTCCATCTGAAGGACAGCCTGCTGGTAGGGGGCTATGTATTTCAGCAAATCAAAAGCATTGTCATATCCCTTTAAGAGATGTTTTAAAACAGAAAGACATAATTCCTTACTTAGTCACGGATTTTTGGAAGAAACATCAAGTTCTCAACCATTCAGGATCCTTACCCTGGGATTAAGAGAAGATTTGGTCCTGTGAGGGATTTTCTTAGCTCATAAGTCAATCACTAACTAAAGAGAAAATACTAAAGGGAAAAATAGATGGAAAAATAATGGATGCCTCTTAAAACCCTATGGTGTCTGTGGTGAAGTCATCTTTGAAGGATATTTCAGTCTTTCCCACAAAAGTGCAGGGATTTCTGAACCACCTGCTTGTTCGCTGCTGCCAAAGAGACAAATGCAGTTTCATCTCCTTCAGAATATGATTGAGAGGGTGGAGACCAAGTTAACATCATAGAAACATTTGGTCATTTATTCATCTGGCTCTTCAGGAAAGTATATTTTGATCCCTCAGATTACTTGCTCATCACTAAGGAAAAGAAAATGTCTCCTTTATATGCACAAAGCTCTTTAGAAAACAGAACAAGAAACAAACTATAAAGAGAACAAAAACATGAACACTAAGAATAGATACAAACTTTACTGAGTATGCTACTTGCAATAATTTGATGTACCAGCATGTTTTAACGTAAGCCACCCTTGCTCCATTTTAAAACTGGGACCAGTCTACCAAGCTGCACAGAATCTGGCAAGCCTCAAAGTCATTACCATACAACTTCAATCAAGATACTGCTGCAAAATCTTCAGTAAAACAGACACCTTGTAGCATGACTCAAAACACAGTACTGGAGAACACAGACCTTATGCTTCCACGAGCACACTTACAGGCAGTAAAGGTCAAAAAACACAGCTAAAAGCTTGGTTTGTCAGCCAGTGTCCTATGGTGCACAAAGTACAAGCACAGTTCTGTGGTCCAGTCCAGGGACTCACCTGAATTAAATATCCACTGAATGCTTGTTTGTGATGTCAGATGTGACTCTGAGATTGGGGTGGTCCCTTTCAATCTTCTTTTATTTTGATACAACCAGATCATACCCCCATCATATACATATACAGATCATACACATCATACACAAATGCTGATAAGCATCCTTGTTTCTTCTGGTCACACAGCAACAAGCCCTGCTGTGTATCAATCGATCCAGATCATAGGTGCAAGGCATGCAGGCTCCACCATATTTTCTCATCTGCTTTCTTCGTTCTTAGCAGTTATTGACTTTTTTCTAAAGGTATCTTACATTGCCATCCTTCTCGGTGGTACAAAGAAACAGGTCTTAAATTAGCTCCTCTACAGAAGTTTGCCACAAAATGCCACAGTCCATACTCCAGGAGAAACCACAGAAATTCTGTTCATGAATTACATAACCGCTATTACAAACAGGTAAACAATTCCTTATCCCCTTTTTGCAAGCTACCTTTCTTGTATACCCCTTCCATCTAAGCTGGTTGTCTGTGCTATGCCACTTAGAGCAGTACCAACACAGCTTTGGAATCCCAGGCCTAGAATTAGTGTGGTACTGATGGCCCAATGTACCTAATCACTGTAGCCCCTTTTTATCGTAAGCTTGGTTAACAGCATAGCATGTCCACCAGTATTTAAAAGAAAAAATAAAAGAAAAACAGACTCAAAATCACTATGAAAAATACTCCCACTCACTCAAACTAAAATAAGCTTTAGACAAAGACACAGAAAAGACTGACCGGTAAATTTATTTATTAAAGCTATTTAGCAAATGCATCTTCTTATCAGCTTACTGAAAACTACTTAACTTCCTTTCTTTTATAGGAAAATGAAAGTAGCATAGCAGAAAAAGAACTGCTTAAATTGATAAAGCACAAGGACCAAGAGCCTATTGTTCTGAATTGATTTTCTTTGCTCATGACCAAGATGCAAATTAATGCACAATGATAAGATGACTACTCTTGTGTCTTTCCTCAAAGAAAGCCCTAATTCTCACCTCACGTGGCCCTTCTTGTGTGTTTATGCAGTGTATATGATGCTACAGATTTCATGTGCAGAAAATTGCATTAGCATCAGATAACATGCAGACAGCTTCAAGTACAACAGCTTCTAATTCAGAACTCAGAAAGAATGGGTATTTGGCTTCTTGTCTCTTTTACATCGGGCACTAATCCAAACTGATATTAAAAATCAATTGAGCAAATAAGAAATATTCCACCTTCCTCCAAATCTGTCATTTTTACATCCTGTGACCACCTCATTAGTACTAACATCATTATGCAAACAGACACTGCTGCAGACAATAAGAATGCCAGTCAATGTACAGGCATTAAGAAAACTTAAATAAATCAACAGAGAACTAGCATGCTAATAAGGCAGCCCACTAATACCAGGGTGTTTGTGCCTCTTTTGTCAGGTACATTCAAACAATAATTAAAAAGTGCTTAAAGCACACGCTTAGTATGCTTTAAGCCATACGTTTAGTAGGCCACGCCAATCTTAAATCATTCATGTTAACTGTTAAATCTGATAAATATTTGCATCAGCAGGTTTAATAGTATACACTGGCATTCAGAAAGGCCAGAACAGAACACAAGCGGAGCACAGGTAATGTCTGCTCTAGAAGAAAAGAAAAATCCACTTGGAGATTTTGCAAAGGCACCGTCTCCACAGGAGGGTGACCTCCTCGGCAGGCCAGCTGGCCTTCTCAGGCACCGAGTGCCTTTTGTCAGGGCAATAAAGACTGATCTACCTGATCAAGGAGCCAGCACCACAGGTTCAAAGACAATCACTGCTAGCACTCCTCAGCTATGAAAACTGTGCATGGCACGCGGCTTTGAAGCCCTGAGCACATGTGTAATGTAAGAGAAAAACAGGGGGCGGGCATCCGTCTTGTCAGGACTGCTGAGACTAGTGGCCTTTCAAGTTCAGGATCCTGCTTCCAGGTGCAGCCAACTGGAAAAAGGCTTGAAAAGGTACAAACCTCTTTGTTATGCACCTGTTCCACTTCCCTTCAGCAAGAAATGTCACGTTGACACTTGTCACAAGCCTGACAGCAGCTTGAAGTCCAATTGAGCCTGCTGTGCACCTGGCACATGAGGGGAAAAACAGAAGAACTTGGACTACTTGTGCATTTCACTGGATCCTACACTTGTGGCATCAAAGGGCACAAGATCCTGGACAAGCTCAAGTGACTTCAGAGTATTTAATTTTCACAGCTCCTGCATCTGATCTTACAATTGCTAGCCATAAACCCACAAGTGAAAGCCAAGCAGCCATTCACATTTTATGCTGAAAGGAAACCAATAGTTTTGTTCCAAAGTAGAAATATTCTGCAAGCAAAATGCAAAAAAGTGAATAAGCCAAATAAGCAGACCACAATGAAACAAGTGACAGTAAACTAAATGATAAAATTGTAGAATCGTTCAGGTTGGAAAAGACCTTCAAGATGATCAAGTCCAACCATCAACCTGACCTACTTACTAAGTGCCATCACTAAACGATGACCCTTAGTGCCACTTCGGGTCATAGAATGATTTATGTTGGAAAAGACCTTCAAGAAAGAAAAGACCTTCACTTCTTCCTTCATGTCAGATGCGTAGGTTCTGTCATTTATGAGATAATTCCAAAGTTATCCTCTGTTTTCTGTCAGCCATGAATACCAAGGGGTTTTGGCTGAACTGCAGTTTGAGAGACACATGCTGTGACCATTTCTACAATGGCAACAAACTACTAAATGTTAGAACTAGTCATATAGACGTATGCAGATTGCAAGCATTAAGACTTGAACAGGTGTATCCTTCAGGAAATATATCAACTTTTCTGGCAAGTCTTTGTAGTTTCCTGGAGCCAAGGATCATAACAGGACAGGATGAGCACCATTTTAAGCTAAGTACTATCAGGCCCCATCTCTGCCTGACTGCTATAAAACTGCTCCCAGTTTCTTACATGCACCCTAACAAGTCCCATCCTAACACAAGGTTGTTGAAGCAAACAAAACAGGTATCCCAGAGCACTCTGCCCCACAAGCCTGCCATGCCTTGGTTTTGGGAAACTGGGAGAAACAAGTTCTCTTACAAAAGACAAGCTATTAGGAGTGCTTCAGATTAGACTAGAAGAGATTTCCTTCAGCATTATAGGAAATTTCACTTGCTTTTCCTGTAGTATTTTTGATATTTTTCCCCACTCTCAATCACCGTAGCATTCAGCGGAAAATGACCATGGATAAAGAGTGCAGTCACAGGTTTAAGATTTACATTCAGAACCTGGCTGGAGGGGGAGCTCTGGATGAACGTTCTTGGCCATGGATTTGGGAGGCCAAAAAGCAGCACAATCATTTCCTGCCTACCATAGGTCACAACAATTTTCTGGAGAAAATCACTGATTCAAGTCAAACAGCTGCTGTTGAGCTCAAGCCTTTCTTTCCTTGTTCTTTTCCAAAGAAATGCCCAATATGCTTTCCACAATAGGACTTCCAGCAATTAGCCTCACACTTAAATATGAAAAAAAAAAAAAGTGCCTTGTTTCTATCTGGAATGCGTGTGATTTCACCTTTCAACCACATGATTGGGCTTTTGCCTGCCAGACTGTATCCATGACCACACCACAATCTTCCTGCAGAGGTGGACTATAATCCATTCATACCTTAATCTTAGCGGCGACAAACAAAACAGAGTTCCTGAGGTTAATCAATATTTGTACAGCGTTAGTCATTTATCTGTAAAGGCATTACAGTGTATTTATTTAACAGTGGCACTTCAAAGGGGCCAAGCTAGGCTGGGTCTCCCTTGGCTGGGTACAAACACCTGTATGACACCCTCATAGCTTAGCACCAAAGTAGAATTTTCCCCCTCCTAAATGGGATATTTGGTCTGCAGTGGTGTGCACAGTACTGCTGCTGAAGCTGCTGCCTTTGCAAGTGTTATTGCAAGCACTATTCCTTTGCAAGTGTTATTGCAAACAAGGGATTCTTCTAGGTGCACAGGACCAGTTAAGACTTGCTCCACTACAGCTCCGCATTCAGTAAGGATCGCAGTCCAGTCCTGTTGGTTCAGGCGAGGTTGTCAGCTCCTCTCAAAAGACAAAGAGCCAAGTGTGGGAGGGAACGCTACCAGTCTGGGGGGAGTAATACCCACCATAAATTAGGTTAATAGTTTCATACTCTCTTATAGGTAAAATACTTATCTTTTTTTTTTTTTTTTTTTTTTTCACAATCTTCCTTCAGCTTCAGAGAGAGAGAAACCATGGGTTCCAGAAGTAACAGTGCAGAAAGTCCAACCAGACCAAAGCTGTTACAGCAAAGGTCAAAAGGCCACCACAAAGAAGAGACAGGTTACAGTGGGAAAGGAAACGTGCAAAGAAAGCTGAAGGAGAAAGACGATGCACCCCAAGCCAGCACCATCCTAAGAAGCCCTAAGGCTGAGAAAAAAGAAAGTTCTTTCAAGAAAACAGAGGATCTCTCTCGTGATGACTTGCTGTTTCTTCTTAGTGTCCTCGAGGGTGAATTACAGGTGACATTGTCTTACTTTGTTTTCCAAGTTAAAATGTTCTAATGATATCTTTTATTTTTTATTTCCTCCACTTTACTGCAAACGTATGCTGCTCTCCTGTTAGGGAAACACCCTACCTAATTCAAACTTATTTGCTGCATGAGGACAAATACAAACTGCCAAGCATTTAGGAACATTCGAAACAGCTATAAGCACAAAAAGATATCTTTACACCTCCCCTCCATGCAAATTTATTTACTCTGTGTCTTTATCACACTGAAACACTAATGATCTATTGTGAATATTAAGAACTCACAGACCTTTCCTATTATGCTGCCTTGTTCTAAGTATTTTGATTACAAAATATTTGTATTGCAAAAATTATACAGAGAACACTGTAGAGACTTTAAATATCTGCTACTCAATTATTTCTTATCTTCCTTCTCCGATAAAGTCACAAGCATCAACCAGTATGTGCCAGGTCACCAGAAGTAGCTCACTCAACAGTGTTCTAACAGCTTTTGTTAGCGTATCAAAATATCCATTTTATTTCCCATACTATACAGAATAAGTATTGGGCGCCACTCAGCCCACAAGATACTGGATTTTGAAGAAAGGGATTTTTTTTCTATCTGGAAAAAGAGCCAGCTGCCAAGTGGCAAATGATGCCCATCCTGGCCAAACATAATTTCAGGAAGCGGGAGCCGGATTTCCAGCGAGGAGGGAGGAGATATTTCTGTGGCAGACTGATTGCACAGAGGTAGCGGCAGCTACTTGAAACTGCTCACAAGCAGAGAGACAAGCAAACTGGCCAAAGCAGCATCAATGCTTGCCTAACATGTTTGCAGAGTTTACTGCCTAGACAGTGCCAGGTAATTCCATTCTGAACATATGCATATGGATTTACATAACACATGATTACAGAAGTGCTTAACAGAGCACACATGCGTTATGAGTGTTTTTGATAGATTTTGTACCAATCTCTGAGGGTGCGGTTTTCTACAGAGCATTTCACTATAGGAACGGAGCAATTTATGTGTTTGTGTAATATTTTTGTCTCCTGCTCACTTGCTGTTTCTAAATTTACATTTAAATTCAGATGTCATACACTTACCCAAAACAGTCCTCTTTTCCACTCAAAAAAAAAAAAAGACATGTACATGTTTATATATATGTGTGTGAGTATATTTATACATATATAAAACCCACATCGACAGACACACTTCAGTTCTTAAGATTTAAAACTGGAACAGAATGAAATCAGAAACTTGCAAACAATGAGCCTGACATAAAAATTTTAAATTGTGATATTCAAAAGAAAGCATCCTAAATTAAAGAAGTGGGAAGTCATTTTTTAATTCCTCATTTTCTTCCTCCAGGAATGTCAAGCCAAATCTCTACAGAACATCTGACAATCCCGCTCTAATTAAGTTCCAAAGTTAGATTCCATTACCCTCTCATTTCAGACTTAAGGTGCACAAAGACCACTCTTCAAGTTTTTCTCTGCCATGATATGGATTAGAAATTGACCTTTTTTTCTTTATCTTTTTTTTTTTTTTTTTAACACAGCCACAAATAAGGATGTAGAAGTGCTCCTGCTTACAGCAGTCAGACCAAAATTATTAACATCTCCTGATAAACCTCTCTTTCCAATCTCCTTCCAGGATTCACATGTCCTTGGTTTTGTTTTTAGCAGAGATTGTTGCAAGCGATGGCTGTTTGAGAGAGCTGATTTGCTTCTCAGCGTAATGGAGGCAGGGGGCAACCTCCACCACCAGGGGATGCAGGAGAAGCAGCTGGGAACAGCCCTAAGGGAGTTGGTGACCTGAGCCAGTTTGTCCCCCAGTGGAAACACTGAGATGAGCAGATATTCTCAAAAAATAACATGATTTTTGGAAGCGTGACTTCAAGACAAATAGCACAGTATTTACAGCACATATTCAGTCTACTCTAACTTAATGTCTGTGAGTTCCTAACTTTATAGTAAAGAAGTGTTTTTGTTGTTGTTTGTTTTATAAAGAGCGGAGAGAATCTATAGCCCATTTCTAGTCTTGCAAACACATACAGTATGTTTCTCCAGCATGGATTTACAGAGCAATGCCATAAAATAGGAAGAAGTTATGTGCACCTGCTAGACTGTGCAACCAGTTCTAAAATACACACAAGGAAGAACATATGGAGAATATACCTGATAACATATTGTATCTACTCTTTGGTAACAGGGTGCCATCAGATGTAAGATTACAAAAGCAAATGCAGTGACATTAAAAAAGTAAAAGTATAGTGCACATTTTAAGGTTATGCTTTTTAAAACAACATGTTTTTTGGGTATTAGATGGCACCACTTTCTGCTAATGCTCACCTTTTAAAATGCTTGTACTTTAGCATGCATTCACAACTTGAGAATGCCATTATAGCAGTTAGGTCCAAGAAACTTGATGCTTTCAAGGTTGCTTGTTACCTGAGAGCATGTACATGAGGGTATGCATATCTACAAATCTGCAAGTACAGAAGGCAGAATCTAATACATGCATGTACACATACATATACATGCACACAGACCCCTAATGTCAGCTTTGCAGGCAATTAATCTTGTTTTAAAGAACTGCCATTATTGCATGGTTTTGGAATGTGTTTTGTGAAAGGTCACATCCCCTGCACCATATACATCCCTGCCCTCAGCATGCAAACATGCTCAGTGCAACAACAGATGTAGGCTACTCCAGGCTGGTTTAATCTACAAAAGCCACCCTTGCATCCAAATCATACATTATATGCAACACTTTTAGGCCTCCAGAACCACACTAGTATCTTGTACTAAAAATTAAAAATCATCTTCTAAGGCCACAAGTCACTTTTTTTCCCCTGAAGTTTTTTACTGTGAATGCAACACGTTAGTCCTGACATGGCATTTCAGTCTCACTGCTAACAAGGTACTGAAGCATCAGTGAGGGTTCTGAAAATCCTGTGCAGAACTCATAAAAGAAAAAGACCAATGCTTCCCTCATGATTTACCTGTCTTCATGTTACTGTTTTGGGGCACTTTAGATATGTAGCATTCTTCAGTTTTTTAGTTTTCTTAAAATCAAAAGTAGAAAGCATCCAACTAACCAGTAAATATACAAATGCAGTGTAACAAAATAAATCCTTATATTGTCTTTCTGCAGGCTCAGGATGAAGTTATTGGAGTACTTAAGGCTGAAAAAATTGACTTGGCTTTGCTTGAAGCGCAATACGGTTTTGTTACTCCCAAGAAGGTATTAGAGGCCCTCCAGCGAGATGCTATTCAAACAAAGGCTGCACAATGGCAAGAAGATATCTATGAAAAGCCTATGGGAGAGGTATGAACTGTACTACTGACATTTAACCATAATTAAATTCATAGAATAATAGAATCATTTAGGTCGGAAAAGATCTCCAAGATCATCAAGTCCAACCGTTAACCTAGCACTGCCAAGTCTACCCCTAAGCCATGTCCCTCAGCACCACATCTACATGTCTTTTGAATACCTCCAGGGATGGTGACTCAACCACTCCCCTGGGGAGCCAGTTCCAATGCCTCACAACCATTTTGAACAAATTCAACAGGAAAGATCTCACTGGCTTTAGGGGAAGAAAGCTCTAGGCCTAAAATCTATCATGCGTGTAAATGGGTCCGCTAATAAAAACAGGTAGCTAATGATGTCCACTTATACTGCACCCTAGGGGCTACAAACACAGATATGTTTATGTCTACCTCAAACTCCGGCAATCAGCCTGGTAATGAGCCTTCTGGTTTTGACACTCTCCCCACACACTCACACCCCTTTATCCAAATCCAGCACTCCTACAGACAGGTAGCTCTTCATTAGCCTCACGGAGGTCATGCCACCAGTGGCTGATAAGGACACGTGCTGCAGTAATGTCACACCATCTGCCTTTACACATCCCAGCTCCCACTAACTCTACAGGAATTGCAGGTATGCATGGTTGGGCTGAGTAATGAATTGTCATTAGAAATTTCACCCAAGCAGAAATCTAATATGCTCACAATATACCTAGGTAGTACTTGAATTTCTCTGTAACAGAAGCCATACTTTCTGGACGTTACATGGATTTCATTTCTGTCCTGCAATGCAAGTCACTGGATAATATACGCCCTACTTATCAATGCTGTTTTTTTTGTTAGTTTGTTTGTTTGTTTCCCCAAATAAGAATTCCCAGCATCTCCAGTTGAATTTAGGCTTTTTTTTTTTTTTTTTAATATGTTGCTCAGTACAGATAATCATCCTAAAAAGAAAATAGAAATTCTGAATAAAATTCTTCTACCAAGTGTTTTCCAAGGTTCCTGAAGAGAATCATACATAAGGATACAGGGTTCACTTCAGAGAAAATTGTCAGGCAAAGGTCAGCACTCATTTCAGAGGCTGAGAGGTTAAACTCTTCTGGCTATAATCTGAAACAGATAAAGTTCAACTGTGGAGGTTAATTTATTTTAGAACGTTGTGGCATTATGTCACAGAAACTTTGAGCGCAAATGGAAATGATTTGAAGAGAAGTCCAAAAGAGTTTGAAAACATAAGTTCAGTCTGTTACTTTACATAAGTTTCTACACGCTTTTTCCCCTCTTGCACTTAATGGCAGAGAAAGGATTTCTAACACCACTGGATTTGGCAATTCCAAAAGGCAAAGGTAAACATCCTATGAGCAACTGAAAGTACAGAAAGACCACTAGCAGATACAAAATCTTGGTAAAACAAAGGATGCCATAATTGGCAGGTATTTCACATTTTCAGTTTTAAAGCCCCCAAATTAAGTCCACGATACATTTCATTTTTGCTTGGATTTTTTTTTTCTGATGTTTATAAAAAACAAGGGAGGAGTAGAAGCAGTCACAAAGCATGGGAAAGGACCATTTCACCTTCCTCATGCCACCACGACCACATACCTTTGTCTTTGCCCCCAAATTGCTACTGATTCAGTGCCTCTACAGCATGTTTCCCTTTCTTTTAGCAGTTTAGCGTTGTAGCCTGCAACATAAAGGATCTTCCCAAAACTCAACTGAAGACACAGTGAATTTCAGAATGCATCTAAGATTACTGGCCCTTTAGCATCCTGTCACAACACACTCATTTATCCTAAACTTTATGAAGTTTCTTGGCAAATTTGTTAAGGACTAAATAGTGGTAAAATTGGTGACTAGACAGCTTTACTCAATAGCAACAGGACTGACAGGTGAAGTCTAACAAAATAGGAAACTGCAAAATTCCTTTGCAAAAGTTACGTGGATTGTGATAGTTCAAAACCAGGTCTTCCCCATCTATGAGAAAGGTGGTTTTCTGAAAGCAGAGGGTTTCTCAGTCAAATGTACTCTACAGCTTTCTTTTTACAACCTAACAAGTGCCAGATAAGCTTACGTATTCCACACAGTTCAGGATACAATAAATTGCTTAATGTTTAAAGGGGCATAAGAGAAAGGCAAAAAGACTTTCTTTGTTTTTGCTTCTGTCTGACATATAAAGGCCTGAAAAGGTTTTCCATCTTTGCGTGCTTTATAAATTTAGATGATTGAGTCAGTTATTCATGAAAAACTCTGGCCTCAGATCAACTGCCACTTCTCTGGAATAGAAAGCAAATGGTATTCAACATTATAGTAAATCCTGCAAAAGAACCATTTTCCCAGATTCAAACAACAACAAGAAAGAAACAAAAATGTCAAAAAACACCTCAGAGAATGGTGATGTAGGAAGAGAAGGTGGCAAAGAGGCAGATACTGCAGAATTAACAGTGTCTTCTCTCAAGTTTCAAACCCTCATGGAATTAGAAAGACAATTCTGGTTTATGACCGTCCCCAGTCTGCAATTACATAGTCAAAGATAAAAACTGTGGGACCTTACTGCTTGAAATTAGGTGAATAAGATCTCCTACCACTTTGAGATCTTCTCTAAAAGCAGCAAAATTAGAGGAAAGCCTATATTCTGCATCAGTCAAGGAAAATTCAAAAGGGAATCCATTTTTAACACCAACGAGCTTGAGGAACGAAGTATTCTCATCATCCTTTTCACAAAGGATATCTGACTGCATCCTCACAATGTCTTACAAGTGTTGGTCACAACTTTCAAGCGAAGATAGCTGTAGGTCACCAGTAAGGTACAGTCATCGGAAGAGATGCTGACAACATCAATGGCATTCAGGAAAAGGAGACCGATACATCTGCATGGAAATTTGGCTCACTTAGGGCTGAAAAAGACAAGGGAAGAACTGCTCCCATAATCACCCGCAATCATAAACCCAGGATTATACATTTATACACACACAAAGACCATGAGGATATTATTAACAGGAGTAATATTTCACTAAACTTTGGATAAAGAAATGTAACTAGCTTGGATTTTATTCTGGCCAAGCGCCAAACACAAAACAGTCCAAAGAGAAAGACAAAAAGTTCAGTTCCAACGTAATGAATATGAGACGCACCATCTTATTTTGACTTCAGACACAAGTCAGTGGCAAAATGTTTTTAAACTATTAAATTCCTGTGAATTTTTAGCATGCTGAACTATTCACAGTTACGTAAGACCATGCCTCCAATTTTCCATTGCATTGTACAGTATGTTCAAGTATTAATTCTAGCAAAAAGCCCATATGGTGAGCGAGAACAAAACAACAAATCACTTAATTAAGATTTTATCACTTTAGTTTTCCACAGAAGACATTCATACTGCTGCTTATTAGTCCTCTTGGTGTGTTTTAGCCAAGAACTGTATATGCTGAGTAAATGTGTGTGCATATGTATAAATGGACATTTTAGCATGTGCACATTTAGCATTTGGACAGAGTAATTTGAGGAACAAGTGGTTGCTGGAGAATGCTCCCGTGAGAGGATCTTGTGCTAGCAGGGGTTCACACAACTTCTCCCTCTTCTCTGCTGGATATGTGGGAGTCAGCCACACGATCTCATGGGGGAAATGCCAGTCAAATTTGCTCCCTAGGGACATGCCCTTAGCGCACAAGGACACCACAGAGCTTCTCAGCATATCACACAGAAGCACAGCAACTCAGCACCAAACCTTTGCTCGTTGATCCCGCAGAGAGGGAGAGGCACGTTGCACAACATGGCACACCAAGATCACAGGGACAAATGCCTGTACCCATTACGTGGCTTACAGTCAGTTCTCAAGGGTCTGCGTTAATCATGGTGAGCTGTCTCTCCAACTCTCTTTTCTGATATCGGCCTCTACTAGGAGAGAGACCCAGCTTCTCCTCCTTTCTCTCTAGAGTGTAATCCCAAACTCTCATCTTCACTTTGTCCCCAGCCACAACACCCCCCCCCACCAACTGTGCCTGTACACAGCAGAACCAATTTGACAGTGTTCTTTAAAAAAATCCAAAATGCATTTTCTAATTTGAGCAACAGAAGCAAACTGCAACATGAAAGGTGGTTTTGATGCAGCAGCTTAGTTATTTGCCTTTCTCACCCTTTCATGTATGCAACCCTGCTCAGGACTCTGCCGTTCTTTTACCCATTTCCAAACTCATGTCAGCACCCTGCCTTGAACACAAACCTCACCCATCCCAACCACCAGTCTGCAACCCAAACTGCTAATCTCATCGCTGCCAAAAGCGCAACTGCAAAGTGAAAGGCACTGGCACTGCTCACTGCAAAACAAAAACCTGGAGTTACTACCATTCTTCTTGAAATTAGTTACTACTGCTTGAAGTAAGCTCTTGCAGCCACTCAACAAATGCTCTAGAGCAAATGAAATATCCTGAACCCATAAAAAAACACTGGCAGGTCCCACATCCTTCACACCCAACTCTGCAGAAGCAGAAATATTTTCTGTTTGGTTAATGTTGTTTGCATTGATTAGTTTGACTATTCCTCATCTCCATCAAGCATTTTTTATGATGGGAAACAGGAGTTATCTGATTTATGACCAACTTTTAGCCAGAAATGTCACTTTATTTTCTTGTGATAGCAATTTACACATCCCCTCAGATTCTCACATGTGCTTTTGAAGCAGTGGTCCCATCTACATAAATGTGTGACTACATTTTCTTAACCCCATCCATGCAGGCTGCCTACCAAAACAAATTATAACTTCACACCTTTACCTTATTCCCTCACCTGACCTCACACTGAGGGCTGAGACCGGCAAACATTGTCATGCATTCGTATCAATTTAAGCAAGACAAGGCCACAGCTGCAAACAGCACCACCACAGAACATCCTCAAAAAGCAGACGGCAGGTTGCTTTCAAAGGACAGCAAACATTCACCTGAAAGTGTGGCCACTAAAACCACGAGGAGCAGAAACTCAGACGAAGGTGCTTCATGCATCTGTGCAACAGCTGATCCAAAACCTCCCCCTGAAATCTCGGAGGGGGAGGAAGGTCGGTAAAACACAGTGAACATTTTCTCTCCCTGTCTGGTAAACCAGTAGCTGAATAAAAGATTTCAAAATCTGAAATTCTCCCTTCTGGTGGAAGAAGAATGTGCAGAAGTCAAAACCAGCCAGTTTTCTTCAGCTTGGCCTTTTAAGGCAATTCAGTTTTCAACCCCTCTTGAGACACAGAAACACATGTGACATGGAAAACTCAGCCAAGATACTGGAAGAGGTGGCACTTCTTTGCTGAGAAAGCTTGCATATTCAAGGGTTTTGATAAGAAACGTTTTCCCAAAAGATGTCCTACTTCAGATTCATGATTCTGGAAAGCATTGACCTCGCGGGAGTAGAAGTGCATTAACTCCCAGTGAACAGGATAGGGCATGGGAAGTCTTAACAAGCTGCTGTAATACCACCAGAAACAGCTGAAAAGGACAGTCAAGGCTTTATGTATTTAGATCATGCGTGAAATCAACTCAGGTGTGTTGCAACAGAAAAGACTGATGTCATATGCAGAAAGAAAAGGCCATTTTCAAAATGAGCGGTCATTTCTCATGGAATATTCTCGACTCAAACCACCTTCAGGGTCTTGTCAACAGTTCTCATTTCCTTATTCATGTTAGCATCACCAAAAAATAAAATAGGAAAAACAAGAGAATATATAATGCTTAAAAAGAAGCTGAGGTGAGCAGGGAGAGACTCAGGAGCCCCTGCAGAAGTTGAGGATGTTCTCAGTCCTTCCAGAAACACAAGTTTAGGTCTTCTGGTCCTCCCTGTCATTGCTTTTATCAGCCAAACTGTGGATAACCATGAAGATACAATAATTAATCATACTATTTGGAATTATATTGCCTAAAATAAGCAGTGGCCCTAAGAATCTGAAGCCCCAGTGCGTCTTGCGGCACTTGAAATTCCTTGTGGGGGAAATGTCGGAGAACCCGAACCAGTCTTGCTTCCCACACTGCCCATTTGTGAATTCTTGCCTATTAATAGAGTGAAATACTGCAAAGCAGCTCAACCTACCAGAATAGACTGTGGTTAAAAGAAGCCAGTGCTGGGCTTTAAACTGAAAATTTCTCATTTCCAAAAAGGCTACAAGGATTCCCTTATTGACCTAATCAGGAAGGCAGTTTCCTCAGAGGAAAAGGAATGAGCAGTGAACAAAAATTTTCACAAATACAGATTCTTCCCAGGTCTTTAGATGGCTTCCAGTAATCCCTCCTCAAAGTTCAGCTAGCTCAGTAATGCCTAAGGAGGAAAACCCCTCCTGGTTTCATACATGAATGCTTGCATAACTTTGTCACATATTGAATTCAAAATTATGATGGAATCCTCAAAATGATAGTTTTCTCTCACTCTGTGTAAATCATTTTGTTCAACAGCATAACAGTTATGCTGATACCTCTATGGTTTAGAAAAACTAAAAATGATTACCAAAGCTAAAAGAGATTATTTAAGATTAAAATGCCACTCCATAATAATATTTAGATACTCAGCAGAAATCCTTGGGGAAGGGGAAGGAGTCTGATGTTCGAAGTGTGCTACAAAGGTCCCATCTGCAAGGCAAACCCATTCACAGCTTGAAATTTGAGGAACAAAATAGGAAATGCCCCCTATTTACTTACTTACTCCCTTCTTTAAGCGATTATTTCTAAGAAGTATGTGCATTTCTTTGAAACAATCCCACTGTTAAATTTATGAACACAGGAGACAGGCCTGTTTTCCATTCTTGGTTCTGTCACACATTTGCTGTGAAACCAGAGGAAAACTGCTTTCTGATCTACTTCTCTACCCTACAGAGACCACTCAATACTCTCATTTCCTACAGAGCTCCAGATAAGATTGCTCCTTCTATTCAACCAAAAGTAGAGCTACTTCTGTGTGAAACAGAGGCTTCTGCTGAGGCATCTGTTTCTCTACCAGAATGATCAATGAGAAAAAGCACAGCTTGAAAACAGCAACTGCTAATTAGGAGTTGTTTAGGATCACTCGTGGCAGAAGAAGGTACAGAAGGTGACTGAGGGTCCTGCAGAACAGTACCTTAACTAATTTCACTAATTTGTCAGAATTACACTGACAGAATTAAATCACCTTTTCCAAACAAATACCAAAGGACGCAATCATCAGGTTATTAAACACACTTTATATTATTAAGCGTCCCTTAAAATCTTTTATTAATGAAAGTCTGAGTGAGTAAGAGTTTCAAAAGACTTCAGGACCTTTTCCTTTTTTTGTAGCTTGATAAAGTTGTAGAGAAACAGAAAGAAACCCACAGACGAATGCTGGAGCAACTTCTAATGGTGGAAAAATCACACAGACAGACTCTGTATGAACTAGAGGAAGAGAAGAGAAAGCACAGTGAGTTCATGGAAAAAAGTGATGAGTTTACAAGCCTACTGGAACAGGAACGTGAAAGGTAAGGTTACCTCTTGCCATAATACTAAGAAATACCTGCAATTGATCATAACATCTATGGACCTGTCTGCCTTCTGCATCCACTAAAAATTAGGAATATTTGCCGAGCCGTATTTTGAGAGTTCAGCTATAAAACCGTGACTAATTTCTCCTAGCAGTGGTGTAGGTCAGCAGGTTGGCAGATTCTTCAGCTCTCTTTGAGAACGACAGGTATGTTACCTGCTACAGCACGAGGAGATGCACAAATGTGTTAAAGATTACAACCACATAAAGCTGGTGAGCCTTTCAGCATGATTAAGATGTTCAGTGTGCACTACAGCATGTGAGTAGCAAAATATGAAATCAGGTACGCAGCCTACAATGGCAGAAGAAAGTCATGAGGAAAGGTAGGTGTTTGGACAGATCGCAGAAATACGGAGAGAAGATGCAAAGGCAAGGGTTATTTTCAAAGTTTTCCATAAATTAGGTTGCTGTACCAGGACTGGCATAAAAACCGTAAATAGAACTTTTTTTATATTTTCAAACAGCAATTCTCAGAAGGATTTATAAAAATTGAATGTCATTTACTGTCTTTAAAATGTTGAACTGTGACTTCTTTGAATTTGCATTAAAACTAAGGGGGGGGTGGGAATCAAAGAGTTTCCTATTCCCTGGCTAGCTACTCCAGAAGATAGGAGAATATTGTTTCTGTTTCCTTTCGCTTAGGAACAGCTTCCAGATGGAAATGTTTGGGTGTGAGAACGTCAAGCCTATTCTATACTCACATTATGCATAGATAATTCTTCCTCTGCTTCGCCTGCGTAACATCATGTTCCATGTATTTTGGCAGCACTCGCTACTTACACCCTTCCCACTACACCTCTCTCCTTCAGGTCTATCAAAGATAGAGCATATGCTTCCCACCGAGTACACAGCCGTATTTATGGATTGCAATCAAAGAGGCTGGGGAAAAAAAATCCTTTGCTTCTCTGAAACATGTCTATTGACGTAGGCAAGCACAAGCGCACACAGGAAGGCACACGCAGCCACCCCACAAAGTGCAAAAGCCACGTTTTTCTTTAAGAACTGTTTTTGTGAGACATCGTTATATCAGCACCCAAAGCCTGAGATGAACCCAGGTTTTCATCTATGCTGTCTTTTCCTCAAAAACTAGCAGACACTCATGTCTTAGAGACAGAGCTAAACAACCACGGTTGCTAAATGTGGCAAGAGGTTACATCAGACACATGTGCTCACACAGCCTGAAAACCTGCACAGAAGGAAAGGCTAAGTGTCATGATCTTTGTTTTTTCTTTTTTTCTTGTGAAAACAAGGTAGACACAGGACTAAAACTCTATTCCTGGCCCCTCCTCCATATTCCCCTAGAAGAAGACCATAAAACATTTACCACTATTATCTGCAACATTTAGTCTATCAGCCTGGAAAAATGAAAACAAAAAAAAAATAATACTGAGGTGCCTAATGAGACCTTAGAGGATGTAATAATAGATTTCAGATTAAGTCTCAATTTTTGTATTTTCTTTGGAGGACTTATTTTATGTGGAAAACCTTAAGGGGGTGTGATGTCACATATTGAGCTGATTCCAAAATGTTTGCCAAGTAATGTCGCCATCAAGATCTCCACGCAATTGCCTGCCATAACATTAAAAAAAAAAAAAAAAAAAAAAAAAAAAAAAACTCAGCAAGTTAAGGCACAGCTCCTTCTCCATCAGCCTGTGTGACTTGACATTGAGAATATATATACCCATACAAAGCAAAGTGACCTCTTCTTCCCTTTCAAACACCTTAGTTTAATTGTAAATCTTCTCAGGATGTGTATTTTGCTCTTGGCTTATGTGAGTAAATGAGAAGTGTCATATATAAAACAATGACAATGAATTTTTTCTTCCCCTTGCTTCAATTCCACCTAAAAGCAAATTGTACAGAAAAGCTGTAAGCATTTGTCAAATAATTCTTTTTTTTTTTTTTTTTTTCCTTTTTTACAAGAAACAGTATTCTCCTGTAAGTGTGGAAAGGTATATAACATTTCTAACAAGACTTCAGTTTCAATGCAAAATACTGATCTTTCATTCAATTAGTCAAAAAAGTGTTTTAATTTATGAAAGAGCAAGGCTAAAGTATATACTAAAGATTACTCTGAAGAGCACAGAAAGCATGCAAGAAAAAACAACATACCTGAGTAACAAAGGATTTTGTGATCAATGTGGAAAACTTAGATGTTATGGGACAGTGATGCTGAAGCACTGAGAACTACTGTTGATTGTAAGAATAAAGAAACTATGAGCTCTTGCATATCGATTGATATATTTTCAAATAAGGAGGAGGGAAAGCATTTGTTCTTTCTTATGTATGCGCTCAGGGAGAATAAAACTGATGAATTCTTAAATGAAAACTTTAGTGACAAACTGATTTACCAGATGATCACTCACGTTTTGAAAAATCTAGATAATCTAGATAATGGGTCTTCCAAGTTGAAAAGTCTCGATCTCCCTAGGTTCGTCTCAATAGGGAATTAATTTCTTCGAATTTGGGAGAGGAAGAAAGGTCATTTTGAATATCTAATTTGCTTAGCAACAGACATTTACCAGCAAAAGAATGATATAGCTATACCACTATCATTACACTTATTCATCTTAAGTCATATATAGTTCGAAAGTGTAGTGGCAAACCCGTATCAAGCATAGAACAGTCCTGTGGAGAAAAGGAGGCCAATGGGCAGTGGGCAGTTAACATGTAGGTCTTTCCTGCATTTCAGCATGAGTTGTACTCTCTATGTGTGCAGATCAGACAAGAAAAGATAAATTGCACATGCACAGTAGTGTGCTAGAGCTAAGTCTCCTAGATTCCATAAGGGAAAATCCTACTGTATCGCTGGAGCCCAAATAAACAGCAGCACCCAAACTTAGCATTACAGGAGCTCACACAAACATAAACCTCCAGAGGCTAGAAACATGAAATGCACCTGAAGAACCAGGACATAAATGCTACGGAGCCTGATTAGAAATTCTTGTATTTTACAGGGGGAAGGCAGGGTAAAACAGGATAGGATTAAGGACTAGGAAGAATACTTGCTTTGTCTTTCTCACAGCTACAGAGCTAAAATTTGGCTCCATGTTCTCTTTTCTCCCTGACTTGTTCCTCAGTCCTTCCCACTTGTCATTTCATTTCTCCTTTTCCTCACACCTCACTTTTGCCATTTAATTTTACATCAATTGCATGTTCAGTGCTAACAGCATTGAAAGAACTGCAGTGTTTACAATCAAGAATCTATTCCAAGATTAAATGTCTGCAATCAATTAATGTAATCCAATGCTCAGTGATGACACTTGGAAAGAAAAAATATGCTGGAAAGTATGAATGAAACTAGAAGGTCTTCCAGATAGGTATGCTCCCAGTTTGAAAACATCTCATATGCATGGAAGTGCTTGTATGTTTACATATCACTCCTTACCCCACAGAACAAGACAAACCAAACAAAAAAACACAACACAAACAAACAAAAAACAATGTAGTAAAATGATCAGCACTTACACCATCCTTTTCCTCTGCAAATATCAAGGAGTTTTAAATGTTATGTTAGCACAGTCATTCCCCATTTTTCGGATACGGAAAGGAAATGCAGATGTGAGTGGAAGAAACCTCTCGCTGCTCGCAGTGTACCTGAATGGTTAGACTGGAGAAAAGGAAGAAATCTCCCAAGGTATCTGCGTGCCCCATCTTCAAACTTTCTATGTACTGTAGCTAGTATGTTGATTCTCAACTACAACAAAAGGTAAAACTTCATTACGAATATACACTGGTTAAATATGCGACTGTTGTCATACAGGGCAGGAAAAAATAGCAATTTGCTAATGAGCATAAACAGTGTAAATAAATGAGTAAATAGATTTTAAAGGCAGTTACTATAACTTGCTCAGAGGAATTCAAATATCAGCATGAAACTTATTAGGTTGGTATAACAGCAATTAGTAAGATCTTTAGTTATTGGATCATCTACTGAGAAAGATGATTTTTTACTCATATGGAAGAAAGTCAGCGTAAATTTTTGTTTTAGAACTGAATTCACACTCACAAAGGTCAGATAGAGAATGTAGTCCACAAAGAAGAAAACAATTGTTTAAAAATAAGATAACCCCAAAATATTATAAAACGAAATCTACACCTTTTGCTCCAAACAAGTAAAAAATAAAACCAGACCAGCCAACCAAACTCTACTCCACTGCATCAGACATCAAGAGCAGGGCATTTTCAGTGTTAAGGTAAAAGTTATTACCATACCTATCTGAGGAGTCAGCAATCACCAAGCATACTGAATGGAACCTGGCCAGCAGAAGTCTCAAAACTCTGGTCTTTCTCATCTAACCATGCCATGCTTGCTGCTTAGGGGATTTTGTTTTGCTTTTTAATGTCAGGTGAAACTAATTGCTACACACAGTAGGTCAAGTAAGCAATGCTTGAAAACAGGGACAATGCATCAAAGAGAGAAAGAATTATCTCAGCTAAAAGGTGAAGTATATGTTGTCAGTGTACCATTGCTATGCTTTCATTCTGACATTCTCACTCACTGCAATAACAATGTACGACGTGCCCAGCACTGAAAAATCCAATATTCTCCAACAGTGGGTATAATTAATATTTACTGTTTTTCTTAATGAAACCAATTAAATAGTACAAGAAGCAGGATCTTATCTTTACAGAAAGCTGCAGTAAAAATAAACACTGTCAACTTATTTATTTGACATGTTACCAGCAGTTTTTAATTTCATGCACACTAAACTATTGTTATAGATTGCATTGTACTCAAATGCAATCATTTCCTTTTAGCTTTCTGGCAATGACTTATATATATTACATATGCCTGAGACTATGTCTTGCAAGTTGTGAAATGGATGCCAGATCTCTGTACATTTGACCTTTTTCATGGGTATCTAGTGCTCTGTAGGTGAATAAGGGAGACCCACCACAAACAAAACATCAGCGTTCTCATTCTGCACTACACCCCAACGGGACAGTCCCGCTAATAATACCACCGAGGCCCGAAGACAAGACGCAAGGAAGTGATGTACACAGATTAATTACCTCATGCTCGTACGTGGAAAAACTCTGTAGTGTTATACTACATAACTTTCAACAGATGTTGGGAAATCAAACTCTTGTCAAAAGTCAAGGATTCAGAGATTTATACAACAGTTGCCGTGCATGACGAAGGTCAAAATACTTTATCTTAGAAAAAGAATAAATAAATGAATCAAGTGCAGATCAGCAAAGGGATGAAAAATCAAAAATGTTATCTAAGATCAAATTAAATTTATTCAAAACAAAGGCTAAGGATAAATGTAAATAGAAAAAGGGCTTTTGACTCAGTGTTAATACAACTGAGAAATTCTCTGGATCTGTGGTGCAATTTTAAATTATTCCACCTACTGCAAATTAGTCAGCAGATGCAAGATTTAGGCAATACCCATGTCTCTTGCAACTCCACCGACACTCACTGAATCTGAGAGAGAAGTGAGGCTCGTGCTCAGATTCTGTAAATTCTGAGCACATAAGATGTCTGTTCACTGCTTCAGGCTCTCTGTCATGACTACAAATCAATATTACCATTGTACACTTTGAAGCAGGGGAGGACAGAAAGAAAAACCTTAGTCAAACTTTCATCAGTGTGGAAAGCAATGGGCATCGCTGTATGCCCTCCCTGTAAAAGGGAGGAGATTTCCCTGAGAGGGATGATCAGGGAAAACCACCTTGGTGGCAGCTCTAGTCAGCACTTCTAACCACAGCGTCACAGCTCAAAGGGAAAGATGACCTTTCCGATCTGGCAAGTCTCAGAATATTTCTGGCTCTTGGAAATCAACACCAGCTCCATATATTCTGCTTGGAACAGAACCAGTGACCAGCATGGGTGATGACACTGGCAAAACATGGTCATGGTGAGATGCTACCGTCAGTAATCGGGCACTCGCTCCATTCACCAATTTCCATTCCCAAATAAGACGCAGTGCATTGCTCCGTGTACAGCACAGCATAACTAGTCTGATCGTAAGCAACAATAGAAGCAGCTGACTACACCAAGACCTGTGACCAAAAAAAGACACGGTGCACTTCTGATTCATTGCAGGGTGGGGCAGAGGGAGAAGTAGAAATTGGCACAAGGTTTTGTAACCGGCGTTTTAAAAGGAAGCACAACATCAGACAGAGAGAAGAACCTATAAATTATTCTGAGGTAGAAGAAAAGTTTGACACTATCATAATTTTCCAGAACAAGTCATTGCTGTGGGAGAAGTTATACTCCTGTTTGAGCGTGGAGGAGGAGAAGTCCCAATGAAGTTAAGATCTGACAGAAAAATTTAAGGGACGTACATGTGCTATAATTAGTTTCGTATCTTAAGAACAGGCAAGAGACAAATGGCCATGAGAACAGAGAACGCAGGTCACACACCAGTTATCAAAACCTGTGATCTAAATTGATAACCAAGTTTCTCATGGCATACTATGAACTTCAATGCATTTATACTCAGCTACAAAATCACTGAGCATTATTTATATATATTTTTACATAGATATATCTGTAGATATACACAAATGAATATCGTAGATATACACAAATGAAAGAAGTATGCATGGGAGACTGAAGCAGGTTAAGAAAAATGTCACAGCCTCAGTCTCTGTGCTTACGACAGTAATTTTAAACAGAATAAACAGAAAAATCAGTAGCACTGAATCTGCTGAGAACTGGGATTACTAGAAAAACTGTTAACAAAAAGACCAAATTTATGCTTTTCACATAAGTACATACTTTTTTTTTTGTTTCTTGAGCATGCAGCAAATGCTATATAACCTTGCACGAAAAACAACACACACTTGGACAAAGTAACACATAACCCACTCAGTGTTTGAAGACCAAGCTGAGAATGAATACACTGAAAAAGCACATTCAACACTTGAACCCTTCTGTTGTGAAGATCAGGAAAAAGCCCCAGAATGTGTGCAAATAGAAAAATCAACTAAAAGGCCAGGATGGACATATGAACTTCCTTTTTTAAAATTTCTTTTTCAGAGGCCTATACTAGGGGGAGAAGGAAAGGAGGGAGTGGATGGCTCTCAGTAGGAAATGGAAGCAATAGGAAGTAGATAGAAAAATAATCAACCAGATCAACCAGGCTCATTCCTGTCACAGAGGGCTGTTCTCCACACATGCTGTGGACACTTTTGCTTCTCATTTCAAATGTCCAAAATACAGGAAGGCCTCAATCCCTGTAGAACCATCTGTAAAAGATGCACTGTCATAAATAAAATTTCTAGTATTTCATCAAGTCATTCTCTTTCACAACACAATACGATTCCTCCTGGTAGAAGACTTCCTTCCCTTCAAAGACTTCCTGATTCTTGGTGGAGACTGAGAACAAACCCTGAAGTACCCATTCTGGTGATGGACGCAGACATACCAAAGATCTGTAGCACATAAAACCCTGAGACGGGTGTAGGAGTGCCTTGCAGCAAGATCTGCTACACAAGAACCATTCTGAACAGAGACGTGCCCGGTCCTCTTCTTAGTGGGGGTCCAGATCATGCACAGCCCTTGGGACAAAAACTGATACAGAGGCCCCTGTGAGGCATGATTTGAAGGTATTCCAAAGACTGAGCAGACAAAAAGACTTTGTCAATCCCTTCACCCTCCTACAAATAAGTTAGGGCTGGGAAACACTAGTGGTAAAAGCTAGAGCATGTACAGACACACTGACAACAGAAGACTCCAGTACTAAAGGATCCTAAAGCATCACTTCATTATTGACAACAACTTTTTTTTTGCCTGAAAAGTAAGGAACAGTTATGATGTCAGGCTAATGAAAGAGGAGGTATTTTGCCATAGATAACTTTTATTCTCCCTCCAAAATAGGAGTTTAAAAGTGCCAAAGGGACAGTCACACTGGAAATACCCAGACAGCTAACTGGTTTGTGTCTGCCAAATTCGGACTAACATCAGTTATCTTCTCCTGGACTCTACCTTTGCCAAGAGTGTTGGAGAAGAAGGGAAACTCACTGAATGCAGAAACATGGTTATTCTCAAATGTGCGTATGGTCTTGACTAGATATGCCTCACGCACGTCTGTTCTCAGTCTCTGCTCAAGATACTCCTAGCAGCTTCTGTGGAGACAGCATCAGGTTATGGCACTGCAGAAGAAAATGACTAAAACTGCTCTTTATAACAACACTCCATTTATTTGCTTGCCAATACCTTTCAAGTTAAAAATTTTGGTTGAAATCCTGAGAACTGATAAAAAAACCTGCAACTTGAACAGAGCTCTTCACTTTAAAAGCCACTAAAAATCCTGCCTCTTTTACCTTATTACAAAACTCCTTAGCCACAGCAGTTTGATTCACATTATTTTCAAATCACTGGGAAAAAACAAGGAAAGATACTCATGATACCGCATCCTGGGAGGTGTTAAATATTTTCACATCCTATCCAGAATTACATAGGAGTCAGGTACAGATTTTTTTGTTTGTTTTATTTACATGATTAGTAGGACAGTTCATTTGGATGCTCCTAGTACCTCTCTCCCATTTGTACCTATGTTTATCAAATCCTAGGTTATTTTATTATAAATTCAGGTGTGAGCTAAGACAAAAAAAAGGCAGCGCCAAGTAAAGCCAATGAAACCCAAAGAGACATGCCTGCCCTCCCCACAGACATTATCAGGGTGTAAGTGACAAAACAGTGGCTTTCTTGAACCATCCTTTCACTTCGGTCGAGTTTTATCATTACCATCTCACTTGCACTTCCTTACACATTATGCTAGCCTCCTTCCTCATAAGCTGGGGAGGGGAAAAAAAAAACGAACAACAAAAGCAGATGCTCCTGTACATAGGAATAAAACCTAGCAGAAATGGAGAACTTACACCCTCCTGTCCCTTTAATTTGATTTGCACGCTAAGAATGTTAGGACTATCAGAAAATTCTTAGCACGGTAAACCACATTTTGACATATATATTTATGACTGCTAAGCTGACTTTTAAGGGATGTTCAGATCCTCCAATTTCATTTAAGTCATCAGGAAATTGGGACATCGTTTATTCAGATGTTTAGAGAAGATTTCACATGTTTCTCATTTGAAAATTTTATCTTACGTCCAACCGGGGGACTGAGAAGCAAGACACACTCCCTGAAATCCTAAAATTCTCCTTTTTTTCAATAGTCTTGCCAGCTAAACTCTGGATGTCTTCGCATTCTGTCAGACAGCAGAATGAGTCAGTCTGTCCCTAACTGGCCTTCTAAAAAGGAAATTGAGAAGTTTGATGACATATTTGGATAAACACACTCACTGGATAAAGTTACTTAGCTTTTTATATCACTTTAAGTTTCCTATAAACCTTCAAAATCCTTATAGACTAGATTTAAATATACCCAATAAAAAGCATAGATTATAAATAAACTTAATGAAAACCACTATATTAAGACTCAGAGAACCTTGTAAACATGCTTGTCAAAGCTTCACCATTGTAATACAGTGCCACAGCCATAAATCCGTGTTATTAATTGCTAGTCATCCAACCCTTATTGAAATATCAGCCCTACATACATCATCGTTGGTTCAGAACCCAGTCTTCTCATGGTCTCTGAGCACAACGTAACAGCCAACACTAGCTCCGACTCAAGAAGCAATGAATAACACCAGAGCTTACCCAGTTCAACTCTCCTGAAAAGACAGTGAAGCCCATTGGTATCATTTCTTATTACATCTCCCTGACTATAGGACCTGGCCTAGAAATAAAAGATGGTTAACCTGTAGAAAGGCACAAATACTGAGCTGATTTAGCTTCCTAAACCCTCAGTTTACCAAAGGGGAAGGAGACTTAAAATACCACTTTGGAAACCACCATTTCTTGCAGTAAAACATCCAATAGCATGGTGTGCAACAATAGAGTTTTATTACATAAACGTATCTTACAGATTCAAGATCCTGACTGCTATGAATTCCTCTCCTCTTTAGCCCTGTATTAACTTCAGGTGCAAAGAAAGAAAGTCGTTTGAAACAACAGTGCTTTTACTTGTTTCATGGATAAAATATTTATTTTACATGAATTATTCATCAGGCTGTGTTTTCTGCATAAGCTTACAAGCATTAACAAATTTTAGGATTACTCTGGTCTAAATTTCTTGTCTGTAACCAATCTTAAAATGAAGCAAATTCCATATATTTTCTGATTTCACTGCCAACATTTCATTAAAGTGTGTAGTTTAACACTTACATATGTAGAGATCTGAGACTTAGAACTACATACACGATCTCACTCTTGGGTATTCTGATTACTAAATGCACGATAGTTGTTTTTATGACACCCAGAAGGCATCCAGAGCATGTCTTGGAGAAAACTGAGAAGGATAAAAATAACAACATATACAGAATTTTTCAAAGTGCTTGGAGACAAAATTAGCATTTTAGCCACCTGACTACAAGCCTGTCTCCACAGCTGCATCCCTGAAACGGTACCAAAGTACAGGTTCAGGCAGTAAAGTAGCATTTCAATAATCAGTTGAAAAAATGATGCAGGAAGAAAGGGCTTGGTTTTATCAGACTATGGAAAGGCTTCTGGAGTAGATGGAGCCTCTACAGGATGCACAAACTTTACCTAAAACAAATAATAATAAAAAAAATAGGCTTTGGTATTTAAGTTTAAAAGGAAGATGAAGACTGTTTAAACTTAGCAGAAAGTTGACAGGTAAAAAGGCACACACAGTTGAGGATCATATTATTTGGGGATGCAACCATTAAAACTCTGTGTTCTTGGGTTAAAAAGCTAAGGAAGGTAATGAAGTTGATCAAGAAAGAGCAAAGATCTGTCTAACAAAACAGCATTTCATCTAAGCAGAGTTTGCAAAACGAGGAAAAAAACAAAAGGTGCCAAGTGCTCTTATACAAGTACAAGCAGTCTAAAATTCAAAGAGAAATACTCAAATGTTTAGCTTCAAATGAGGGCATAAATATAATGTGCTTCTCAAAGTCAGTGAGAAAGAAATATTCCAAGGAATGTGACGATATGACTATAAAGTATTTAAATTAGACTGTGAAAACTAGTTATGCTGATGTGGGAGCTATACAACTGAAATAAAAAAAGGAAAGCAGGAAAGTGGAGAGTGGAACAAGATAAATTTATTTAACTCTGTAAAAGCATATCCAGACTCTCTGTGAGTCGAATTTCCTATACAAACACAGATGATCATATAAATGGTAGACTGATGACCATCAACCCAAAATAACAACACTAACCACAGAGGGCTCAGAGGTAGAAAGGGAGACATAAGGGGAATGTGCAGCTATTTTCACATGCTGCATAAGCATCACACTAGAGTACAACAGAGAAGAGCTACTTAAATAGTCTAACTTTTGGAAAGCATCTAATGGTGAATTATAATAGGAGGAGCAAATTATGTTTTTGGTTTCTATTAGAGCAACGAACTAGCCTTCACTGTAGAAAATTCTGTGATTCTGTGTGATTCTGTAAATATTAAAAAGCCAGGGATGAATAAATTCTCAAATTCAACCTCTTAGAACTAAGAGCGGTGGAGGAAAAATCAAACAACGGCAAAATAACCCAACCAGCTTCAATACGTAGCTTTAGGGGAGATAGATACATAACACTGAAGGAAGCTAATTAAACCAAGCATTTAAAAGAGTAAACTGCTTGAAGGCACCATGGAAACAAGTTAACAACATTGACAAAGCAGATTCAATGTAAATGCTTATCAGCAAACCAAAAGAAACTCAAATACTTTCCCCAAAGTCAAGCACACAACTTAACAAGAGGAAAATAAATAAAGGTAGCTTAAAAAGGGAAATTTTGCAAACAAAGATAATGGTCAAGAAATAGAATCATAAAGGTTGGAAAAGACCTTCAAGATCATCTGGTCCAACCATCACCCTAACACCAATGTCACCCACTGAACCCTGAAGTGGAGAACATGGACTTACTTCCATCCTTCTCAGTGAACAACAGCACTCAAAACGCATTTAATTTGTTTGCCACAACCTTAGCATTTTTTTATTTTATTTTATTTTATTTTATTTTTTTTCCTCCTGAGTGATAGCACTGTATTCCACTGTTTGGGAAATGAAGGTGGTTTTCACGTGAAACTTTAAGGAGAACGAGTCCACAAAGCTATCAGAAGCTGAACTGGGAATAGGAAGAGGTTTAGATCTAATGTGTACAACACAAAGCAATGAACTTAATAGCACTTTACCAGGACCAAATGGTATTTCAGACTTCTGAAAGACTTTGTATGAGTTGCTAATGAACTATAAGCTGATGGGCAACTCCTCCCTTAGGAAGCCAGAGAAACAGTAGACAGCACTAGTCGTTAATAGGAGAGTGTAGGATTAATGCAAGTAGAACTCAAGACCTATCCACCTGATTCACCAACTAATTAGAAGAAACTATAGTAAAGAAGAGAACTGATAGACATCAGGCAAGCACAAAATATTCCACCCAGTTGAGAGGAAAGCAAAAACATGTGCCGAAAGTCTGCTGTCCTTCCCCATCAGTCCTTAAATTGAGTAACGCTTTGCCCTTCTATCCCCCTGTTAATCCTGGTATCTGCAAGTGAAGCAAGACTAACTGAGCTCACAACAGTTCATTTACCCCTTTCCCGGCATGAGTGTGTTTTTCATGCATTTTGACGTGCTTAAAAACAAAACTCAAGGGTCTGACTAGTTACTTGCAATTGTTTGAAATAGATGTTTACAAGGGCCAATTTTTAATCGAGTTTCTTATGGCTCTGTGCCTCTCCCTCATCATCTTATTTTTCATCCATCAGCTTATTTCAAAAGAAATGTAAGAAAGAAGCAGAGACTTCTAGATTATGAAATGCCTGCAGGGTTCCTGAAAACAGATATCCTTAGTGTCCAGGATATGAAGCAAGAGACCAGTTTGACCCCAGTAAAAGAACACTGCAGAAAAAAAATAAATAAAATCATCTTAACAGAGTGCAAAGCTGAGTAGCTCACACATTACTGGAGACTAAAAAAAAAAATAATAAAATAATCCAGCCACAAAACAAATTTCTGTAATTTACTTTGTTTCATTATTCAAACAGGCCTTTTCCACAGCAAATAATGCTGTTTTTACACACCTTACAGAAACAGCTGCCTATCTTTACTGCACTGAAATGAAGAAATAAAATCAGAATGTCACTTTCGCTATTGCAAAGTCTGAAGATTGGGAAAGCTGCAGGAACACCACAATCTTCACTTTTTCCTTCTTTTCTTTATAAAATCAAAGAATGAGATGATACAAATTCACATGCAAGTCTCCTGAAAACGTCAAATACTTAGCCAAATTTTCAATAAGTAAGTATTGGAATGTGGGGTCATAGCTTGGAAAGAGCTCAGACGTGCACCTTTCACCTTCTTAGACAACTTCAGCCAGACTTCCCAATGCATTCAGGCGTGCAGCAATTCCTAAAAGCAATGGGGAGATGAATGAAGATGCTGAGCTCACTGGAACAGTTCGGTTTTTAAAAGCTATTTCCAACAAAGCAGAGCATTCCCACTTCCAAGTAGAGAGGGAGAGGCTCTATGTTTTTAAAAGAAAAAATACTAAAGGTATGCTCAACTATACTTGGGGAAGAAAAAAAAAAAAAAAAAAAAAAGCTTGGAGAGAAGATATTACAAGCCCTCTTCAAGTGACTCCACCAAAAAATGCAATAAGGCAAAAAACTGTATATAGTAAATTTTTAAGACACTGAAATCTCTTTGATAATGAGATCAGAGTACTTGGATCCCAGTACAAGATGACACTGGGAGCATGAATACAGAAAAAAATCCGGAACCACGTGAATACCATAACATCCCTCATAGCTACCAGATCTCTACCTTAATTCTTTAAGAAACTTCTTATGTTATCTTGTTTATTCAGCTGCTACAATTGCAGCAGGAAATCAAAAAAGATGATCGTTTGACGCACAGCACTACAGTAGTCATTATACACTTCCTTCTTTAACATGAGCACTTCACTTTTCTCAGTTTTAAAGGGAATGATGGCACAACACCACAAGTCACTACTGTTGTCATATCTTACTCATTGTCACTGTATTCAGGACATAAGAGAGTACAGACAACTATGCACTGAATTTCATGAAGTATGCACTAAACACTCCTATGAAAACAGTGTATTGTTGTTTTCTTTGAATAGGTTTATTCTGTTTGAACCATTTGACCTGAAGAACTTGAGTTCTTAGTATTAAAATAATTCTCTCTCTTTTCCTTGTTAGTTTCTGTTATCAACTCCAAAAATAATTATTTTTGTGATCGTTCTGACAAAATGCATATTTTTGGTTGAGGCCAAAAAGAACCATAACCTTCGCTTTCTATTCAGATAACATTCCTGTTTCTCTGTTCATACAAGGTACACAGACCTTATAGGTATATTAACTCATGTTTTAGTAACCTTACTTAACATGGAGGAAATTTTGCCCTCCCAGCACAAACGTTCCCCTCTCTGCTTTTGACTGCAGTTGTAATTAATGTTCAGAAACAAGATGTAAACTTCGCTTCATGTTTGAACTTAAAGGTGTGATACAGCTTTAGATGTTTTCGTTTATAAGTAATTGACAACATTCAGATGTCAGCACCTGAGGTCCCATCACTGCCCATGGCAATGGTGTTGTGGTGGTCCACTCAGCTGACTGAAGAGAGGTGTCTTCATGTGGAGTAAGATTCCGCTACAGAAAGGGCTACTTTTGGGTAACTCAGCTAGGAACACTATTTCTTTCAGTGACCTTTATTTGCAAAAGAAATTTGAAAGACAAATCTTCAGTGGGCTGCTGATTACATTTATAACACAATCATCCAGAGCACAGTTCCTTACACCTCTTCCTTGTGTACCAGCATTGACCAGTGAATCTGACCCAGCTTAACAATTTCACATCTATTGTGTCTTGCATCTTCTCTCAACTTCAATCCTCCTTAGGCATGCCTTCTACGCAGCCTTTTCAGTTGGCTCACCAGTTAACTTTCAATTTAATCCTGCATGGCATTTAAAAAGCAATGCCCCACTTCCTCCTGTCTTATCCCTACTCCATCCACACCAGCTCACACCACGCATTTGCTTCTCCCCCCCATTTCAGCAGCCAGGGGGTTCATGTTCACAAGTGCAGTGTTCCTTACATGGACATTCCTAGATAAGAGTCTTTTGTTTGTTCATTTTTGTTTTAAAAATGAAAAAAAGCCCTTCTTCCAAGGTACCTACTACTGAATCATAACATCAATGACATGGTTCACACTTCGTTATGTCTAGACCCAAAGTATCTATGAGGCGCTATAAGATCCATGGGCGAAAAGAATTCACATACATGTGAAGTCATATGAACAAATTATATTCCTTTGACTTAATCTAATAAATCTTTGGTTTACTTTTGGAGCCTGTTCTGACTTCCTATCGCTTTATTTCTGTTAACACAGTAAGACTTCTCCTTTAAGATCTAAGAAGGAACAAACTCAGGAACAAAGTCCTTTTTGAAGAAAATTCAGGGAATGGGGGGGGGGGGGAAGCTGTAAAATCCTAGAAATAACTGTAAAATAGAGATTTTATAGAAGACCAGTAACTTCTGTTCTGCTCTCTGCATTTGGAATGAGTGGAACTTGGCTAGCAGATATGCAGTGTATGGGAGTTGCATCAAGTCTCACAAGGACATGTTTGGCAGTAGAGGATAAGACAGTTTGGAAATTGGTACTAGATGCACAGAGTTAAAAAAGAAATGTGAGAATTAAAAAAAAAAAAACAAAAAACACTTTTAGAGTACTGCTGCCTTTTCTCTTTATTCAAGTCGGATATTCCTATTTATCAGCAAAGGAAAGGAAAAGCACATTTCATGAGAAGCGAAAAAAACACAGCCAAAGTCTGAATTCTGTTGGACTAAGTTTAGAGTTACAAAACGTGCTTGCATGAAAAAACGGAGCTTTGTTTGAATATTTACTTTGTAAAAGCTCTAAATTGAGAAGCTAGCAGAATAAACTGTGTATTATCATTGTCAGTGTAAATTACGGGTCTTGTTTGCCATAGCCCGTTGCAAGGAGAAGCTGGCCAAGAGCCAAACGAAAGTGAATAATTTAAAACACTCACTCAGTTACCTTCTGAGGCATTTTGTTTAGTGGTTAATAAGCTCTCCAGGGATCTTGAAGTTACTAAAGCACATTGTCTTGACATGACCTAAAACGGTCCTCTTTCGTCACTGCTTTGTTGGGAATTTGACATTACTACATTAGATGAACTTCGGTCTGTATAGGTGTGTGTGTGTACACACGGATATATATGTTTTGCACGTATGTACATTAAGATACGTTATATTTTATTTGATAGCTTTGAACTTCAGATATTCTTTATTACATTCCATCTTTAAACTGAAATTTCCATATTCCATAAAATTTATAGACACATTTATACATTCACTCTCTCAACAGGATTTCTTGTTTTATATATTTAGAGAGGACATAATCAAATGCATCACACTCACAATGCATCATGTGCTTAGCGAAGGCTGTTCAGGAACTGCTCTTCAGCTTCTCTCATGTTATACGGGAAAAGAGAGCTTCTACTAACATAAACCCGTCGTAACTCCAAAACTGAAAACTCACTTTCACCTAAAGCCTTTAGATGGAAAACAAAGACACAAATTGTTAGCAGTTGTAATGTCTGAGGATTCAGAGGCAAGCAGGAAAAAGAAAGGAAAATGACTTTTCTGAGATCAAATGCATCTCTTAATAGAAATTAAAATAACGCATTACTATAGAATAAGTTATCCTGCCTCTGCTCACCCTACAGTTTGGTTCCTACACATTTTTGGGCATCTTATGTCAGTCACTCTGGGCATCTTATGTCAGTTAAGTTCTTCATACGAAAGAACTTCACGGTGAGGGTGACGGAGCGTTAGAACAGGCTGCCTAGGGAGGTTGTGGAGTCTCCTTCTCTGGAGATATTCAAGGCCTGTCTGGATGCCTACCTGGGCAGCCTGCTCTGAGGAACCTGCTTTAGCAGCGGGGTTGGACCCGATGATCTTTCGAGGTCCCTTCCAACCCCTACAGTTCTGTGATTGTCAAGAGTCCTGATAGTATGCTAGAAAAAGTGTCCTAACAGCAGTATGCTCTAATTTCAACATATATCATTATTTTTAAGCTTTATTCAGGACCAAAAGGTTGAGGCATTTTATATAAATGCCTTTTAGCATATGCCATGATTATTCATTGTACATGGTTTCCTATATTGTGCATCTGAAGAAATTCAAGACACCTCACAAACAATACCATTACTTTTCAAAATACAGCATTTCACCAGTTGTGCAGAGGAAAGGTGCACAGAGTGGTAGGTTCACTATATGGCATGATTCCTTACCACACATCTGCCCTTGTCTTTTGAGATGTACCATTCGTGCTTTTTCTGCTCTAAAAAGGTGTGCATATGTCACACGGACAATATCTGATTCTTTGAAATAGGATCTGCTCAGCTGCAGCTCTACCACTCTAGACAGTGGAGACAACAGGCCTGGTTGCCTCCAACTACACCTTTTGTTAATAGGATGGAAAACCCCTAGGGGAAGATTAAACAAAAAGGGAAAAAAAGGAAAAAAGCTTGGTGAGCTGTTCTGGAAGGTCATGCCCAACCCATGGGTCGCAGACTGGCTCTTCTGATCTAAAATGAGGTTTTGGAAAAAGAAATTGGTTAAAAGACATTTATCAACCAAAAGCCTCAAGTTATCCTGAAATGCACAAACTTGGGATGAGGTCTGGCACAGAGTTACAGTTTATGGTGCACAGACATAGACCCTGACAGCTTGTAGTTTACCTGTTGTTCTTGTAAATGGTACTGGCAATACACCCCCAAGGAAGCTATGACTGAAACTGCGTGAGTCAGGAGACAAGGGCTCCCTTGGTGATGCTGCATACCATTCCAGGATTTGTTCCTACACCAGCTTTGGTACCTGCAGAATACACTGCTAGTCCCTTTCATAAAGGATATGAGAAAGTTTGATGCTTCACTTCTCATCAAAAATATAATTTATGGATCTGTTAAAGTCATTTTACCATTTTTGTTCTGTTAAGATCAAACAAGGTTAGATTTTGGTAAGCTTTATGCTTACAGCCTGTCTTCTACTTCACAGTATCAACAAATCCCACAAAAGATTACACTTCTCAGCTGTCTTTTTTGTGCTGAGACATTTAGCATGGCTGCAGGTTACTAAAGTGAGTCAAAATGACACAGCTTCAAATATGTATAGTTTGGTTGTTTGGTAAACAGGAATTCTTACTGCAAGAAAAACAATCAAAGATACCTCCAAAGATAACCGCCAAATAGGAAAAGCTACAGCCTTCATAAAACGAGTTGCACACAGCAGTAAGTGTAGCATTTCTCTCAAAAATAAAAGTATATTACACACTTTTTTTTTCCCCAGTTTCTTTAGCAATGGTCTGAAAGGCCAGAAAATCTCTATCTACAATTAGCAAGAAATGCTAGGAAAGATAACTTCACAAAACTTAATTTAGGCAATCCTTTTATTTCCTACTACGCAGTTGCTATGAACTGGTAATGACTGTGCTTGCTGGTGCCCTGAACATCCATAAACAAACATGCAGAAATAAAATTAGGATGTTTTGGGTTTCTGGGTGGAAAAGGGAATAAAGTGAAAGGAATTTGCAATGTTTATTCCATGAAAGGAAAAAAAAAAAAATCTCAACCTGACCTGGTAGACCATAATCTCAAAAGGTGAGTTTATGTTTCAAGTACAGTCATCTATTTACATTGTTGAAATATTTCATTCATTAGTCTACATGGAAGCTATTTTAATACCCTTTAATTTCTCCGCACTAATTAGCTAATATCCTAGGATTTTACATCATTTAAAAACATACAAACAGTTTGCTCAAAAGGAAACAGTATAAAATAGCATCAGAAGACATTCTAAGACTTAAAAAAAAAAACACAAATATTTACATAGGATCTCTACTCTAATCACATTACGTCCTTTTCTTACAATATTTATAAATCTTAAATTATCATTTGCAATAAAACCTAAAAAGCATTAGATTTGTAGTCTGTTAGTTTACCCAGAGAGCCCTTCAAAGCATGCAATTCTTAATCATCTCTAGACACAATTTCAACATAGAAAAGAATCTACAAGAACAACAGCAATCTGGGTAGGCTGGGGAAGTAAACAAGGAAACTGATCCCCAAGACCCACAGCAGAAACTCATCCCAGTAGTGCAAACCAACACAGCCTATATTAAATTCTGAAAAAACAACATCAGTGACACTGCACAAAAGGACAAAAAAATTTCAACAGCTCTACCTCCCAAAGAAGTTCAAACCTACTCCTGTTAAAAGTCTTGGCAGAGAAAACATTCATTCCCACCTTCTTGACATTAGGAAAGGCTGGCTGAACCTATGACTGTGATTTCCAAAGCCAATTTATGGCCCTCTACAAAATATCTAGTACCCACTGCTGTGTCACAGGACAGGTGGGATACAGAACAGGTGAGTCAGCACTCATGCCACCGTGACTAGTGGTGGTCATCCTTACAGTGTTAGATCTTCAGATATCTTCCTGCATTCCATGGAAAAATGCCTCAAGTGAATGAAGAACATAGTTCTGGTAGAGAAAGCTGAGAGAGATGAGGATTGCTTTATTTCACATTTTGGGTGGCAAATTTAATGGGGTTTCAGATCAGCAGGTACAAGGCCTGTAACTCTAGGAAACAGACTTCTGATCAATGCTCTTTAGAACTAGTACCCAAAAGTCAAAAGTAGACTAGGATTGACAAAAAATTTCTTCCACTGCCTTGATGGCGAGCCAAACAAGACAACTAACCTTTGCAGTACAGAAAGAAGATACTCAGTTCTGTCTGCACTAGTAGTTGAGTCTACAACATAACAGTCTCCCGAAAATGGAGCACGAGATGGATTTTAATTCAGACAATGGAAACTAAGCCCCTTCCCATGACACTATCCAACTCTTGCCTCAAATAAGCCAAGCAGATCTTGAATTAGTTCTAAGCACACTTGGCCAAAATTTTCTCAGAAACTGATATATTTGCTGATCTTGAACATAAACAGCAGCTCACTGGTACTTGAAATTATGTTTTCAGCTCAGAGCTACATACCTGCCTGCAGCTTTTTTCACAGCTCCAAAGATGGTTTTTAAACAGCCAATAGCTCATTAAAAAGAGGAAATGTTTATAGGGCAACTGATTGCCAGGTCTCATGGGAAGAACAAGTTCCTAAGGCTCAGCTTCTCTAGAGAAGGATATGTCACTATTAGAAAAAAGCAAGTCTCCTGGTGGCATAAAAGACATTTTGGGGATTTCAGCTTTCAATCAGGGAGAAGCAGCAGCATCTGGCTATCATCCCACACCCTTTGTATGGTGATAGAAGTAAGTGGGAGCAGTAGAGTTACTGTTGGACACAAGGGAAGGAAGGGAAATAGAAAACGGATGAGTTCATTTGTGCTGAAAAGGTTGTTAGCATTACACAAGAAATAACACCACGTGCGTGCACGTTGTGCTCCATGCCCAGCAGGCAGCCTGCACGTGTCTGTTTGAAATTTGGTCTTCTGTGGGCCTGCTGCCAGCCATGGCACACAGACATGCTGCAACCCTCTTGCTTAAAAAGGCCGTACCGTGCAAATCATGTGGAGTTTCTCACACCGTAGAAGTGTCACTTCTTGTGACTACAGCTTCATGGTTGTGGAATATCATGATGTAAGCGCCATCAGTTGACTCTCTTCTGCCACCTGAGAGTGGGTATTAGTGGATAAAAGTTTAACAGACTGAAGCAAAAAACTCTACCTCATCCAAGACAAGTGGTGAGAGCATTTTATGCCAGTGAGGCAGACGATTCATGGAAGAACTCAAAGTGGCTGATGGGTTTATGATACGAAAAGGGAGTTATCTTCTTAATGATATTTGCTCATAAACTGAAACCCAAACAGAACACTATAAGGACCACATTTCCTTAAATGCACTCTACAAAACTGCCTCAATTTGGGAGCAGGGCCCTGAGCCTCTCTCATCACTCTAGTCCACATAATTAGTTACAGGTTAAATGTCTGCATTTAAATGATTCCACCACAGTCAACTTAGTGAAACAAACAAATGTACAAACCAAAAAAACAACTAGGGGACAAGTGAACACATTCATGCTTAAGTAAAATAAGAAATCCAGAAGTTATCAAATAGAATACATCTAAAAAGTGAGAAAAAAACAGCTCCCCTCTCTCTGTACACTTACAAAAAGGAAGAAGTAAACCCTACAACCTATTCAACTTCACAGATTCCTACAGATCCCAGATGCATTTCTTTAAATGGATGACTACCAAAACAACATAAACAGGTTTTCTTTCACAACCTTTGTTTTCATTCCTTTTGCCTACAGTATTCATGATGTCATTTACTCTGGTAAAGAAACTAAGAAACGCGCGGCTCGGATTTCTCACGTTTTCAGGGTGTTAGTTGCTAACACAGATTACTTATCATGGAGTTTTAGAAAAAAAGTCTAGAGCTAGCTTTTTATCTGTTTTGAGAGCTTAATACTGCATACTACTCTTTCCCCTCCTTTCCCAGGTTAAGTAGGAATGGTAAAGCCTCTGTCCTTCTCCCCAGAATAAGCTACATTTGTTGGCATATAATGCAACCAACTAGACGAGCATTTCTTTATAAGCTCATGTAGGACCCACCATCTCAAAATTACATTGCTAGACCATAAAATCCTGAGGCAGAAGAGGTCAGAAAGAAGAGCGAATAAATCAAAACACCATTTAGTCCACTACCCTTTCCTACACATGGATTAAGATCTCTGAGCAGCACAAGCCATAACAGGACCGCCCAGGCTATGTGCAGTTGCTCAGTTAAAGCTTTCCAAGGGCCACCCTTCAGGAGAAAAGAGGCTGTGCTTCTGAAATAAAGTGTGGTGAGGGACATTCTCATCACATTTGACCAGTCATTTTTCAATAGAAAGAAAACAGGCCACTTTCCTCCTAAACTTTTTTTTTTTTTTTTTTGAGAACATTCTCTATATTGAAGTTTTCAGTCACAGGCCAAAGTATGTTCCTAAACACATTTTAGATGTCAACAGAAGCCCTTTTGGACCAGGTTTGATCTTGACCCTCCCAGCAACACTCTGACTTGAAATTGATTATTTAACTCATCACACAAAATTAACTGGAAGTCATGCACGCTTCCTACATATCGCATACGGTCTGTGGGGCTGCAGTGTGCTTACAATTGTGCACAGATGTGTGCACGGGCTAGCAATGCTCCTCTGCCTAAAGTTAGCAGGTTACCTCAGCACGTACTTCACACTGGAAGCACTATTTTGGGTGATGCCGGTTTCCAGGACTGCTCTTCTTTTCACTAAGCAGTAAATCTTAAGTTGCAGTAAGACTTAAACGTTCTTGTTAACTCAACGTGGTAAAAAAGCCCAAACAACCTCAATATTAAAATATAGGAGGTTTTCAATTTTTCCTCTCTTAAAATGAAAATATTAATGAAGGCAGGGTTGTGTTTCTGCATCCAGATTTTCCCTCCATTCCTTGGCAAAGACGCTCTGAATCTTGCACATCACCTTCCAATCCCTCAGAGAGCTCTCTGGACAGGCTTATGAAGGACCTGTAAGATACGAGCTACATACAGAAAACCTGTATAAACGCAGCGTGCATTTTTGCCTTTAAATAAATCAGTCCCTCAGAAGTTAAGTGTACCAATTATGTGGCTAACATTAGGGCAACAAATTTTCCCTAGCCTTCCTATTGCCATATGCCTGTCATTTTTTTCCTACAGTTTCCACTCACTGTTTCAAACATATGTTGCCACTTATGTGCCAAGAAAGGAATCTCTGAATTACCCCCTTCATGTATGATGAAATGGCAGACTGAATGGAGCCAGAGAGAGCACCATTAGCAGTTATTCACACTTCTGTTTTCTCTTAACTTCCTCTTCTCCAAAGTTTATTCCTCCTATGCAAGGGGATGTGTAACTATAAAGCCATCCATGACTCATGCTACAAAATATATAGCTGTAGCCATGCACTGGAGAAGCAATTTTTTATTTTATTTTATTTTTTTAAAGGCCACCTTAAATAAACTTTTTCTCCTTTCAGTTTCCAGATGGAGGACTCTTTTGTGAATCGCTTACCCAAGCATCAACACTGGTGATCCAACATTCTTTTCCTGTAAACTCATTGCTCAGTTTACCAGTGGTTTGCAGCCTCTCTCCCTGGAACTCCTGCTTCCCCGGGGTCAGCCTAGGTGCACACTTCACAATTTCAGAGCAGTGGACCTCAAAAAACATACACATCAGAATCCTTGCTCTTGTTTTTCCCTTCAAAATAAAAAAAAGACCATGAATAGATCAAGCCATGCACATAATTCTTCAAAGAGGAAAGCGATCCAGTAAAAGATGAATGGAGGGAAAACACAGCAGGCACAAACAACAAAAAAGCAAGTCAGCTCAAGGACTTCAATTCCCACTATGCTAAGGAATCCATTCTCCTGTGGGTGGTTATTCTGGCACCCTGCAAACCTGGCTGAGCAGCCGCCCATGGGGATACGTTATCTTATGCGCTCTAATAACTCAGTTAAAAAAAAAAAAAAAAAAAGCAATGCCCTAAAATGGATGCCAGCAGCTACCTTTCAACCTTGCTAATGCTAAAGAGGGGTAGCAGGAAGTTCATCCATCAAGAAACATTCTCAAAAACAGGTTAAAAATAACCAAGCGTTTCCAGGAATCACTCAATGACAAACACAGCACAAAAGAAAGATTTCTTGAATAGTGTCCAGATAAGTTACACCTCCCCCCCCAGTCTCTCATGACATAAAAAATATTATTAAACTAAAACGATTTGTCTCCTATGTAAGGAGATGGACAGTTTTCAAAGAAAAAAAAAAAAAAAAACACAAACAACATTTAATGCTAGAAAATTACTGAAATTAAATTTCACAAGCAGAGGCTGAAGAATTACCTTTTGCCTCCATTGAAATTCTCAAGAACATAATGAAACAAGTAAAAATGCAAAAAAAAAATTGTTAATCACATCAAAAAACAACAACAACAAACCCACATCCTTACAAAATTTAAGGTGTGTTGGTGCTAAGAACAGAAACGATGCAATACAGCTTGCTTTTACATAGCATTTTGCCATTGAGAGAACTCCACCTGAAAACACTTGATTAATTTTTCTTGCTTTTTAAACACAATTTTTATCCTGGGACTTTATGTTGGTAACTTCCAAGATGTCCTGCAAAACTAACTGTAGGCCATGCAGAATAATGTTTTCATTAAGTCTCAGAGAAATTGAGAAGCAGACTCACAGTCAAAGGTTGTTCTTTGCTTCTTAATCATCCTCAGTGCTGTAAGTCATTGCCCTTACCAATATCAACCTCATTGTCTCTGGAAGTTAATAAGCTAATATTGTGTTGCTTGACAAACAAACATAACAGTTCAAAAACTGTCCAATTTCTGCTGATTCAGCAGTGAAAACTGAAGAAATCCACCACAACTTACTTCCATCACTATGATGGAAGAACAAAAAGGGCCTCACAACACAAAGGGAAGTACCAAGATTAATATTTTGAAGCCTGCACTTTCAAAATCAGGATCTTGTTTCAACATTTTATGGGATCATTGACCATCTGGAATTGGCCTGGACAAAGAACTGGGGGATTCTGTGAAGTGACCATATCAAATTTAGTTATTTCTGAGGACACACCAGAACAGGCACATTAACAAAAAAGTTGCCAACAAGTTCCCACTCTCCAGCCCATATATCTCAAAAGGGAAGTCAGCGCTGATGGATGATTCACACTGGTGCTTAATTCAGTCTGGGAACAGGGCAGGATGAAAAGGAGAAGTAAAATCCATAGCCTTAGATTCAGTTGGACTTCTCACTAAAAAACAGTGTGGTGTAAAAGGCACGCATACCCAAAGGTTGACTAGCAGTCTTAATTTCAAAGTTTGGTGCAATTATACCCTTAAGGCATGCAAAAAAGTATGTTAAGACAACACAGGAAAAATCACCTGTAAATCATCATAACCTAAAGCTCAGTCTTTTAAGTATTACTTTTTGTGATTTTTTTAATGCAGTTTAATTTCCCATTGAGCAGGGACTTACCATTTATTTTATTTAAGCTAAGGTTTATGGAGTCAAGCTTCGTTAAATTTAGACTGAGATCACACAAAATACCAGGACAATCGATAAAAGACCAAACTTCAGTATTGCTTTCAGATACCTTGAGAACTATAAATTGTATGCTACCTTCCACAAAAAAAAAAAAAAAAAAAAGAAAAAAAAAAGAAAGAAAACACAGATCAGTTCAAAACTGGGCTGATTAAACTTGCCAGACACATAACAGTAATTTTGTACATCTGGTCCTTAACAAGTGAATAGCTCTAAAAAGAGCTTAAATTAGCTTTGAAAGACAAATTTAATATTCCATAACCAAAAAGTATCTTTCCAGTATTTTTAAGTGGATCATTTTGCAATAAATTAAAACCACAGACTGAGTGGAAATTGGTCTGCCTCCTTTGAATTCATTAACAACAGGAATTACACTACATGAAATTTCAGCAAACTGGTCTATAAACAGATCTGTAAAACCTCTTCTGGCTCTTTTCCCTTGTTTACAGAAAGAAGGTGAACCCTTAACCAATTTTAAAACCTTATTTTCTAAAGTTACACCCTTCCCAAGTGAATTCTATCTCCAGTCAATTATTTAAACTTCAGAGTTGTTGGTAGGATGGTTAGGGAATGGTTAATTTTGCACGATTACATCTCCCATATGCAACTGCTGTTCAGCATCCCACCCGAAGGGCACAATCAACCAATAAAGACTTTGTTCTGATTATGTAATGCTTACAATTTGATCTCCCACTTGAGAGCTCTTTTGGATGTAAAGACGACTGTAACATAGTGACTTTGCAAATACGGTGATGTAATGCTACTCTGGAAGTGACCACATCATAATGAAACATTCGAGCATGTCCAGTAGGAACCACACGTTTCAAAAGCCAAGGTACATTTCAGTCAGAACCATTCAATGCCTAGAGAGCTGTTTCCCTTTCTGATTTCTCTGCCTCTTAAAGACTTTGATACCAAAACCAGAATTACCGTTTTCGCCAAAATTAGCCACAAAGAAAAACCTCTCTTCTTTTGAAGTTAACAGGTTCTTAAAAATGGAGTAAAATTAGCCCTCTTCCAACTTCTATTTATGAATAAGAATGCAAAAAATAAATTTTCTAGGTAATTTTAAGAATGCACACACCCAAAAGGAAGTGGTCAAAAGAACGCATTAAGGATTTGTGCAATTTTTAAGACAGAAGCTTTATCTGGAAATCTAACTTGTATCAACGTATCTATAACTTAACAGTTATGAAGGTGTTTTTACGTATGATTTACATTCAGATGTTGTAAGCGAACATCTACCCAGTACATTCATTGTTCATAAGGCAGAAATAGCAATAGCCAATGGATGTCCTAGGACTGTGCACACGCACACAATTTTAAAAGGACTGTGGCTTTATACACATCAGCTTTATTTCACAACAATGAAGGAGCATTTTTTGAGCAAGAAAAAAGCTCACCAGAAGTAAAACATTTTAACATTTACTAGAAGAATCATACAATAAAAATTCTACTGTCACCTCAGTAAAATCCTTTCTGAACTCGGATTTATGCCAAGTGAAACTTATGCATTTGAGACTCCCTGGGGGCCACTTTGTGATTCTGGAGCTCTTCCCTTTTGCAATGACATTCCTGAAGGAACCCAGGTGTGATCATGAGCCTCCCTTCATTCCAGTACAAATGCTAAAAGCATCTCAATCATTCCTTCCAGTCACTCCACTGGACATCAGCATCTTTACATGGTCCTCCCCACACTTTCCTATAACCTACTTATTGATTTTTCTTCAGCATAACACAGGCAAACCAAAATTCCACCTGACAAATGTTAGCTTCTTTTATGGCTTTTGGCTCCTGGATGCACTGAGAAATCAGAGATGAGCACAGAACAGCACAAGAGGAGAACAGAAAAAGTCATGTTGATATCTGGTGAAATAGTTGAAAAAAATTAACAGGATAGCAGGAACTACAAGTTTCTCCTGCAGTTCTTTTTTTGTATTGTAATATTAGATTGTAATACACTATCATGTTTCCAAAGGATCTACAAACATGATTTCCATCTTGCTTTTGTATTACTTATGATATTAACGATCCCTGAAGCCTGTAGGAATTCACTACCAAAATTGGGTAGCTTTCCTGCTTTTGAGATATACCTAAAATACTCTCATTTCCCACAACACTGAAGCAAAAACAATGGTCAAAGATTGTTTAAACAATCCAAATTCTGTAACATCACTATGTGTGGAAAACATGCGGATATGGCATTTAAAGCTAAGACATCATAAACAGCCTTCAGTCGTTTCTAAAGAGTAACTCACTGAAGAGATCAACAACCTCTGAAACTATCATCCATAAAAGCTCAGGAGTATCTACTAGTCTTGTGTGTACACAGGCAAACTTTTCAGAGCAATTTCCAAAAGGTCAGGAGGGATTTCAGATTTCACTCCCACTCAGACTTTGCTCTGCCCAAGTAAAACCACTAGTACTGGTTTCAACAAGCCTCTGAGGTATGAGTATTTCTGCTGCACAGGTACCTATCCCACCAAAACTGCTCCAAGAACTCCAACCACCCGCCACCCTGACCACTGAGCAAACTATATATAGCAGCAGCTTTCAGGCATGACTTGCACCGATTTAGATATACATGGATAGCTACAAGCTAAGGCTCCACTTACATTCCCAAGCTCCAATGTCAAAGACGTTTTATAACTCCCAAATAAAGTATTTATTCTTGTCAAGCTCTGTATAACCTTATGTTACTCTGGACACACTTTCAGCTTCTAGCAAAATAATCCCTCCTATTTTGGTAGAGTTGGATCCATGTATTTTCATCTTTACTCAGCAGGAATATCAAAAGGACCGATTTTTTGCATGTGAGAATAGCCTTTGCTCATCTACTATGGGGATTCTGAAATAAATAAGAACAGATGATCACAGTAAAAAAAAAAAAAAAAAAAAAAAAGCATCACAAGAACAAAAAAAATCAAGCATCACAAACGCAGACATCTTAGAGTAGGAAAAGCCAACTTTAATGAGGTTTTATTAGGTCATGTTTAACCAATACAACATAACTTAGGAATTCAGAAAATATACATTCTTTTGCAACTTCTAATTCTAGGCCTCAGTTTATCACATGCAGAATCCAGACATGTCTGTAGGTATTGCTTTGTAAGTTAAAGGAACTAATAAATGTCATCAATTGCTACAAGAAGGTTGCAAGCGATGTCATAAGAACCATATTACAGTAACTAGAATTGGTATCTTCCTTCTGCCCTTGCTATTGGCTAGAGTTCTGGATATAGATTTGCCTATACACATATATATATTTATTTGGGGAAAAACAAACAAACAAAACCGAAGAGTAACACATTTACCATGCTTAAAAAACTTTGTATTCATAGGATCACCTACCAGTACTAAGGTTCCTGGTGTTCCATTATACCATCCTTGCTAGGAAAAACAAGCTATTTTAAACTGATATGGAAGAGAGAAACTTGAAATTATACATCCATTTAAGAAGTTATCTTGTTTCATTTTTTCTTGAGTAACATCACACTGTTTATAAGTCATTAACAATTATTGAATGTACCATTAGATCTGGTAGCGAAGGGAGCCACTTCAGGTTTCTTTTAAATGGAATTGCATCACCACCTGAAAGCAAGCAATACGTCTCCACATCTAATCAATCCTACATTGCACATCATGATCACACACACAGCATACACAAAACTTTTTATGAACTGCAACTATGATTCAGTTAATGAGTGTTAATCTTTGCATTATGAGCTTCTGAGATTGGCTACAGCAAATAGAAGCCAAAACCAATGTCCTGTCAGAATGCTTTCAATTAAGCTATCAAGGGGAAACAACATAAAAAGGAACAAAATAGAAACTTCACCCTTACACACAACTAAAAAAATAGGTAATTGTACAAACCAGATGAAAAATAAGCTAACCAACCATGAAAAAAATAAGCGAATGGAACACTGAGAAGTTTGCAGGGAAGACTGTTGAAAGTACATGAGATTTTAGGGAATAAAAATGATTTTTTGTCTTTGCTTCAGGTGCTAGGAAAAGAATTTCCTTAAGTCACTTCATTGTGCTCTTGTATGATATTCAAGCATGAAGCAATCTGGGGGTTATTCAAGCATTTACTTCATCTCCTGAAAGACTTTCTTAGTAATAGTCCATCCCGCTGACATAACATCCAGAGACATGAGATCAATAAAAATGTTCCCAGATAAAGACACAAGTTTAACATTGCTGAGTCTAAGGTAATAGTTCTTAATGCTGACATGTCTCATGCAGGCTGCCATAAAAAGCCAAATTAATACCCTTTTGTATTTATTCCCCTTCCTCACTCAAGGGTTTTGTGAAATTTTTGTTGCAGACTCAGGAGCTATGGAGTGTCTGAGTCTGCTAAATACATTTCCCCAAGCCCAAGAGACTCCTTGAACGGTACCTGCTGTGGGCAATCCTAACACAAAGAACTACACGGGACTACGCACTAGGAGATCAAGAAATTCTGTAAATACTTTTCCAGACTAGAGAATTGAACCACACAACGCAGTCACATTTCTAAACTATTAATCTATCAGATAGCTCAGCAATTCTGAATCCCAGAGGGATCAAAGGTTTTCAAGTTATATTATATCCCGAGGAATCCACAATCGAGAATGGCCTATATGGGATACATTTACCTCTGTGTTATTTCAGTACAGATTCCTTGAACAGGTATCAAAATCACCAATAACTTAAAATCCTGTGCTTTAAACAGGAACTAGCGTACGACTTCTGAAATTGCAGAGAATAAGGAAAACATTTTAAAATGTATTTTTAGCACGAATTATAAAAAAAGAAAAATCTATCAAGGCAGAAAAATGCCTCTTATGTAATTTCATAACGTAAATGGCAGCATCTAGAGACCCAATAAAGGGCCTGTGAGCCCAACAGCATGTCTATTTTACTCAGCTAACACAGGCAGCCCAACAAAAAACATTTTCTTTCCCTGCAAAGTTTTCTTTCCTCAGCATCCAATAGCCACCTTTTTATTACCTTACTATTTTTGAGATAAGCATTCTGTATCATCTACTTTTTCACTGGGTCAATCTGTAAGAGGCAAGAGAAGCCTGATCAAGAAAATTACAACAATGAAATGAAAGGAAATAGATTTTGATCCTCAATTCTCTCTACTTAGTAAACACTAAAAATAGAAAAAAATGACAAACTTGTAACTCCGATATGTACACTGTAGATGGTTCCAACAAGTCTTCTTACAGTTCCTAAGCTGCATTCGAGTCCACATTCACCTAGGTGCGTCCCTCAAAAGCTTGTGCTTTCTCTTTTCTGAGACCAGGTCCTCAGGTGACTGCTGTAGATCTTGCAATCCATAAGTATCCTGAATCCCTTCAATCTGTGTGCAGGGCTTTGTAGTACAAGGTACTGCTGGATCAGCATCACCCAGTAACAAATGAAAAAACAGTTGACAGGAAGGGAAAAAAGCAGAAGAGAGGAGACATTCAGTGATATGGAGAAGTAAAGGGACTTGTAATACTTCAATCTACTTCTTTGCTTCGAATGGAGCATCCTCCACTGACACCGTGTTCAGGTCACATCTATGGAAAGAGCTGAGTCAACTTCACTCAAACCTGTGTGTTTATTATTCAAACAAGAACTAAACTGCTCAGAAAGGTTTAATCAGTTTGAACACAGCGACTGAATTCACAGCTTTGGTTAACACACAGAAAATATCTGAGACAGAGATTCATGCAGAGCTTGATCTGAAGCTTAACACTTCTCAGTCACCATTTCCCTGAAGTCCTACAAGAAGAATCTTGCTTTGACTGCATTTCAAAGGAGATGGAGGAAGAAAAGTAGGCAACTAGTATATAGACTTATTATATATATTTATTTTTTTTTGTTGAGGTCCAATGACTCAAGAAAGACATTTAAAGTATGTTCACATTATGTGGAATTTTGCTCCCTCCAAGGTACATCAGCACAATAGTCTTCATATGGTTGCAACTCACTTGAGCTACTGCACTAATATTGAAATGGCTGTCATGCTTCCAGAAATAGTCCAACTATTTGCAGACAAGAAAAACATCAGTGCAGAACAACACTAACAAAACAAACCTCCAGGCCCAAGCTGCTTGGTAAAATACACTATTGTGCAGAGTTTTCATAGACTATGAACTGTTATCTCAACTCATTATGTAGAATGGATTACTTGGCTATATATGGTTTATATGACAAGGCACAGAAATTAAACTCTATTAATGTTTGTTCATGACAAGCTCTGCTCCGCACTAGATGTCTTTTTTAATAAAAAAGTTATCCTGGTCCCATATACAACAAGAGGTCATCTCACAAGCAGATACAGAACATTTGCCAGTCCCTCTTAGGAGAGAGGTCATTAGCAGTCATATGAAGAGATGCAGTCATCAACTTCTGAAGGCGGCGCCCAACAAAAAGGGATCTAATTATCCCTAATATTTGGCTAGGAATTTTGTTTGTGTCTGCCAAAATAGGGAGAATAATGGAATCTGCAAACAATAGGGGAGTTTGGGAAAATATTTCTTCCTGCTGCCAAAAAAAATTAAAAACACACAGTAATGAAGATATGAATCTCTTTCCGTCCATGGTCCATAGTAAAGACACATGAATCTGAAGAATGTTATCTTTAGAACTTTCCCCTGCTTCTCCCCCTTGCCTTCCGCATGCTATTTATCAGTTGTCTGTGCATTGCAGACTGTCATTTAGCTATAATGGCCTTCATATTTCTCTCCACAATATTCAGAAATTCATCTGTGCATTATGAGACAAAACATGAAAACAACTTTTATTGATGAAATCTAAGAGACTGTCAACCACAATGCCAGGGAAATTAATAAAGACAGATTGGACAGAAAAATTTAAAACGATGTTATCAATCCATGAAATAATTCAAGAAGTGAGCCTTCTTACACTGACTTAACACCAAAACTCCCACAGACTTCAGAGACGAGGCTGAGTATACACTGGAGAAAAATCCTTGAAATTACAAGTTATTAGAACGATTAAACATCAGATACCACTTATACAAGCCATTAAGATTCAGCTTGTCAATGCCACGTGCTTTTCAATTCTCCGGTATCACTTGCAAAGCTTAAGCAGAACCCCATCCAAAAAAGCAAATAGTTTTAAGTAATGCAAAATCCTAACAGAAGCTCTGACAGTATTTGTACTTCCACAGATGTCTATTTTGGGAATATGAAAGTAACCTAAAGATTTTGATCCCACGGATAATTTCAAAGGCTGAGATTCAGCAATATCTACATGAAGGAAACGTGACTAAGAGCCTGATTCAGCCAAGAATTTCAATATATCATTAAAAACAGGCTTATGCTGAAGTCCTTTTTTTTTTTTTTTTTTTTTTTTTTAAACAAAATACACGGGACTATGTTTAAGTGCTTTGTTGAACTCAGGCCCAAGTTCTAATTTCCTTTATTTATCTTAGATACAAAATGGCTAAAGGAAGGGGTCAAATGCTGCAATAGATAGGTTATGGGTTTAAGGATAGTGGAACTGCTGCTACGGACTTCTATGGGAAGAAAAAGGAAAGAAGTAGTTTAACGATGGAAGCAATGGGAGGAATTCAGATAGTTTAAGATAAAGACTAAGCAACAACTTCAAAGTCATTTAGCTTATTTTCCCCATCTTTTCCCTGCCTGCTAATCTTCCATCTTTCCAGCTTCTGTTTTTTCAAGTTAAATCCTGAGAGAACATGTGCACAAACAACAAAATAAAATAACACTCAGAGACAGAGACTAGAACAAAGCTATTGCAGTCAGGCTGCAGGGAGCAGCCCCACATTGTCAGGGGATGCACCAAATAAGGTTTTCATTTTGTCTTTACTTTTTACAGATTCATTTTCTTTTGCTGTCACAGTACTTACACTGATTCTGAGCAAGTCCTCCTAGTAACTAAGGGAACTGAGATGGTTTTCAGGAAGCAATGCAAAGCGAGACAGACATATCTGCCTGTCCAAAGGCATCTTTTCCCTCCAGTGAACCTCACCAGGGCTACGACTCTACCTAGTGATACTGGAAGACACTGAATAAAAAACAACCAGTGAAGAAAAGTTTCTCAGCCTCTGTCATAAATGAGCTTTTCATGTTAGCAATCTGGAATTTTTAATCACATAGTTTCATAACAGTGCGTGAAATAGTACTGTACCGTGTCCTTTATCAAGTTGTGACAACACAAGAGAAGGAAGTCAGGTCATTACACACTCAGCTGATGCTCTTTGATAAAGCGGTTTTGCAGAAGGTCACAGATGTGCACTTCTATACCACAGAGGAGAATTAATTAAGAAACTACAAGTTCATGCTTTGGCTATCCCCAGATGTAAACACAGACAGGAGGATTTGCATTCCCTATTCCCTGCTCTAGCCTGCCCCCAGACTGTCAATAAACTTATCACCAGCACTATCGGAGCTGTGTTCCTAGCAACTCCAAAACAGAACTGAAATCTAAGGATGCATTTTGTTTACCAGCTCCTGGGAAGCCTTCCTTCTTCAAAGCTGCGCATAGGCTACAACAGCTCTTTCATGTGGTGCGGCAAAAATGCAGGCAATTTTCACGTAGATAGACTGAAGAGATAGGGAATGTGCGGGTGAAGGGGAAAATGCAGGGAAAAAATAATAAGGAAGGAAAGAAAAAAATAACTAAGTAAAAAAGTAATTTTCACTCTACTCATTTTTATGGGTATACACAGACACACATAGGTTTAAAAGCATGCATACATATTTAACTCCCAGCTACCTTTTACAGATCTCTGTTACACATGCTAGACTCCTACTTACCTGACTCCCCTGCAACTTTAACAGGACACAGCATTTCCCACAGCCTGTTCTAAACCAGGACCTGCACCTGCAGCTGTCCTGCTCTTTCAAATAACTGCAGAGTCCCAACAGAAAAGATGAGTCTGTACCCGCACACAAAATCAACTTCATCTTGAAATATTTTATTTGAACATGCCAATGGACAGATCAGGATAAGACATTTCATTATCTCTGAAACCAATTCATAGGGGTCAATATACAGGTATCTCTCTTTTAAAGAGATTTGGAAGATTTCTGATCAAGCACACAAACCCAAACTCTCTCAAAGACAGGCAAGGGGACAGCAGGATCATCCACACACACATGTAACACACTTCTGAATAAGCCCTGGCTCAGGTGCAGTGCAAAGGGCTGGCTGAAAAATTCCACCTGAAAAATAAATATCTTTTTAAGACTGCACTCAGGGTAAATATGTGCAAGGTAGCTAAGAAATGTCTTTATTTTTAATGAAATGCAAACATTTTAATCACCATTTGACTTCAAACACATGGACAACACCCCCAAATAAGTGAATTTCATTATGTTAGTGTTGTGTTCCTGTATATATTAAAGCATCCTAAAAGCTGGCAGTAGGACAGCATAAGCTATGTTAGAGTTTATCTGAAGACTAAAACTCAAACGCTGCAAATAAATGAATTGTGGATACATCTAATTTGAACAAAGCTGCACAAAATAGCGTGGAAAACCCTTTTCCATGGTCTAATTTACTCGTCAGCACAAGAGGAGCTTATTTCATTAACTTAGTGGAATTTCAGCAACAAGTTTTATGCCTGTTTCAGGTATTTCTTTCTTGCGTTCGCAGTGTTTATTCAGGGTGTACGCTGAAGGACAGGGAATGCAACAGATACATTTTAAGCTCTTCAACCTAAATCCTTCTTTTTGGCCTCCTGCCTCTTCCCTAAATATTAAAACAAACGACTCATTTCTTTAAGACCTCCTTACTAAAAATAGTTGGCTGGGCTGCTTAATTGTGTTAGCTGAAACACAAACAGATGAAAAGGAAAGGGTTTTGCAGGGAAAACATTGAAGAGAAAAAAAAAATTTAGATTTCATCTGGCCTTCCCATCATCACTCGGAGAATTGTTTTGTAGTTACATCATCAGGAAATAAAATACTATCCTCTGCGGACCCCGACTCTTTACAGAAGGAGGAAAAAAAAAAAAAGAAGGCTTGAAGTTCGTATCGCCCTCTGAGGAGCTCAGCTAAAGTCACTTTTTTTGTCAGGTTAAAAAGCAAGCAAGCAAAAAGGCATAAAAAGGAACCCCCCTGAGGCCGGCTTATTAAAGAAGATGACCTTGAAGACAATTTCTTAGCTCAAACTCCAGACTGAGTGCAAGAGATTGCAGCTCATCAGCTAACAACTCCTGCCGCCTTCATTACGGACACTACAGCAAGGAGCTGTGGCAGCCCGGACCTCGGGCACATTCTTCCACGGGCCGGTAGGCAGCCGCGAGGCTTTCGCACCGTCCGGAGCGTCAGCTGGAGCCAGGAGGTATTAATAAGCTTCTCCCAGCGCTGGCCATCACCGAAACGCCGCGACCAGGCAGCGAAAGGCTCAGCTCCTTATATGGCGAGGTAATGACGTAATGCTCCATAGGCTTGGGGCTCGCCCGGCGCCCATCTCCCATTGTTCCTTCGCTGGGACCGCTGCCGTGTCCGTCCGTGGGACCCGCTGCTGTTCCTGGGACCGCTGCCGCCCGTGGGACCCGCTGCGGCGCGCAGCCCCCCGCCAGCCCCGGAGCTGCAGGTAAGAGCGGGAGGGCAGGAGAGCGCTGCTGCCAGCCTTCTTTATCCTACCGGGACGCTTCTGGCGGAAAGGTCGCTTTCGGAAAAAGAGGGGGCAAAAAAAAAAAATTATTGAAAGGGGTGAGGAGCGGAGAGCGGTGGCAACAGCACCAGGAGGTCTGGAAGATGCCCGGGCACTCGGAAGCGGGATGAGCAGCTCGAGCGCTAAAAGCTGCGCTTTAAACGATTCCTGCGGAGCCAACAGAGGAGGAATGAATTTCAGGCTGAGGAAGGAGGCAGTTGTGAATTACACACACTTTCCAAATTGTTGGATAAAATCATGACTGCATCCGAAGCTGTGGAAGGAGTCCAACTGTATTGTAATATATTAGGTAGGGCTACTGCTGCATTTATATGCATATGCTATATATTAGGATACATGTGCGAGCACATGTCTCTAAGCACTTAGGCTACTTTTGAACAACTTTTACTGCAGCTCACAGAGCGATGTATAAATCGCCACAGACGTTATTTTGCAGTAAGATTTTGCCATGTCCGAAACAAACAACTGTAACTAGGGTTTAATTACTAACAAACTTTGCAACTCCTACACGCTGCTTCCCTCTTCTGTGTCTTGTGTGCAAGTGTCAAGCCGCGAGAGGACAGAGCTGTCAGATTTTCAGGAAAAAACTTGAAACACTGCTCACCAGACAGACAGAGGCTTTACAAACCAGAAAGCTTGCTGCTCTCTGAGGCTGGCTCTGCAAGGTGTTGCAGTTAGCAGCTCCAGAAACTGAGACGGAGAAGCAGCTCCGGTGAGGCACTGAGCACCTTGAAAGAGCAGACTTCAGCGTGTTTACAGCTCACATCTGCCTAGCACACAAAATTACACTGTCCTCTCCCTGGATTAAGGACCAAGCCCTGTCAAATCGCTGTTTATAGGAACAACTGCCATTAAGTCAATTGTACTGTCCTACTTGCAAATTCAGGCTACTAAGCATTGCTCTCCTGAGCCTTATGTGCACTTTAAATGTTGCACAAGTTCGACTGTTTAACCCCTTTAAGCTCAGACAAACTTCTCAAAAGGAAAATCAGACTTTGTTGTATTTTTTCCATTTCCCTTAACATGAAATTAAATAGGCATTCAGTGTTAGTACAGATAGCAGAAAGGTGTAGGCATTCAGTGTTCATACAGACAGCAGAAAGGTGGCTGTTTTTTTTCCCCTCTTTCATCCAATGTTTTAAACCCTGCAAAATCCTTGCTCATGTATGTATTTAAGAAAAATTTCAGCTGATACAATCCCATCTTTTCCAACCTTCATGATTCTATTTGTTTTGCTTTATTGTCCAACATACAAGGAGTTAGAGACTAAGAATCAAAATACCATGTGAACACTTGGTGAAATTTTTCAATTCTTAAAAGAATTCAGTGGTCATTTTCCCCATGGCTCTAAAATCTTAAATATATACAAACATTTCATTTCAAAGATAACTCAGATATTTCTGTATTAATCACCTTGGCATTTAAATAAAGGTCAAATCCACACTTCCAAGATAATCTTCCTTGTAATAAGCGAAGTCTACACCTCTGTTGATACCTTTAGTCTACCTGGCTATAGAATCATGAGGGCTATAGAATCACTGTGTAGTACATACAGAACAACAAGAATCCCAGAAACCAGAACAAATGGAAGCTTGTATTAGAAAACCAATACTCAGGATCAGTATCCTAAACCCTTACAATGTCTTCTGCTTGCTGTTCTGCTGTATGTACATCTCTTGCAACCTACATCTCATCCCAGATAAATGATTTAGTTTCCTATACATCCTATTTCCAGTGGGTTTAGTAATTAGTAAACGCATCGGCAAGTTATAAAGTAAAAGCATTAACTACGTTGTGAAAAGATATGTTGCAAATCAAAATTAAGAAACAGAACTTCAAATGTGTCTGAGGAGGAGCGATAACCAGAAGTCAAAGGACTACAATATGATGAACAAAGAATATTTACAGAAATACTACACGTGCAATAAACTTATGTTATAAAGGCAGGAAGCAGAAATAGAGAAAAGACTACCCATAGCTAAGAGACTATTTCAGCTCTTCTAAATCCAGCACAGGAGGGCAACATGTACCGTTATTTATTGCTTTAGAAATATCCAAAGTACCATCTGTACTGTGAATACTGCTAGTCTAATACAAATCATGGTATCTATCAATAAACAGAAGAAATCTATTTCCCATAGCCTGTCTTCCAGAAAGACAGACTTCCTTTTGAAGGGAAAAGTTTCTTCACTTAATACCTACAGGACCAATTTTGCTCTCGTTTCTACTGGTTAAAGTCCAAAATAATTACTCAGGTATCATGATTAACATTTCTTGCAGTTGTTTTTTTTTCCCCACAGTATTATGTACCTTTGTTTTGTCACAGATTTCTTTGTATGTATTGAGACTACCTAATTTTAAGCAATCAAAATGTTAGCTTGCATCACTTAACAGTAAAAGGAAAGAAGACAGTAAAGGAAAAGAATTGGCATGTAATTAAGTCTTGAGCACCTGCATTCCTTCACTTCAGTTTCTCCTTACTTACAACATACAATGTAAAGAGAAAGCACTTTAAGAACAAGCACATCCTCCAGAAATGAGAGTCAGCTTCCAATCAGACTGCATTGGCCCTTTGTTCCCTCCCCGTCACTTCCCTTCCTTCCACTGACCGCTATCACGTAACTGCTGACAGCAAAAGTTTTAGATTGATCTAGAAGATCAACAGGTATCACTTGCACTTTTTTTTATTTTCCCCATTAGTACTAATATAATCAAGTCATTGCTCGCTTTTTCTTACTAACAGCACTTTCCTGTTATTTACCCACTTGTGTGATGAATGATCACATTTGCCACTGGCATGGGATATTAAAAAAAAAAAAAAAAAAAAAAAAAAAAAGAGGGAAGCCTGATTTTAGTCCTAAAAACAGTTTCTACGGTGTGGCAGTTCTTAAAAAGCTGGCACTTTTCTTCAGGGAAAATCCTTTATCAGATGTAGATTGGCATGGAAAAGCAAGCAGCTACCACTCCTCAGTAACTCTCCTGCAAACAGCTTCTCTCAGATCCTGGGTGTGGTATGACCTGAACACAGTTCATTACAGAAGCAATTAAAATAACCCATAAAAATACTTAAGCCAGAGAACACTAAGGAGGTTATAATGTAGAAAGACACGTCTTTAAAAACCATCCTATAAAATTTAATTCTGACTCATTAATAGTTCCCTTTAATACTTCAGCCTGTTATCAAATTGATGTGAACTTAGAAACTGTAACTTACCACTAAAAATACATTTATTTTAATTGCTTAGGTCTGTCTTCCTCATTTTAAATGGATTTTGCCGGGCATCCATGAGGTTTACCTTGAGTTTTTTTGATGTGGTTGAAAGCTTAGTTAGTTCCCCATTCACTAAGCTGTATTACTCAGCTCTAAAGAGTAAGAGACATGGCTGAAAATTTCTAAATATAGTGCCCAGTCTCGTGCTCTAAGTGAAGTAATGGGCATTCTGAGTCCTAATGGCTCTCGGTGCGTTATGCTGATTTTGAGGTTTGCTGTGTTGTTTCCTGTCAGTGAGGCAGGAATCGCTTTGATTGCACGGCCAAGGCACCATGTTGTTTCTGGAAGGTCAAGAACAGCAATTTCACACGTCTTGACCAATGGAGCACACTCAGGCATTTATAGCTCACTTTCCTCGAGCGTTCAGAAACTCAAGGAAAGCGTATTTGAAGATTTTCTGTAGCACTTGGTAGCCTCCAGTTTAAAAACAGTACAAAATCAATACTTTTCAAAGCACTGCCTGCTCAGCAGGGTAACTGAAATGAGGTGATAAAGAAGGTGAATGCTCCTGCTATAAACGAACACTAGGTTAGCCAAGATAAGACAACACCCAGACCTCCTTTAATAATAAGATGGGGGAGAAAGCTCAAACTGACCTGGCTTAGCAGCATTTCAACACAACTCAACGTCCTACAATCTCAGTCACTCAAGATGATAAACGCACACATTTTCCTGTTGCAGAAGTCACCCCTTCTGCGACAGCTCATCGTGTACGTCATGGTGGTGTAAAACATCCACTTCAGCCTTGAGCTGGGCAAGGGGACCTGTAGATAACCACCAGAGAGTAGTCACTGAAGAACCCACGCTGTTTTACTTCATGCTGCATGCTCATAGAAGCAGAGCAACCAGAACCCACCATCACCTTGTGCTTGAACTTCAGCAAACCCTGAAAAAAGTGCTACTAGCAGGGGGCACAAAGCTCTGATGAACATGACTGAAAACGTGGATATAAGAAGTGAAATGAAATACTTTTGACTAGGAGAAAAAAAAGTTATCTATCAGAGGCATTTTGATTTTTGCATAATAATTCCATAAACAGACCATTTTTAGTTTATAAAAGGAAACCTTTTCTAATCTCACCAGATGTTTTGCCCAGACTCATTCATACCCGCCAGGTCAGACAACATTCAATATTCATGTTTATGCCTGTACAATATCAAACAAAACAACCTGATCAAAACTGAGACCCTTAAAAAAAAAAAAAAAAAACTTATTTCTTTTTAAATGGGGGTGGAGGGATTGATTAATCTTGCATACATTTCAGGGATGTAAAACAATGCACGATCCAGATTTCATTGTCCTTTACTAAATTCCAAAGGCCTGGGAAGGAACACAACAATTGCATTGAAGTTAAAAGAAACAATAGGTCAGGGAGATTTTGTTTTTGTTTTTAAAGATCTGCCTGAAACCTTATATTCAAGGCAATTTCTTTCCAATTCACTGTAAGAGTGGAGAGACAAAGCTCATCTCGTGTTTGCATGGCAACTACTGTAGTGGGTGCATAAGAGATGGGAAAAAAATTAAAATACTGACCTTAACCAGTATGTTGCTACTACAAGGCAAAACACATGCACACAAACAACAACAAAGATTGGCTGTTTAAAAATAGTAACCTACTCATAAAACTCACATTTTAATTACACACCTAGTTTTAGCTCACAGACAAAAACATCTCAAGGAATGTGTAAGCTACCTGAATTCCACCACATTTTTTTGTTTCAATCAATATTTTGGTAAAATTTGCAGAAATTTCAGTCATTAAGTCAAATTATTATGAAAATTTTGAAGTTTTACCACCACTAAGCCTGGCTTACCTGAAATTAATTCTACCCCCTATATTCCTAAACATGATTTGATTCTACTTAGCTACATAGATATTTCTTAGAAGCAGATTGATAAATGCCACAGTTGTTTTAGTTTTCAGCTACAAAATACTCCTCCCAGTCAAGCACTTACACAACTTCAGCCATTCTGTCTCAGATCCCTTCGTAGAGAAGAGGAAAGTGAATGAAGTAAGCCTCATTTATTTATGAAGTTTGGTCTCCTGAACCTGGGGGTACCACAACTCCACATTTGGGGCAGCTAGCCCATAATATAAATATCTGAAATCCAATGCTCTATGTATTAACTTGGATGTAGCTCTATGAGAACTAGGTCCTCAAACAGCTATTAATGATTTTATATAGGAAGGTGGAAAAAAAAAAAAAAAAAAAAAGTGATTTCTTACTGCTCAAAGCTGAAACATTTTCTTAACTTACGAAATAGTACCATATAATCCTTCACGTAAAGAGAACATCTTTTGACTAGCAGTTCACATCATTCCCAAATTAAATAAGAAATTGGCTTCAATGAAAAGGCCACCATGAACCTTGGCAGGCTTAAAACTTCTCCTAAAATGTTTCTAAAAACATGTCTAAGATATAAATAGCCACTTACATTTTCATATATATGGGTAAGCTGGACAGGGGAATATAAACCCACAAAGTTATCAAGCATAACTTCCGTATAGGACATTCCAAGACAGATAAAATAGATGGTCTACAGCATGGGGAAAAAGGATGACAGCAACTGCTGGAAGTGCTTAGGCTTCTGCTAGCTGGTGCACACCTTGATTCCCTTTTGGGAAAACAGCAGGCAACAGCTGACAAGAACCTAAAAGCATACAGATTTTGCTAACCCCTAAAAAGGAGGAGGAAAGAAAATGCAACACAGCATAGAAAAGAGCAGCCACTTACAAAAGGGTCAGCTTGTCCTTTGCTTTGTTCCCATCCCCTGATTAAAGCTCTAGATAATTATTGCCGCCCTTGTATACGGCAAAATTTTCTTATTTTAGACTTGATTAACTGGGGGGACAACAAATCAGAATTTGACAAGAATTGAACATTTTATAACCTGTATATGACCCTCTCATATACCTGGGATAACACAGTTAACCAAATAACTTGCACATTTTGTCTAGAGATAATGGTGTCTTTTCATTGTCAGCAACTGAAATCACTTTTTAAATTAATGATAAAAGCTAAAACGTATTACATCAGAAACATACTGCACATGAAAGCATGCTACAGCTCCTTCATTTCTGAGTGACATCTGAAAAGAGGAAAATACAACCTAAGCATCACAGATCATCAGCCAAGAGGCAAGAAGAGTGATCAAATAGGGCATGTAGCCAAATGCCCCTCAGTCACATAATGATTCCTGGTTATAAATCAGTTTGGGGTACAATAACGAGCTAGAGATCGTTCAACTGAATTAACAACTTGAAGAGCCTTTATTTGAAGGGGCAAGGAAAAAATACACAGACATGACCCTCCTTTTTCCTAAAAAGGCCTTTTTTCTATGGCAGTTTTTGAAAGACAGAAAAAAAACAGAAACCAACTAAAGATGGAAAAAGTAAGCATCTCTCTTGGCTTTAGGAAGACTGATTTAGGAGTTCAAGAAACCATTGCACACAGCATAGCTAGAACTAGCTAAGTCCACTTTTTCATCCTAACAATTCAGTGTTTTTTTTCCCTAGAAAAAACATTTGTTTTCCAAAGCAAGCAACAGTCACTCCAGCTGCTGAACACACGTGCAAGTAGCTACAAAAAAAAAAAAAAAAAAAAGCAGCTGATTCTAAACACAAACTGTTACTGGCACTTTGACTGGACACATGTCTAAAGGATCTAACTTTCATTTATGCATAGGCAGGGTGTTTGATGTTTAACACAGTGAATTCTCAAGGCCATACAAGAGTGGACAATCTTACTTGAATACATCATAATCAACCAATCTGAGAGTAAAAGATGTTTACTTAATCACAGGTGAAGACTATTTTAATTCCTTGTTATTTAAATCTATGAAGTAAACCTTAGAACTAGAAGAAAACATTTCTCAGACTAGCAGCAGCAGCTCTCAGCTGTAGTTTCCCATCCTGTAGTCTAAAATGTCTTCTTCAAGAGGAACAGTTAGGAGAAGCAAAGGTGACAAATCCTGAATAAGAGCATCTATGCTAAGGATTAACATGCTTTAACCAAACATGCACCTTTTGATGATTCACCGAGTGTTCCCAGGCCAAGGTAGGCTGAGGTCCTGTTGAAATAACACAACTTCCAAACATCCCATGCTTCAAGTCCCAACAAATTCAGATGTAGAAGACACTTAGCAGGATTAGGACAGATGGCAAGGAAGTGAATTATTTCCCAGGCAGTGACATTGTCTGAATCAGAGCTTCAATACCTAGAATCATACCCAGAAAATTTGTAATATGTGGGAAATAGTCTTAATACAATTTATCAAAGAATCATACTGCAAATTAGGAAACTGACAGCATTCTTCATCACTTGTAGCTTCAAAGCTGTCTTTAGCCACTGAACTGCACTGTGCTGCACTGCTACCAGCTCCTTTTCACTTAAGTTCTCCAAGAGGAAGTGATGGGAAGGTCCATTTTAGGGAAAACAGATACCCTCCCACTGTCAGGTCTATAAGAAAATTATTAACTCCACGAATTTGGCATCAAGGTAAATTTAAATTTCTCAATCTACACTTGCAGTAACAATTAAGGTTCATGTTTTATGCTAAAGAAAAGAAGGGGTGCCACCTCAGCACAGTCTTCATACACCCAGGGTTTATTATACACAAATGTACTTCAGAAGCCAGCACACAAAAAAGGGCTTATTCTTGTCTTAGGATGTATGTAGATAATAAAGATTTTATGGCTATAAACATGACCTCAATAAGTCATGTAATTTTATCCACCTGCACAGGAGAGACAACACCTACATCATTCCTAAGGAATTATTGTCTAATTGTTTTTAAGTACCCCCCCCCTTTCCTAAAAATGATGATGAACTCCCAAGCCTTCCCAGACAAACCCATTCAGTACCAAAGTACCTTCACCATTTGTCTTACAATATTAACAAAATATTGTAATTACAATTTAAGCACAAAAAATCTTGTCACATGTATTGGAGCACACGAAGAACACACTGCAGTTTGCAGTCAACTTCCACCTGTCTAAAAACAAGAGGCTGCTGTATGACTGAGCAGCTTATCCAGGTACCAATGGCAACTGGAAAGTCCTAAATTTTTGCCACTGCTGCTGACCAGTAACATAGAAGTAAGGCCATAGTAGCATAAGAGATAGGCACGGTGCCTGTTCCACCCATGGATGAAAAAGCAGCTCTAGACATTTACTTCTATATAAAAATCTGTGTTAAAATTGTTTTAGAGAACATCCAATTCCTGTAAATGTTATGGGAAAATGACATTTATGACTAACTAGTCCCCTCTGAGAAACATGATGTGTTGTTGTTGGCTAAGTGCCATTTTCTGTCATACCAAAAATATTAACTAATTGAAGTTTAAAAAAAGTCTGTAAGAATTGGATATTTGCACAATTATGCCTAGTTCTGGTCAAGACAACAGAACAGCTCCAGGTAAATCAGACAGCAGAGAAGCACCCATTTACCCAACTGCATCCAGGAAAAAACACTGATAAAACTGGAGGTCCACCTTGAACCTACACTCTACGATGTTACATTCAAGGGGAAAAAAAATATCAAATTACAGGCAGAAATTATCTATTGAAATTTCTTATAGATAACAAATTTCAGACTGTTTCTTAATCTAAAAGAGGTATTCAACTGACAAGTGTAAAAGGAAGACTAAAAGGTTAGAAACTTACAGAGAGCTGAAGCAACTGAGGCATTCAGGGATTCAGAACTTCTGCAAACTCTTCAGTTGCTTGAATGATGCAGATAAAATACTACACTCAAAAATTCAGCCGCCAAACTGTTAACACTTCCATGAACAGTAAACACAACGTGCAGGTGCCATTTACCTCATGAACTAAACACACATTGCTTGCTTGGGGTAATCAGTGCTAGCAGCAGCCTGACCAGGAGCTTCCAGAATTTGAGGCACAAAGAAGAGCATGCATCTTGCCCATCTTCCCATGGGGGAAAGACAAGCAGGGCTCGAAAAGACAGTTTGCAGGAGCTCAGTTAACTCCTGCTACCATTTGTCTTGGATAAATGGTAGCAGCGGGCTGCAAGGATAACACTTCCCAGTACTGATACTCCATACAGAAAATGCAAAGGTGTACACCTGCCCATGGGGAAAAAAAAGGTGGAAAAGCACTATCCTGTTTACCTCTGTAATACTGCGAGCTTTGTAACGCTGGTGATTGTAAGAACAGCTCAACAATGTGTGGTCAAGCAATAACGTTTTATTAGTAATGATTAAAGCATACATTTAAAACAAAGCTCGGGTTCATAAAGACATAGGATCCCTCCTACTGATTTAACTTGCTCAAAATGCAGTCGTTTCAGTGACATTGCCATTTAAAATTTGACTAGTAACTATAACACTAAAACCTCTTGATTAATACTAATTCTCAAAATAATCCATTACAGCAAGTCAACACTGCTTTTCTATTTTAAGAAGTCTGAAGTCCAGGCACAAAATTTTACTTGTTTAAGCTGAAGGAAAAAAAAAAAGGACCTGGATTAGTAACTGAAAAGATTTGTCTCTGTCTTGGTGCTTTGACCCCTACACCACATCTCTTGTGGTTCATCTTTCCATTTCCTTCTGAAAGCTTTCCATCTGCAAAACTATAATTTCCTGGCTGACGTAAATTTGAAGGGTTCCAAATTCTGGTGTTGCATCTGAAATCACTTGCTTTATTTCCGACTTTACAGGCAGTTTGCTGGGGGGGAAGGAGAGAATGCACTACAGTATTATGAAAATAATCCCAAACTATTAACCACCGAAACCCAATCATATTCATGTGAGCCTGTTAAGTTATTGACACATTTAGATTCAGAACATAAAGCTATTAACACTTGCACGCCATTGAACTGACAGCAGTAATAGATACTAACTTCAAAGAATAATGAAATAATCTGAAATAGTTGTTAATAGAAAGAGGGACGGAAGAAAGAAGTAAATCTCCCAAACATAACACATCAGAATACAGCTCACAACTCATTGTGTTGTGCTTTCCAGTTGCTGAACTCTGGGAGGTTTTTCTTTTAAGGCAACTCCAAGTAAAGCTTGTTGTTCTTGAGGTCTTGTCAGGACAGAGCTCATTACAATTGTTTTTCAGGGTAGGTAGTCAAGGAAGGGAAAAAAACAACAACAACAACAACAAAAAAAAATCCCTGTCAGCAATTTAATAGGATATCAACGTCTTCACTCCTATCTACAAGTCATGAATCTTCCCTGTTGATTACCTCAGATGCTACAGAGGGCAGGCATTACAAGATTAGAAGTGAATGGCCAGAATTAAGAACCCATACATTGCAAATCTGAACAGTTATTGGCACAGAAGGCATTGCTATTTTCATACAATACTGGTGTTTGGATAGGTGATTTCCAAGAATATCTAGATATGGGAAGAATACAACTCGACAGATTTTTTTTGTTTGTTTGTTTATCAACTAATGTTTTAGGATAAAGTAAACCTGAATTTTAGTACTGGATTGAAGTTACTCCAACCAGATGTCACTGTCACTTAAATCTCAAACTTACCAATACAAATTTCAAACATTTCTGATGCCATTTATTGTCTCCAAATTTACACTGGATTTTATAATATCTATATCCCTATTCAACCAGGAGGATTTTTTAATAAGTTAGTAGTTGTGAAACCATGGTCACAGTCAATGTTACTGTTACAGATTAATTTGGTTTTCAAAGAATACATTATCCTGTTTACATTTATGCAGCATCACAGCTAAGTACATCTGGTTATCCATTTTAAATTTTGCCCAAGTTAACCCAGAACTGGCAACACCATTCATCATATATGACTTCTATTAAGCTTTGTAAAGCAAGTCAGCGTTTTAAGCATCAGATAAAACAACGATTACCTCTCTGTGGTAGTCTGTGGAGTAATGAGCAGAACTCACACCCCCCTCATTAAAAGTCCTTATTTAATAAAATAAATTTCCTTATCAGGAGATCTGCCTTACACACAGTCTCTTGCAGCTGAGACACCCTTTGCAGAGATTTGCATCCTAGGATGAACTAATGATTTAAAATATCTTCACATAAATAGTATACTGCAAAACAAATTTTAAAGTAAGTGCTAGCATTCTGTCGGGAAGTGCTGACTGATTCAGATAAAGCCAACAGATTACACAACAGCTATGGTATGTTGCTGCTGCTGTAATTTCAAAGGATTTTGACTTTCTTTATGACGGGGAAAAAAAAGAAGCATCAATACAGATAATAAAGAGAGCTATAAAAGTAGCCATAACATATGTCTTCATAAAAACTACCCCTCAGTGAGTAGAACTGTAGGCAAAGAAAAGAAACACACAGATACCCTAAGACCAGAAACTCAGATTAACAAACCCAAATTTTACTGCCACAAACTATGGAAGGCACAGACAGGCTGGCTTTCTTCTGAAAATAAATACTTAACGGTATTGGTGTCAAAAATTACACCAACTTTTAAGATTTACCAGAAATGATGAAGCATGTTTCTTCTCTTATAAAAGCCAGACGATGGCTTATTGCTAACTGGGAAGAATGCCTCAGACGAAGAAGCATGACTTCATCTACATTTAAAAGCTTTCAGCTTAGCATTTTTATTTGCATTGTACAGGGGGAGATTCAAGTACACGTCCAAAAACTTTAGAAGAAAGTTTCCCTCATGTTATAACCTGTAAAACCTCTATTAAGCCACATCTTCAATCGGGGAAAAAACACAAACTGGATAAAAACAGGCATTTAAAACTTACAAAAAAGCACCCCAAACATTCAAAATCTTAGTCATTTCTACAGCATGACCTCATACATATCAAGATATTGATACTGATCAGGTATATGCTAAGATCGCCATACTTTGGCAGAAGAAATGATAGAAGTCCAACTAAACAAACAAACAAAAAAAAAACACAAAACAAAAAAACAGAACCTATTTTCACTTGCATCCTTAATCCTTAAAGAACTCAGCTATCATTACATTTTTCCTTTAAAAAAAATATGATTCTAAGAACAACGATTCACTCTAGAACAAGCTAAAAGGCAAGAGTTTTGCAATCTCAGTTTCCCACGCTTTCTTTAGTTTTCCTGAAACTCAGAGGAAAAACAGCTCCCCTAGAGTCCTGTAAAAACACAAATTAAACAATATCAATGTAGTACAGGTCCCTGCAACAGCGGAAAACTGCACTTGAAAATAAAAAAGGTATCACATGACACCAAGAAGACAATGAGCTGTTTTGGGTGTCGTGTAAGAGCACATAGTAGTGCATTGCTAAATATAACATAGTGAAGCTGAAACCATAAGCATTAAAAAAAAATCTAGAAAACAAGACAACACGACTGAAAACATAGCATTGAGGCCAAGAGGCTATAGCATACAAGCTGAGAAATGCAGTTACAATGAACAGATGAGAGCTGATGATGACATATTTCTTTAAGGAAAAAAAAAATGGTATTGCAAACAACTACGATAGTAAGCCACAATAAAGCAGTAATTTATAACAGAAGCTCTGAAGAAAGAGTAATAAGACACTGCCCTGACTCTGTTTAACTACCTAGCATTCGTGTTCATAAAAACGGTTTCCAATGCCTGTTTTTGCTGGCCTGGTTTCAGAAAGGGTTCTTGTAGTCCTATGAAGTCAACTGCCTGGAATTATCTGTGAATACTTTGCCTCAATGATATACCTACCTTTGTCTAAAATGAAGTTACTTTACCATGAAAAGCTGAAAATGTAAATGCTAAAAATATTTTAATGGATAGGGGAGTTCCCATTCCTTTATTTACTTTTGAACTCAACTTTTTCTGATCCTTGTGTGTTTTTGGCAAAATTACTCTCTCAGATGCAACATACCTATGTCCTTCAAAGAGACCTGGTGGCTTAAAAGTTGTTTGTTTTGTTGTTATTTTTTCCAAAACTTGCTTATGGAATCTAAGGTCACACTTTCACTTTTATTTTTCTGCTATATACATGGCCAGACTTTATAATACAAGACAAAAAAAACTAGGCTTCCCCTTGCATAAGGAGAAAGTTAAACAGGTATTCAGTCTCCATCCTGCAACCCTACATTTATCAAAAATGAACGCAGAAGCATATTTAATGACACATGATCCAAAACAAAACAAAACACCATTACAACTTTTTTTTTTTTTTTAAAAAAAAGAAACATTAAAATCATTTAACAGCTTCTGAGTTCTGCTCCACAATTTAACTTCACTGAAGTGATTTTATATACTTAAGGGGTTAAAAGTATTTCCTTCTATTTCTGCTAGGATTTTAAAATTGCAGTTTATGTTTTGAATGAAAGAGAAACATTTCTACATACCCTAAAGTCTTTTGGAACAATCAAAAAAAAAAAAAACCAACAAAATCTCTTGAAAATTCTTATCAGCTTATACAACCAATAGCTCAGATTTAGTAATTTAGACACTTTTGTTCAAATACCCATGGCAATGCGTGGTTGCTGATCAGAACTTGGCTTAAACTACCTCAGTCAAGCATTCAGCTTGATCTGGAACCTCGAGAGCTTTACTGAATCTAGACTTCAACAAGCACTCCGCATAGTTTGGGAAATGGAGTTGTAGACCAAACAAATGAAAAAAAGAAAAAAAAGAGACAGGAAAAAAACAGAAGTTATACATACCTGTCATGTTCATTGTAAGGACTTTTGTTATTATTCCTTCAAACATCTGTCATCTGACTTTACTGATTTATTTACAAACAAGTCTCTGATTTCAATCATAAAATTTTAAACAGCATCCCATGTAAATTGGGATTGCTGGTTCCTATTTGGGTCGAAAGTGTTCTTTCCAAAGCAATTTAGGGGGCATCAGTCACTCGTGCATTAGTATCATTTGGACAGAGAGATATCAACTAGTTAATAAAGAAGCACTGAATAATACACCAATTAATTAAATTCAGCCAAATTTGCCTAACAAAAACAAATGACAGTGAAGGAAGCAAAAATAAAACACATGCTAATAACCTCAAGTCTAACCGTATTAACGTGTCTTAACTTCATGCACACGCAAAAACTGAGCTCATTCCAAATGAAATTGTTGGTTGTGCTTCTGTTATGGTTTTATATCTATGGCAACGGTAAATCATCTATTGAACTTCACTACTAAAGCATTCAGAGACAAGGGTGGGGAGGGGAGAGAGTTCTGTGAGTTTTTTTATTTAAAAAGAACTCAAACAAGCTAATGTTATAAAGATGACAAAAGTGTATACACTGACAACACAGTAAAAAGCTGCCTTTGAAGATGGCGCAGTCGCCTTGTTCTGTCAGCCAGCAACATTCCTCCAAGCTCATTTCACAAACCTCTCCCTCTCCACTTACACCTTTTCATGTCTATTTTCCCCCATTATACTAATCTACTGCTGTAAAGAGATCAGGGCTGCTTTAAGTCTTTGAAATCAACTCAGTTTACTGTTACTCCCCCTTCCACCTAGTTTTCACATAAACGTGAAAAAATATTTTTCACATTACACTCAGTATTATGCAACTTCTGCACTAAAATAAGAGCTGTGGGGATGGAGAACGTGTTAAGAAATTTCATAGCCAGGGATTTCTATCAAGTACCCCCATCAAACCAGACAAGTCTGATGGACAGTTGTACCATGGCAGGGACTTCCTCTCTCCATGCAAAAAAAAACCTCAATGCTGCCCATGAGGATGTTGCTGAGGCAGCCTATTAAGCCCCCAGAAATATATGCCTCCAGTCAGCCGGCAGCTAATAAAGAGCTGTGCAAAGGAGGCCATTATCTAAGCTCTTCCTGAACGAAAAGGATGGCTGCAACAGGAACTTGTCAGTGGAAAGCTGTAAAGACTTACTGTTTGGACATCACAGCACTGACCAGGGACAGCTGTGGAACAGGAACCTGATGTTTCAGCAGCTACTTCTGGAGGGTCATTATCACTTTTCGGGGACAGGACAGAAGGGGCCTCAGCTAACAAGTGCGTAAGCAGTACTTTGTTGAAATACACTGCTGATATGCAATTCCTTCCTCACCAGCACTCTGTAAAGGAATATGTATCATACATATGAACAACAGCAAAACATACAAGTGCTCATATTCTTTTAGACTAGGGTTTTAAGACTATTCTTGAATATCAGAACATGATTTATAAGTCAGCTGTGGGAAAAAACTAATTGAAAGGAGGCAGATGTGCTGGCCAAACCTAATCATACCTCATACCCGTTCCACAAATATCTCCCTGACAAAGTCTACAACAGGACGTAATTATCTGAGGTATTTGGAGGTTTCTTAGGTTGTTACATGAACAAATGCACAGCCTTATTGCAGGTCTCTAACAAACTAAGCATGCTGCATCTTGGTTAAGACTGAATGCTAACCTACAAACTTGTAAACACTGGTTTTGGAAAACCATTGTGAAAAGTTTAAAGAAACATATAAAACAGAGTTGCAGTTCAGCACATCTGCAAGTTTTGGATCTAAGACCATGTCTGAATGTAACAGGAAACAACGTTTGGTCTTAAGTTCTTAATGTAAATTCCTGCTTATCTACTGACTGATTTTTATTTTTTATTTTTTTAAACAAGGTAATAAAGCCTGTATTTCCACTGAGGACTGACTCACCTACTATGTTTGTTTTTTGCTCTGATGTACTGTTTGGAAATTGGAATTAGTCAGCCCAACTAACAGCCTAGTGTGGGTATATTTCCTTCACATCCTTTAACATCTGTAAGGTTTAATGATAAAACATCATAAAAGATCAGGATGGTTTATAAGTAGCTTAAAGGTATTAGGAGGTTTATAATGCTGTAAAAGTATACCTGCCCTTGAGGGCTGCACTGATTTAATTTCTCAAGCACTGCGATAATCACATTTCTAAAAAAAAACCCTGCCTGTACACACCTAGCCCCAGCAGACAGCCAAGATCAGCATTGTTCCAGTGCAGAACATCAAACAGTTGTGTTGCACTGATAACTGTCAGAAGCTGAAAATGTAATTAAAGATGCGTAACTACTGAAGTTATTAAGTGTAAATGATCGCACTGAAGTGTCCATTACCAGAGAACTTCTGAGTAGAAAGCTAAGGCCTGTGGGGACTTCACCATGACACTACAAGGAGAGCCCTGCTTCTAGTTGCAAGTACAAGTGGATGCTCAGGCACATCTGGCAGATGTCTTAATATTTCAAGTGCATTTTTAAATGCCTATTAAAATGGCTACAAAATACGGTATTATTTCTTCCCCCCAGATTGAAAAAGCTTCTTGAACAAGAAACAGCGTATCAGGAGAAAAAAGAGAAGGAAAGCAACAAGAAAATAGCCAAACTGAAAGAAGAATTAACTAAACTGAAATCCTTTGCTTTAATGGTGGTAGATGAACAACAAAGACTCACCGAGCAGTTGAATCAACAAAGTCAAAAAATTCAAGAGTTAACCACTTCTGCCGACCAAGCACATGAGAAACTCGCCCTTGCTGAAGCAAAAGTTCAAGAAGAAGAACGGAGAGCCAGCAGGCTGGAGGCTGAGCTGCAAGCCCACAGCAGTAAGGTTTCCCAAGATCAAGAAGCAATGATGGCCAAACTAACCAATGAAGACAGCCAGAATCGTCAGCTCCGGCTAAAACTGACTGCTCTCAGCCGACAAATCGATGAGCTGGAGGAGACCAATAAATCTTTAAGGAAAGCAGAGGATGAACTGCAAGACCTAAGGGATAAGATAAATAAGGGAGAGTATGGGAACTCGACGCTTATGTCCGAAGTGGAAGAATTACGGAAGCGACTGCTGGAGATGGAAGGAAAAGACGAAGAGCTCATAAAAATGGAAGATCAGTGCAGAGAACTTAATAAAAAGTTAGAAAAAGAAGCGACACAGAGCAAGAACCTTAAAGGGGAAGTTGACAAACTCAACAAAAGAATAATGGAGCTGGAGAAATTAGAGGATGCTTTCAACAAAAGCAAACAGGAATGCTACTCCCTGAAATGCAACCTAGAAAGAGAAAAAATGTTAACAAAGCAGTTGTCCCTTGAGCTGGATGGCTTAAAAGCTAGAGTTGGAGAGCTTGAAGCAATCGAAAGCAAGCTAGAAAAAACTGAGTTCACACTTAAAGAAGATTTAACAAAGCTGAAGACTCTAACAGTGATGCTTGTGGATGAAAGAAAAACTATGGGTGAAAAAATAAAGCAAACAGAAGAGAAGCTGCAAGCTGCAACTTCTCAGCTTCAGGTGGAACAAAATAAGGTGATGTCCGTTACAGAAAAACTCATTGAGGAAAGCAAAAAGGCAATGAAGTCAAAATCTGATGCAGAGGAAAAAGTATCCAGTGTAACAAAAGAAAGAGATGACTTGAAAAACAAACTGAAAGCAGAAGAGGAGAAAGGAAGCGATCTTGCTTCCAAAGTAAATATTCTAAGAAAGAGACTTCAGTCACTGGAAGCTGTCGAAAAGGAATTTCTTAAAAATAAGCTTAAGGAGACTACTAAATCCAGCACTTCCTTGCAGCAGGAGAACAACAAAATCAAAGAGCTTTCTCAAGAAGTTGAGAGGCTTAAGCAAAAGCTGAAAGAAATGAAGGCCATAGAAGATGATCTTATGAAAACTGAAGATGAATATGAGTCTCTAGAAAGAAGGTATGTCAATGAACGGGACAGAGCCAAGCTCCTGTCTGAGGAGCTGGAGGCTGTCAAAATGGAAGTGGCTCGGTATAAATTGACGGAGAAGGCTGAGTCCAACCAAGAGCAGCGCCTTTTTAAGAAGCTCAGAGAAGAAGAAGCCAAATCAAGTCACCTTTCCAGAGAAGTAGATGCACTGAAAGAGAAAATTCATGAGTACATGGCAACAGACGACCTGATCTGTCACCTCCGAGGTGATCATACAGTCTTACAGAAGAAACTCACCCAGCAGGAAAATAAGAATAGGGAGTTGGCAAGAGAAATGGAAAGTCTGACAAAAGAATTAGAGAAGTACAGACGCTTCAGTAAGACCCCCAGACCCAGTCTGAATGGAAGAAGAATCTCTGACTTGCAACTTTTTTCCAAGGAAGTCCAGACAGATCCCGCAGACAACGAGCCACCCGACTACAAAACCCTCATGCCTTTAGAGCGAGCAGTGATCAATGGACAGCTGTACGAAGACAGCGATAACGAGGACAAAGACAACAATGAGGAAGAACAACCGGTGTCTTTCAAAAGCAACTCATCCGCTGGGAATGCCGTGAACAAGAAGTTGTGGATCCCTTGGATGAAGTCCAAAGACAACCATCCTCAGAACGGAAAGATCCACACAAAGCAAAATGGAAACTGTGCACAGACTGGAGACCTCGTGCTAAGCCATACCCCCGGCCAACCTCTCCACATAAAGGTAACTCCAGACCACGGGCAGAACACGGCCACACTCGAAATAACAAGTCCTACCGCTGAAAGTCCTCACTCCTACACAAGCACGGCCGTCATACCCAACTGCGGCACTACCAAGCAAAGAATAACCATAATCCAAAACGCCTCCCTAACGCCTGTAAAATCAAAAGCAGCAGAAGGTTACATGAGCCCAGAGCAAGCCATTTCTCCCATTACCATGTCTGCTTTTGCAAGATCTCAGACTCCTGATTCCTGTGGTTCTCTAACTCCTGAAAGAACAATGTCCCCTTTGGCTTTACCAGGCTCAAGTTCTCAGGAACAAATGCTCTCCTCAGAGCCTTTGGAAATGGGAGCCAAGCACGCCGTTTTTAGAGTATCCCCAGACAGGCAGTCGTCATGGCAGTTTCAGAGATCTAACAGTACGGGATCAAGTGTAATAACTACTGAGGATAACAAAATCCACATCCACTTAGGAAGTCCTTACGTCCAAGCTCTCACCAGCTCCAAGCCCGTCAGCCCTTGTACCCCGGTGCAAGATAACCGAACTCCAGCACTAGCTAACGGGATACCCAGTAAGCCCACCAATAAAATCACCAGCAGTATTACTATCACACCAACAGCCACTCCTCTCCCACGGCAATCACAAATTACAGTAAGTAATGTCTATAACTGACCCCCCCATCCATGCTGACACCCTTACCAGCAACCCATCCCGTTTTTCATCCCAGCAAGAATGATTTGGAACAGCCCCTTTCCTTTGGGAGAGATCTGTGCATGAACTTTACAACAGTATATGGAACTAACGTTAAGTTTTGCCTGCTTAGTGTTATCAAGTGTGCACTTACTGTATATCTTCTCATTGAAATACAGTTATGTAAAATATTTAGTCTTGCACTTGTATAAATGCATCTTTATGTATTTCCATTTTCAAAGTAACTCACATTACTTTTGACTGCAACTTGCCTTGGTAAAATATTTTAACATTACAAAAACAGTAAATAATTGATTATTTTTATCATTGCTTGCAGAACATTTTTTGGTTTTGTGTGTGTTTGTATTTTTTTTGCATGTATGGTAGAATTTGAATTAAGCCATAATATTGCCTGCTAACTTCAGATATGACTTGATTCATTATCTTCCCTGCTATTTCCCAATTCTTCCTAGCCCTCTCATTTCAGATAATTATCGTTACATCACACACACTCAAAATAATATGTATTGTATCTTATTGCAGATTTTATGATGCATAAATGATATGTTCCAGACCACAACCACCACTTTTTCTCCCCACCTTTTTAACACTATGTTTGGTTACAATTCTTCTTATGCCCTCCTGTAAACCTTTCTTATAAGTGAACTGGATTCAGATGCCTACATCAGAAAACTACTCAAACAAGGCATGTTTTATTTTTTTATTTTTTTTTCCTAATCCAGCAGAAAAACTACCATCATCTAGGTACATCGTTAAACAATTAACAGCAACACTTTGATTCCTAAACAATTAGCTCAGAATGGACTCACACCACACTCAAATTTCATCTTAGCTCCTCACTATCAATCCAACATGCTATATACAAGACAGGTACACTGAAGAAGAAACAAGATTAGCAAACTATGGCACGCCGTGTTTTCTTGTATAACAGGCAGAGGAAGACAGAACCATTAAGTAGTGGTACTAAATCCTCTCTCCAAACACAGACCTCTAGGACTACGGTAAATTGCAGAACCATACAGCACAGAGAAAACAGGTTAAGATAGTTGAGTGATGAATACAGTATTAGTGCCTAGGAAAAAGACAAAAACATAAACATTGCTGCCCTCAGATTACATATGGGCCAAGCACAAAATCCTAACCACCCAGAAAGTGCTGCTACTGCTGGACCAACTTCCCCACTGAATGTAAATCAAGCCAAAAGATCCGAAAAACACTTTCGGATATCTCTTTTTTTAAAAGCTGTTACGAAAAAAAAGAAAAAAAATCAAATCGGAGAGTCAGATTCTTATTCTAAAGAAGTTAAATGCCTATGTATCTCATGCTCTTTTGGAGAGGATAAAAATCGAACCTCCTTATCAACAAGGAAGTCTGCATGCAAGCATAAAGTCCCTATTCACTAAACCCGTATCTTTATTCTTGTTTACATTACGTAGTGTAAAAGAAAAAAACACATTTTTGCAGTACAGCCTAGCAATTGATTCAGCAAAGGACTTTGGTACATGCTTTAACGTAAGAAAGGGACTTTTTTTCAGACCAGAATCTAAATGATTACAGCTGTAGTTAATAGCTGATTTTTGAAGGAACACCTTCTACTGAAAATCTAAACTCATCACCCCTACACACTTCAGTAAAATCAACAATGGGAAGAAAAATTAAGTTACAGGTTTTGTGATAGAATTGGATACAACAAGCGTACTACAGCTGAGCAGTGGAAATTTTTAAGTCAATGTGGAACCGCACAGGCCTAGCTTGGTGTCATGCATAGCTTCAGCAGATGCTCTATCAGGTTATTGGGCTTCACAAGACGTTCTTCCCACTTGGTTTGTCTCATGTTATCTTCACTGACTGCAGAAGTGAGATCTGATTAAGAGCTAGTTCAGAAGAAATGAATGGTCTTATCCTGCAAAGCAAATTGCAAGTTGGCTCCCACCAATTTCAGCAAAAGTTACTGATGAAGACAGTACCCAGCACTCAGGCAAGTCAAGATTACAATAATTTTAGAGTGTGCCAATTATATGAAAAAGTTAATTTACTACATTCAGCTTACACATTATTAACTGAAAGGCTCAGCCAAAATTAAAAGCAAAAGCAGTCAATTCAAAACACTCTCTGTACTGCATGTTCTATTGATCCATACCCAAGATCTCTCAAGGGACATGCTATAAGCGTAATAATGAGTAACTGGGCCCTGAGTAACAGACGTCAGATTTCCTAGAAATTAAAGAATAAACAATTGTCCCTGAGAAACATTAGCATTTTCTTCTATTGGACGTTAAAATCGTGTATAAAAAAATATTGCATTTTATACCTGCGTTCCAAGTGTACAGAAATGTGTTGATTATTAACCACCTGGCCATCTATTACAATGCCTTGTAAAAGATAAGCACAAATCAGGACATAATACCAACAAGCACACTTAGTCCTTTGGACAATTCCCAAGCTATTATGAATAAGGACATTCAGAGTTTAAAAGACGTTTTCAATACAAAGCCTAGGCCAGAGTTCACACCACTTTGCAGGTTAATTATTAAACAAGACAGTTCTTCTGCTACTCTCTGAATACTTATTAAGACATTCTGCTAATGTCTTAATAAGAAGCATCACCATTACCTGTAAATGAACTTGCTATGTTTCCAAAAAATCACACCTTGATGAAAGGATACTTATATTCCTCTGCTAATTAAACAGTCAATTTATAGACCTTCACTGACTTCACACCAGAGGTTTTGTCATTGATTTCAACAGATGAAAAATGAAATTATTATTTTGCCTGAAAATAAGGTTCGCAGAATAAAGCCTGTTCATCCTATTCAAATTCCCAAGATCTGTTTCAAAACATACAGGAGGGAAAATACATGCTTGGATGTTGTTGAGAGCTGAAACTTACTCAGCTGTTTGAACAGAAATAAGTTAGCTGTAATTTCATCATAACAATGGAAAGCATAGCTTAGGGACTGAAATCACGTATTTAAAATTTACTGCAAGCTGTTCAAAACCACTCCGTATTTCAGATGATTTCTGTTTTACTGAGGGGGAATATTCACCTACTTCCTTAGCAGGTAAAGAGAAAGCAGCAGAGTAAGGAGAGAAATTAAATGATCTGTCTGTAAATTGATTTAAACTCTCTGAACAGAAACATCAAGCATAATCATATAATCATATTAAATTTCAACCAAGTAAGGCAATTCTTCTAGGACTGGGATGCATTCCAGGTGGTAAGTATTGCTGTTTTAATCTTGGAGGATGAGACACTTTTGGTTACAATATTTGCCCTAAGGCCTGAAATATGACAGATATTTACTTACAATAACAATACAAATAAATAATAAAGCAAAATATGGTCACCAAAAATAATAGAGAGAGAGAGACCGTGAAATAGTTCATAAGAACAGTTTTCAGCAGATCATAGTATCAACCCTTTCCTTTTCCAAAATTCTTAGCAAACAACTCCCCTCAAATCTAAAAATCAACTTGACATCCAGGAGAGAAGGGAAAGCCTTCAGGAACAGAAAGGGAGAGTCAGATGATAAAAGAAATAGCAGCAGTTATCAGCCCACTTTCCTTGCTCTTTTCAGTTTTAGCTCAGTAAGCCAGAGAACACAAGCAAGGGCAGCACCTACAGTTCAGTGCTCAGCATTTCTGAATTATTCTGTTTATGTGATTAAATATTTCCTTTGAAATGTTTATAATTTTTGTCCTTGCAGGGAGGACAGATGAGGGAAGGGAAGGGAAGGGAAGGGAAAGGAGGAAAAGAAAAAAAGAAGAGAGTAAGAACCAATAATGGTATTGAGAGCAGAGTGCCTGTCCATCAACTGAGAGGCACTACTTCACATTTTAAAAAAAAAGAAAAGAAAAGAAACACTCCCTCAAGTAGCTCATTAATGAATAAATTTGACAAAAATTACAGGAGCAGTCAGCTACTTTTCCCAATTCATAGTATATTAAATAATGTGAATATGGTGCCTGGGGACAGAACGCAAGGCTGTAAGGGAAAAGATCTCTACGTAAGCATCTCACGCAAGGCTTAAAAAGGCATGATTCCCACACTGAGGAAAAATAATCAGAAACAGAATTATACAATACTTGCTGATTAAGATTGAAAGGATGCTGCAGGATTAGGTGATGGAAATGGAGTAACCATTTTCCTAGGGACTTTGTCCCTAGGAAACAGATCTTGAGACATGCAAAACAAAAACTGACAACTGCCTAATCTCCAGGCTTAAGCAAAGACTACCAAAACATTATGTTACCAAGAAACAGAAGAGAGAAAGATCTTACGGTTCAGGCTCAGCACGAGTGGGTGTATAAAGGCATTTTAAAATTAACACCAAGTACTGTAAGTGGGAAATTGCTCGGGGAAAAGACTGACCTTAAAAATTTATGAATAAGGGACTTTTTTCACAAACCTGCAGTCAGTGGGCCCAAGATGTAGCCAAATGCTGTCTGCTAGCACATCACCCAGTGCTCCATCCTTCTGTGGCCATTCAGTAGGCCTCAAATATCAGAGCTGCCAATTGCATATGATTCTCCCCAGAATACTAAGCAAAAATAATCTTAGGAAGCAGATTCTGAGTACAGCAGGAACGACCTGTTTCCATCAGCAACTCTCCACTCCCTGGGGCCTTCACACAGGGATAGCCAAAAGCAGCTCCTTCCCCACTCGTAGCCCTACCACAGGATACCGCCTGCTCAGTTATGCTGTCACTGCTGTTCAGGGGCACTGCCAAGCAGGTTGAGAAACTAACTTGGATTGGAAACGAACAAACCAAAAGATAAAACGGGATTAATTTCACAGCACAAACAGCTACATCAGCACAACTGAAGGGGCAAGCAACAAGGGACAAACGCTCTTTATAATGGAGTTGCTGCCAAAGCCCTGGTCTGATCTCCTGAGGTGCTACCACTGTGCTCTGAAGAGATGCAATCTGGCCTGCCTGTGCATCACAAAGCACTCCAAATGTGCAAGCACTCAACAGAACAGTCCCACTAAAAACCTTTGGGGGCTTTAACAAGAAATGACTCACTTTACAGCTGAGAGGAAAGAAAAAAAAAAAAGAGAGGGAAGAAGCTAATTGACTTGTGTAAAGGCAGAGCAAGGCACTTCCAGTCATGACAAAAATCCCCAACTTCCTATCCTTGAGTATCTCATACTCAACCCATTATTGGTGATGCTTTTATCCTGTAGAAACCCCAACCTAGGATGGACAAAAGTTGAGTATTTTTATATATGTATGATTAATACAGTTATACATATAAATTATATATTTTTTATATTTATATTTAAAAGTAGGACTCCGATTAACACACCTTTAAATGGGACCTCCCCAGGTGCAAATAGCCTGTTTCCATACAGAAAAAAGGCCCTGATGGTAAAAGCATACGGCTCTTTTACCTCCTCCATGCAGAGCACGAGTGTGCCTTCACGTTCAAAGGTGTCTGTAGGTATGAGTACGTTTTCACACATCCTGAAAAGGTGGATACTTAGAAATGCATCAACACATCTATCCCTAGCTGCCCAGTCTGTGCAGAATACGACCCACTGTCAAGACTTACTCCACAAATGGCAGCACAGATCTAAGCAGAGAGAACTGATGACCTCACACATATTTGTAAAATAATGTATTGTACAAATACACTTAATTTTTAAGCACCAGCAGAAACATTTCCGTGTCGGCACTGCCCTCTCCTGGGCAGAATCAATACTGCAGGGTGTTCAGTAGTCTTCCAAAAGGCCATATTTCTTCTTGGAGACAGTGCCCTAATATGGTGCCTTCTGTTCTCAGGGGACAAAGAGAAGAGAGCAACAGGCACTGTCCATTTCAGAACAGCAAGCTGCCTTGTAGTGCTGATCGATCAGTCCCAAGGCAGTCTTTGTCCTACACGAGTTGACTCTCGACAACCTCACCTTCCCCTGCAAGTTGTCAATTATCTATTAACAATAAGCCTTTCACCTACCTTATGTTCAGGGATTATATTTCCCCGTGAAGACATGTCCTAAGAAAAGCAAGGCCTGTGACGGAATTTCAGTAATTAGGAATGCCAACTCTGCCTCCAACCCTGCCCAACCCTGTTTCCTTTCCCTACCTTAAAGTAGATTTGAACTTGGTGTTCAGCTGAATAACATCGCAGGGGCACATTTGGACACATGAGCACAAATCATGTCAAATGCATGGAAATTATTTCTGATTTCAATAGAGATTTCTCTGTCAAGTAGTTTATATTGAAATCGTGAGTTCTGTGATAGGACTGATATATAAAAAGAAATAGTAGAAATGGCAGAAAACTGAGCTTAGAAAGGCTGAAAAACATCCCGAGGTCCCATTTTCTTTTTGTAATTTGGTCTGAACTCTTCCCCTGGTTTACCCTGTTCTAAAACTACTGCAATGATAACAGTTCCCCTGTTACCCCAAGTATCTGTAACAGCGATGAAACATTCTTGCCATTAAAAATCTTGCAAATTTCGGAACTAAATTTCCCTTGATGAAATTGAAATCCAGTTTGTTTCCTATCCCTACACTGGATTTGGAAAACTATTTTCTCTGCAGTGGCCTTTCACATATTAGAAGACAGTTAACATATCTTTCTCCAGTTTTACTTTCTCCAGATTAAACAAGCCCAATTGTTTTCCCACCTAATAGCTCGATGAGTACTACCACTGTACAGATTACTAATTATTTTCCCTCTGCACAGATATTTATAACAGTGTGTACATTTCTGAAAACACGGTGCCCTGAGCCAGACAATTCCCTGCCTAAGGCCTTAACAAGATCAGTAAGTGTAAGGTTTACTTATCCTGCTCACACATCTGAATATAGTCACATACACAAACCGGTCGCATAAAAGGAAGCACAGAGCAACTGAGAATTTCCCCTCTGGATTCCCAGAAGACAGATGCCAGATCCTAGTGAAAGACAAGGAAATACTCAAATGCTCTGTGCAATTCAACAGTCCCAGCTGAAAACCATCTTGTTTGGACACCAAAGGGAATATTTAGCTTTGCCACTTAATCGTAACTCATCCTCACTTGCAGACCTGGCTTTCAGTCCAACCACGTTCAATCATCTAGGAACAAACTGCAGTCTGGCAAGAAGCACGTTTGGATTTCTGTGTAGAGGATCTTCAGCACCACCCTCTGGCCACTTTCACTTACGTTGCAAATGATTCTCTCTACCACTCAAAAAAACCCTAGAAATTTAAGGAGTGAGAAGGAACCCAATCTAAAGTTATTTCTCCTAGATCAAGTTCTACAACAACACCAGAAAAATAAGAAAGCCTACAGAAGAACTGTTCGCCTCTATTTAAACAGATAAATTTCAAACAGGAGGCAAAGCATGCATCACACTTTTAGAGAAAAATAAGATTAGGACCAAAGACATTAGAACTACCCAAAGAGCATGAATTTTCCCTCCTTGATGCCCGCACACACACCTGCCTTAGCCTGCTCCCCAGACAGCAAGCACTGTGTTGTGGCAGAATACCTGATGGCCCACGTAAGTAACAGATAAGCTACCTCTGTGCCCTTAGGGAAAAGTGCATACAGAATATAAATCCTGGTATTATTTTAGAGCTTTACAGCTGACTTCCTGAAATAAAGAAAGGGCATTTTCACTCTTGCATGTGGAATATGACAGCTGTCACCCATGAAGCCTTTGTCCCAGTCTCTGAAGTACCTGATGCCATTCACCATGGAATAACAAACACACGTGCTACATACAAGTTCTCACTGTAATACCCTTTTCTCCTTCCAGTTCCCACTCCAAGTGATTAAATCTACTTCAGAAGTCAATTTAAAACTGAGGAAGTTAAAAGATCCTTTTGAAACTGCATTTTTATTGATTCTTTGAACATAGCTGTAACTACTTAGTTTTACAACTCTAAACATTGCTGACAAAAACTTTGGTATTTTTTGAATCTAACACCTAAAACTAATATGACCCTGTTACTTTGACAGACATGCTGCGTAACCTGCTTATTTCAAAAGCATTTTTTTGTTGTTGCTTTTGTTGTTGTTATCATTTATAACTGTTTCCTTTACGTAATGTGTGTAAACAACATAACTGTTGTTTACACACATTACGTAAAGGAAAACCACGCAACTGCTAAAATCCCAGCTAGGTAGCTCCTGGGAAACATTTAGTTTCTAGGAGTGTTTTGAGAGCACCGATGGGAATTAAAAAGGCCTCTCCAGAGCACAAATGGCAGTTCAGCTTGGTTTTTGAAAGATAAACGTCTTTCTGCCACTTAGAAAGACAGCAAAAAAAGGGCTTACAGATGAGAACTCAAGGAGCTTTAACTTAACACCAATGATGAACAGAGCTGGCAAATTCAGGAAACAAGTGGGTGGCAAAAAAAGAATCAGGTAGACTGAAAACCATTCATTCATCTTGCAGGGAGAAGTGAATTGGTAGAAGGGGTTGAAGAGATTTGAGAATAGACTTCCCACAAACAGATAATAGTGAAAGATCAAATTGAAAACACCACCAATATTTACAGAGTTTTTTTAGTCACATAGGTCTTCCTAAAAACCAACACAGGAATTGCATCAACTTAGGTATTAGGACTATAAGCAAACCCTGACAAAGTGATCAGTTCCCATGCAACATTGAGCACTAAGTAGTAATAATTTAGATGCATTCGGTGCTGTCAGTGATGACTGCAAAACAGAGCATCACTTTGAATCATCTAAAACTTTTGGTTGAAATGAAATCTGACTGCTCTGAAGGCCATGCTGTAAATGATGGTTTTAACGAACTAGAAACTGGCACGAACCAAAGGCCAGAGCACAGGGGTATTTTCACCATTTTCCTACTGTTTTCAGAGGACTTCAGAGTCTGGAAACCAGTTAGATGCACAAGATCTATAAAAATCTCAGCCTACAAATACTTTTTTCAAGAACTAACAACACAACTCAACCAAACACAGGTAGAATCCTCCAACTGCTTTGTACCATATTGAATCTCCAGAAAGGAGCACTTCTCCAAAAAACAAAACCAAAAGAGATGACAGAAGAGAATACTTAGCGACACAAACGTACTTGAGCACACAAGACCATATATTAATACTTTTCATCTATTCATTGCAATATGTTTCTGCAAATAATGGGTAGTTCAATTCTTTTTATGGTTAGGAATCTGAGACACATTCTATGTATTTTCTAAATTCATAGCAGATAGCAGCACCTCCAGAAATAGTACATCCAAATATTTTATTCCCAATACTGTGCCTCATCTAACAAAAAATGCCACATAGCCAGAAGGAAAACTCAAGTCAGTGTTCAAGGATAGTCATACAGCAGTAACACAATTATCCCCTCCAACACCCACCCCTTTTTCCTTTGCAGTGCCTTTGAGAATTTAAGTAAAATGAGTTCTGTTGGTTTAGAGTTTTTTTTTCCTTGCGCACTAACAATCTGAGTGATAAAATCCAAGATTATCTTACAAATGCATGTTATTTTTTTTTAATTCAGCATTTAATCATAAGCTTTAGTTCAGTTCTAGCGAAAACAGTGATGCATCACAAAACCCACAAACTTTGCTGCCACCTAGAGGTAAAATCTTTCAAGGACCACAACGCAAAGAAAAAACACAGCTTTTTCCTTTCCATTATCAAGGCCACCTTCATTTCTCAGTGTATAAACAAAAGCTACACTTGATACTTTCTAATTCCAAAAATTAACATATGAAACGAGCAACACACTGTCAGACCCAGGATCTATGCATCTCATAGCTGTTTACAAAATAAGCTGAAGTACAGGTGAGCAGAGTAACATGCCCAGTTCCTAGCAGTCTACAACTTGGCTCTCTCCTCATCTGAAACCTTCACCAGATCTTTATGTTTAGCAGCCCTTGATGGACTCCCTGAATCAGGCTGAACTCTCTCCAAAGCAATTTACACCATCACCTCGCCTGCCTGTCCCAATGAGTGTTAGTGCATTAACAGGGGAGAACGCTTCCTTTTACTGATCTTGTACTTGTCTTTTGATATCTTCAGTGTATGCCCTCTCAAGTAGATCATTAGAAATGGACTAGGAATAAAGAAAGCTTTTCCTTTTCACTTTTCATCTCCACAACCTATTTTCCAAACTGAAAAGCTTCAGCATATGTTGTCACTGCATACGCAGAAGCCATTCCATAACTGACCATCTTTGCCAGCTTTCCCTGTGTTCTGTTATACCCAATTCTGAGAGATGTTCAGACAAAATTCTGCAAAACCACATAGGTATGATTCAGATTTACACACTAGAAAATTACGTTTTTCTGTTTTCTTCTATGCTTCTCAAAATAACTCCAAACGTGCTTATTATCTGATTGACAACTGCCAGTTGCTGAATACTTAGGACCATTTACAGAGACTCCAGGACCTGTTTTCTGAGTGACAATAAATATATTTACATATAGTAAATATACTATATGTAGTTTAGTATGCAAACTAGCTTTCCCCATACATTAATTTGCACTTGTTAACATTGAATTGGCATACAGTTTATCACCTTGCTATTCGGTAGCAGAAATTACCATAAACTTTGTTCTAACACCCTCCCTTTTATACCCTATGCAAGTATCATTAGCTCAGTACTAACATATTCATAAACTGCATATAGGGAAAGTTAAATACCATGGGTTTCTATCACGTTCAAATATTATCACCACCAGCTGTTAAAACTGATTGTGGACTTTGCTTTCTAGCCATTTGCCACTTTTTAAACATAACAACTTTCCTACTTTTTCCATAGAAACAAAAGAATCTTGGGATAACAAAGTTAAGTGACCACTATCATTAAAAAAAAAAAAAAAAAAAAAAAAAAAAAAAAAAAAAAGACACATAATATAACACAGCCATGTCCATACCAGTAAGGTAAAGGCATCTCTGCCCATCCCTCAGACACAGTCAACTCAAACTGTAAGAAACTCCCTGAGGCTCCAGAACAGGTGAGCCAGCTGCAAACCACCTACTCTGAGTTAACCCTCCTCTGGGCTAACTCCCAAACTATGCCTGTGAATTGCTCCCGAGTTAAATCAGGTCACAGTCCATCCAAACAATTTAACAATTTAATGTGCACAATTTCCCCCAAGTCCTCCATACTGAACACACAAAAATTTGACATCAGCTTTTCCACTCCTACTTTATTCCTTCCAGAAATTCAGTTGTCTACAGCCAAATCATAGGCTTTTGAAGTCTGATAAATTTAAATATTTATTGATTTATTCCAGACAGGTGTTGTTGGCCACTAGAAGCTGTTTCTCAAAACTTGTTTTTGTCCAGCTCATTCTCATTCATACTTAACTGACCAAAGTTTCTATGTTGTTTCCTACTGTCCTCATCTGAGCAACATTTGCATTTTATTTTTTTATTAAATCATCAGTGAACTTCTTTTACTCTGTTGTTTAACTATAAAAGGTATGTATAAGTGTTTGTTTACATGAAGTGGAAAAGAACAGTGAAGAGCTAAGTATACAGCCAGCCTCTCATCCCTAACATGACTATTTTCTTGGTTTATTTCAAGATTACTGATGCATTCCGTCAATCAATTCCAACTCGGATCCCCAAACCAAAGCCTACGAGCACAACTAAACTACCTGTCAAAATTCCCACTGGACATCTCAACAAACCGCTCCAAGACAGCAGTTCTGGAAAGCTACATATTGTAAGGACTGTGTCTAAAACCTGCCTGCAAAGCGGAGGGAGAAGGTAAATAATCGCTTAAATCCATTTTACTGTCATAGATCAAAGAAAATCTGAACCTCAATGCCAGTTACTTCCATTGGGGGAAATCATCCACACACTCAGCACATTAATGGGCACCAACCACAGGACAGCAAGAGAGAGCCAAATTCTTACAAACCAAAGCTGAGAGCTTGTCTGCAGGGACCAAGCTCTGCTCTCCTTTTTCTGGTCATTCTGCAATTTTTCCCTCACACTGGGAAAATGAGATAAAAATAAGTTCCTACTATAAATTTGGTTTTGGCATATTCCACAAATACCAGTATAAATGTTGTCTCCGTATATTTGTACAAGTATACAATAAACTAAATGAAGCAGGGATGAAGAAGGGGCTGTTTTAAAAAAGTGTTTTAGAATGGGTATTTTATGTTAGCTAGTAAAGACAGAACGAAGAGAGGGATGGACAAAAATCTACTCTTTTAAATTGCATTTAAGTTCAAGAAATAAAGAGCTCCTTGCTGTGCCAAGCATCACTTTAGAAACATGACTTGAAGGTGAACAATCATCTCCTTAATTAGTATGATTAGCCCCACCTGCATTCCCACAGATGTTACCTTTCACAAACAGATGCAAGAATTGAGGTGGATGTTGTTTGTATTAGCTATATTAACTTTTACCCTTTTATTTGGACTACAGTATTTAGATTTCAGTTCACGTAAACTATATTTGTTGGAACTGATCAAAATTTGTGTCAAGTGTAAACAATACATTGTAACTTGAAAGAAGTGCAACTCTGTTTCTGCAGCCTTCCGCAATTTTGCCCTCCCTTACAACTGCTCACAATGACATAAAATAAATAGCAGCAGTCATAACTTCATGAAGCTTTTTTCAACCAACTAATTCTTTGCACAAGTAGGATTAGATCACCCATGAAATAAGTTAGCATTTTCCTTTTTTCTTAAAGTATACCTTCTTGAAAGGACTTAAAAAATCACTCAAGTTCCCTTTCAGCCAATGCGCACACACATAAAAAAAAAAATCAAAACATCAGAAGAGGCTCCAGGTTTGTCATTTTCAATTCTGTGTAAAATAGCAATTGTTGCTCTAACAAGAAAATTCCTGACTGTTCCATTTTATAAAGTAAAAAACTAACACGATATTATTACTGTAAGTAACTCCCCCACAGGAATTCTGTAATACCAACTAACATGAGTTACTGTTTTAGAACATAAAAATTAATTTATTTCCCTGGTATTAATGTCTCCCTCGTTCTTCTTCCCCTAACAGAGTGCATTCCAACAGTCTAAATGGCTCAACTGATAATTTGTGGGAAAGCTCCTTTCACATAGGTCTTTCTTTAAGAACTGCCAAATCCTAATTCCTAAATAAAGCCAAAGCTGGTAGTGATCACAGCACCACAGACAGAATTGGGACTGTTTTGCTGAAGCAAAGAGAGATTTTGATGCATTCAGTTACCCAATTTCTCTCCCTTTTATTTCACAGCTAAAAGTTTTACTTAGCCACTGAGACAGTACACCACATTAGCACTCCTGCGTGACTATTTTTACAAACCCACAACAGAAACCCATGCCTCCCTCAACAGCTCCACAAGAAATTCTCCATGGGTACTTAAGAAAGGGAAGGTTTAAAAAGATCAGACTACTGAAAAGTTATTTCAGCACGTGCCCTACGAGACACATTTGTGGCAAAGAGCAGAAATTGTAAAAAGACTCATCGAGAAGCCTTCAAATGTAATTCACTAAAGCTGGAGGTAGCGATAAAGTTCTGAGGCTACGTGTGACATATGCTCAGATCCACATAAAGTTCACAGAAGCACCCTATTAGATGCTCTGCAAGTTGCAGGACAAGTGTGTGTATGTGTGAAGAAGCAGAACAGTGTTGAAAAAGCAGGTGTCAACTTGGCACGCTTACCAGAGAGATATGAGAAGGAGCTTCAGCACGAGAACAGCGTTCGTCTGAAGGGACAGCAACTCATGGATGAGCCAAAGGAAAGACACAAAGCTCCCCACACGCAGATCCGCCAACAGATCTCAGCTCCAAATCAAGCCCACAAAACTCTCACCGAATGTGCTACAAAGATCGGTCTGCTCCTCAGTAGCTGCAAATCCCACGTTACAAATTGATGCTGTTTATCAATGACAGCCTTTACTGCCTGTCTACTGAAAGAAAATAAAAACTTCTGGCACAAGAAATTAAATCCTGCAATAGCAGCCTTTGCTTTAGAGCACAGAAGGACCCCTCAAGTGCTGTCAGTTCCTCATCCATAGCACCATGCTGTACTTCTCACCTATTTGTACTGCTGACATAAAATAACTTCCCCATCTTTTGCTCTGTCTTGGGATGACACAATTCATTTCTACGTAAAAGGGACACAACCCACACAGGCTCTTAAGGACATAAAAAACCTGACAAGTGGATACTATAGTCTTATGGGATTAAGGGAGGCAATTACGCATGGGAGAATGAAAGACAAGGAGTGGTCACAGAGACAGAGGTAACTGGAAGAACTTCTGGACAACAGACGTCTGTCCCTCAAACTACTTAGGAGATTTGGCATGCTGGTTACAGGCAAAACAAGGATGTTTCTAGCGCTGTGAAGAGGGCTCTTTCTGTTCACGGAGAGAAAAGGAAACAGCTAGCGTCCTGCACCAGGACTAAACAGAGTCCCGAGTATTCCTTAACCACTCCTGTACAGTTCTGAACGCAATACAAAAATAACATTCAATAATGGATGTAGCTGTGGCATAAACTGGTCAAAGTGAGTGAAGGAAACCCTGCATTTACATGACCTGGGACATGTGCAACACTAAACAAAACTAATAAACAGAAAATAATCCCTAACCACCCTCTCCATATCTCTCAAAGCGAAAGGTTTGCTGAAGGAGTTATTTGGCAAGTTGGTTTGTTGTTGTCGACGGGAGGAAGACACAGACGCTCAGTATAAGTGAACAATGAACTTCAACTTTAATGGATAGCTCAGTCGCCTTTTATCTAGTTCGAACATAATCAACTCATACATATTGCAAAAACTAAGCTCAGGATTGGCTAACATTTCCCGCTCTTTTCAGGTAGTTCCTCCTTCTTTTAGCCACCATCCCGCCTTAGGGACTTTCCCAATCGCTCAAGGGCATCGTGTCCTTGAGCCTGATTGGCTCTCAGCCAGCTGCGTACGTGCCCAGACTCTTGTGAGTTGAGTACGGTACTTTACTAGCCCATTGCCTCTTAACTGCCCAACATCAACATGTCCTATTTCACTTAACCATTCCTCCACAATTCCCCCGTTTTTATTTTGCGCTACAAATACCTTCTCTGTGAGTTGCTCTAGTTTCTTAGTTAGGCAGTTAAGGATTATACGTGCAGCAACTATAATCGATATAATTATAAGTAGAAAGCGAAGTCCCTCTTTAACTAAGAAAACCCATCCACCCATGTTCCCAAAAACAGATTTAAGCCAACCTTCAAACCAACTATCTTGTACTACAATTTCTTGTGTATGATCCCTTAACCGTTTCAACTGGTCGTGAATTGACTAACCATGGTCAGAAAGATAAAAGCAGCACATTCCTTCTACATCTTCACACCCATGTCCCTGAGCCAGCAACAAGAAATCAATAGCGGCCCTATTTTGCAATACAGCATGTCTTAGACTCTCCATATCTTGTGACATTTCAGAAAGAACTTGTGTTGTTACATTTGATTGTTTAACAGCCCTACAAGCAAGCTTATTAATGTTAGTCAAAGCGTGTGCAGTTCCCACACCAGGCACCAAAGAAACAAAGAATCTTTCTGCTGGACCCCACAATTCTACATCATCATTACAGTCAGAACCCAGAGTTTTTAGTTCTCGTTTAATTCTTCTGCTCCTTGTCGAGTTCTGCCACGAGTGTAAATCTGGAGCGAAAAGTGTGAGTCGCCCTAGGTAACACGGTCCTCCAAAAGCATTGGCTGGTACTCCTTGCCATGCACGGTCTCCACAGATCAAAACCATGCCAGAGAGAAGCAGCACAGCCGCCGCTGCTTCCATGGTTACGTCAGACAGGCTGCAGGGTCCTGATGTCCGTCCCTCTGCTCTGTGCCGACTCGCCACACGGTGAACTCCAAGCGCAGCGCTGCTCGTGGCGGTGACTGAGGGGGGTGGGGAGGCTCCCATTGCCCCGTAGCCCCAAGGCAGCGTTATCATTCTCTCCGAAGGCGGCAGTGGGCAATGCCCAGCTCCAGCACTTCCCGGCAATCCCAGTCGCTCTGCAGCGGCAGCAGCGACTCTCTGCTCAGCCTGATGTGTAGCTAAAGCGCTAGTGACTGTTCTCCAAGGCTTCAACAAATTTTTTAGCAGACTTAATATCATTAATAACATCATCAAACAATTTATCTCCGAATTTACACCACTCTGTTTGTTCAAAAAACTGTATCAGGATTTGTAAAACAACCCTGCGCTACTGCATATGCTAATAACCCTGGCAAATCTTTTTCTACAATCTATATCTAAAATACTCCGCTTTTCTAAAAAGCATCTGAGCAAATTATACGCCGCTTGTCTTTCATACCTTTATATATACAGTTGCAGCCTTTGCAAAGACCTCGGTGGCGCTTTTCCGGCGGGACCCTTTATAGGCTCATCCCGGGTGCGGGGACTCCCTCCCACCTTCCGAGCTGTGGGTGTGGGGACTCCTGTCCCTTTCACCTTTCAGACCTCAGCGACGCGTGACCGGCGGGATCCTCTCCCGGGTGCGGGGACTCCACGTCCCTTTCACCTTCCCGACGCGTGTGCGGGGATTCTTGTCCCTTCCACCTCCTAGGCTGCGTTGCAGGACCGGATCCTCCCTTATTCCGTCGAACACGTGGCCCAGGATCACTGCCAGCAGTGTCCAAATCCCGTTCAGACCTGTCCCTGTTCGGGCGCCAATTTGTTGTCGACGGGAGGAAGACACAGACGCTCAGTATAAGTGAACAATGAACTTCAACTTTAATGGATAGCTCAGTCGCCTTTTATCTAGTTCGAACATAATCAACTCATACATATTGCAAAAACTAAGCTCAGGATTGGCTAACATTTCCCGCTCTTTTCAGGTAGTTCCTCCTTCTTTTAGCCACCATCCCGCCTTAGGGACTTTCCCAATCGCTCAAGGGCATCGTGTCCTTGAGCCTGATTGGCTCTCAGCCAGCTGCGTACGTGCCCAGACTCTTGTGAGTTGAGTACGGTACTTTACTAGCCCATTGCCTCTTAACTGCCCAACATCAACATGTCCTATTTCACTTAACCATTCCTCCACAGTTTGTGTCATGTGGCAAGGTAAATAGATGGATAATCCCTTCAGGTTTTTTGTTTGCTTGTTTTTGTTTTTTACTCAATCATCCATAAATTACCTGCAGCATGGTAATGGTAAACATTCATGCCTCAAAAGTGAGAGTAACTACCTTCAATTTTTATTACAGACTCTAAACTAATGATTTCTAATTATGTGGACAAAAGCAGATTAGGAATTACTTTTATATCCATATACTAGGATATGTATCCCATATTTTCCTCCCCTTTAAGCAACTCTGAACACTTTTCATACACTTCATCTTTCAAGCAGCATCTTCTAAGTACAAGTCACTAAAATCAAAGACACTTACGAGGGATAGGTTATTCAAATGAATATTCCATTGGTCAGGTTTTATTCTAGGGCTAGTCTTAAGGGACTTGGCAAAAGGTCAGTATTTCAAGTATACATTTCAAATTCTTCTGTTTCTACCTACCATTGTGGCAGAGATACTTTCTAAAATAGGTCAAAGGTGGAGAGTTTTTTTAAACTAATTTCATATTTTACAGAAATAAACATGATCAAATCTGTCAAAAGCACTAATAGAAAGTTATATTCTTGTATTTCTGCTTACAGTGGACTTTGTAAACCCTGTCCAAAAGATGCAGTTCAAATGAACACTTGATTTTACATCTGTTGTACGTGAGGAGCAGTAACACAATAAAAATAACAGATGTTCTTAATTTGCTGATGACTTGTGTCAACTTAATACAGCAGGCTCCACATAAAGAACATGTCAACAAGTTCACATGGGTGGGATCTGGACAGCAGCATATATATATATATACATGGTTTGCACAACATTCTCCCACAATCACAAGTAGTAAAGCATCCACAGAATGTTCTTGGAGTAAACAACATAGACCACTAAAAGCTGGCTTATACACCTCTAGGTGTTTCCTCACCTGAATTATTTTAGTGGCTCAACAATGCAATTGCAAAAGTCTTGAGGAGTTGTATATACGTGTAAAAGTTGGGATTCACAGTCTCATCTCAAAGTCTGATGCTTTATCCATCACGTCAAAAGTTCATCATTCAAGTGAGTAAACATATTTCTGATTTGTATCAAGCTTCTAAAAGAAAGCTGTCAACAATAAATAATAATAATAATAAAAAATACCAGTTTACCAGCCACCACAAAGTTAACCTCTGGTTAGCTGAATGATCAGATAGGCTCTTTGGGAGCTTTTCTGTTCCGGAGTCCTAAATCCCTTACAGCATTTACCATGGGAACAGGAACGTACATGAGACTAAGAATAAAAACAGAATGCTCAGAAGCCTCAAGAGGCTTATGACCCGTCTTTATTATATATATATATATGTATATATATGTATACACACACACACGTTATTTCTCCTAAAATATACTCAAAGTATCTTTTCACAGGAAGTTGGTGACCTAGGAAATCAAAACGCTGGAAGGTTTAGCACCTAGAGTCTATCCAGAGCTACAGATATCTCCCAACTCCTACTAATATTCTTATAATAATTCTTAGTTGCCTAAACCTACCTAGATTTCCACAATACACGTACATCTCCACATTATGAATGCAACAAAAATAGTGAACTTCGGTATTGTATATCTTTTCTATAATACACCTTAAGATCCACCGATTTAAGATGCCAGGTGTAAGAGACATATTTATCATCAAGAAAAGAGACAAATCAGCCCTAATAGCATACTCCAAAGACAAATCACTAGAGAAAATGAGTGCCCTTTTGCTATATGACACGGCAAGGGGGATAGGAGATGCCCCAGCCAGCACGTGGGTGATGCTCTCTCCTCAAGTACCACAGGTATTTTCCCTCCACAGGCTCTACTACAGGTTTACTACTTCCAAAGCCTTTCAGAACTATAATAACCTCCCTTATGTGTACCAGCACACATTAAGCAACATCAAACACTCTCCGTTTGGAATAAAACCCAGTTTAGAGGCTAAGTATTCACAGGGCACTGCTAGCCTGCGGACCCACAGCACGAGGCTCCTGCAGCAAGCAGCTCCCTGCACAGGCTGGTGTGCTGTAAGCCTGTTTAAACCCACTTTTTGGGGTGAATTCCTGCAGCTTCTCAAGTGCTCATGCTTGGCGTTGCCGTTTCTCCCCCTGACTGCCCCGGCTCTGACGGGCCGGAGCTCAGGCAGATCACCAGCAAATCCCCGCGGGCAGCAAGCAGGGAACAGGACGGAGAAATAAAAATAAAAACATAAGAAATAAATAAGCGAGAGGGGAGGAGCGGGGCGCTACACGCCGAGGGGGGAGAGGCGGGGGGCGCGGGCAGGGGGCTGCCCTAACCCTGCTGCGGCGTACCTGGGCTGCTGCGGGCCCCGGCCTCCCACCACGGCTCGTCCAGCGCGTCCCCCATGGCGATGAAGGTGATGAAGGTGATGAGGATGACGGTGATGAAGATGACGGTGGCACCGCCACGCGGGAGCGCGCTCGCGCCTGCGCTGCTCCCCTAGCGGGGGGGGGGGAGAAGAGCCTTGCCCGGTTTCCGCGCTTTACAGCCGGCGGCCTCACTTGGCGACAGCGGGAGGGGCAGCCGGGCGCTGTACGGCCGCGCGGGGCGGCACGGCACGGCACGGCACGGCACGGCACAACACGCCGGCACCATGGCGGAAGGGGAAGAGGCGCCGCCGCCGGGCTGCTGGTGAGCTGGGTGGGGGGGGGGCGCCGCTCCCGGCCCTCCGCCCGCTCCGGGCACGGCCAAACGGCGCCGCGCCCACCCTGCCCCGCACCGCGGGGCTCGGCCCGCCTGGCTCCACCGCCTTGGCGGGGCCGCAGGGGAAGCGAGGCCGTCGGACCGAGGGGGAGGCCCCCCCGGGCGTGGGCAGGGGGCTGCGGGGCTGGCAGGGGGCGGCAGGGGCTGGGCGGCCGGCGGGGTAGGGTGGGCGCACGGGGAGTGCCCGGGACCCAGCTGCAGCATTTCACCCAGTTTCCGTCTAAGCCCGGCATCTGCACTCCTGTATATCCCGCTTCTTGCGTTTCTGCATTGCGTGCCATTTCTTTCAGTGGTTCTGTGTCCCTGCCCTGCTCTTTGTCCCCTCCACATAGGCACTTCTCCAGCGCCTCGTTACGGACCTGCTGCTTGCGGCTGTGTCCAAACTGATGCTTTTGTTTCTGCGCTGTTACGTGGAGGATGCAAAGTTTTGTGCTCAGCATGCACAGCCTTCTGTGTGCTGTGTTGTCTCGCTGTGGGGGGAAAACCACGCGATGATGTGCGTGCAGGTGTAGCTGGGGTCTGTGCTTTGTCTGTGCTGGCTCTGCAAACGCAGCTCTTGGGGATGAATGCTGAGCCTGCTCATAAAGGCAAGCTCCAAGGCATTCATTAAAAATAGGAAAATAAAAGATTTTCTAAGAACTCACAGAAACTGTTCCAGCGGTTCGCACTTAAAGGCTACTTCAGGATGCCAGCACAAATCTTGTTATTGGAGCTGTATCTGCTGAATAAACTGCACAGTTGTATTCCTTATTGCTTGTTTAGAAACTTGACAGGGCTTCTTGGTTCTGCTTATTCTTTAAAAGCCAGCTTAAGTGATTTTTTATTGATTGATTTAAACTGCTGTCTTGTGTATGTATGGCTGGGTGCTACTGGAAAAGAAATTGTTTTTTAAAGTATAACATGAATCATTTTGATGCTTTTTTTTTTGCGTGTAAATTGCTATGTTATCATAGCATTGAAGTATATAGTGTTCTGCAGTAACATTTCATGCTTAAAAAGAAAACAACTGCAACATAAAAGGATGTGTATGTCCACCTGAACTCTTGAAACCAAAAGGGCAGCTCTGAATCCTTGCCCTATATTCAGTTCCTTAGAGGGATTCCAGGGCAGATGTAATCCTGTCTTCAGAGACCGTGACAGCATCTTGAATCTGGACATGTTTATTGGCATAAAACACCCTTCTTTTTCCTGTGTCACCTCGACATGCAATACTGGTTTTAGTAATTTGTGAGAGGAGGGCGGATACAAACTAATGATGAGTTAAACACTCATACTGACTGTTTTGTTTTCCTGGACAGAAACCAGAAATTTGCCACTACGCAATGCGATTGAAAGAAAACCTTTTTGTGTAGTTATTGAAAGATGTCATTGTCGGCTTTCATCAGTGAGCGCAAGAAGTTTGATAGCAACAGTTTTGATTTAAAAATGAGAAAAGTCTGTCAGACCTTGCTCGTTAAGTACTTCTTTTTAGCTTTTTAGCATGTTCTCAAAATTAATTTTAGTTAATTCCTGGCAGTATTGTATTTGATGCTGGAAGGCTGTTATCAATAGAGAGCAGTCTTTATTACTTTCAATTCAATATAGCTCTTGGTGAGGCTTTCTTTCCAGTAAAGAGGACCATAAATGAAATGTAGGAATCAGAGTAACTAGGTTATAGGAAGTGTATTTCTGAGGGGGGAAAAAAGCATTAAAATAAATTAATCCACTCTGCTACTGACATTGATACCTGCAGTGAGTCCTTGTAGTTGTGACGACAGCATTGCTATATGTGTGCCTGTCTTTCTCTTTCCGTGTATTTTTGATATTCGTAGCGGGCAAACTTGCGGGCTGAATGCGTTTGATATTCTAGGACAAAACAGATTTATAGAAACTGAAGCTGATGATGGTCCTCCTGGCAAAATGGCATCGTATAAAATATATATATATATTTATATATATATATATATATATTTATATATATATATATATATAAAATTCTGTAAAAGTTCTTCCAATAGTAGCCTTACTTCTGATTTAAGGATAGATGTGTGAAGATGTGTAGCAAATGCATGCCTAAATACTACTGCTTACACTGGAAACAGCGGTGGCCTGCTAGATAGTGTGTCACTAGCAGCTACAGTGAGCCTGTGACCTGCAGAATGTGGGAGTGAATAGTCAAAGAATCTTTTCAAGTGTCGGGGCATCGGATGAGTGGTCTGTACATGGGAAGCAGGTTTATCCCTCTTTTAGTCCCATCAGTAATATCTCTAATGGCAGGTGTGTGGTAGTATATTCAGCATATATGGAAAAAAGACTATCATCTTACTTTGGTGTGATAAGTTCATTCTAAGTGATGAATTTGGTGCATGTAGAAAACACCTGTTGTGTTGTGAAAATAATAATTATTAGAAGTGTGCCCATCACAAGCTTTACACTTTTGAAGTATTTTCTTTCCAAAATGCATTTTGACTTGGAAGAAACACATCAAAGGGATCTGTATTTCTTAATAACAAATGAGCATTACCGTGCTGGGCAGCTAAACTTCATCACAACCACTTTCTTACTCCCTCTCCGCAAAGAGAAGGAGAAAATATGATGGAAAAGGGCTCAGGGGTTGACATAATGACAGGGAAATGGCTCACCAATTACTGTCACAGGCAAAATGGACTCAATGTGGAGAGATTAATATAATTTATGGCCTATGGCCAGCATATCAGAACAGTGAGAATCTAAAAGCAAACTAAAACCACTTTCTTCCCCATTCACCCTCTTCTACATCTTTCCCCCAAGCAGCAGAGAGGAATGGAGAATGGGGGCTGTGATCAGTCCCTAACGCTTCATCTCTGCCGTTTCCTCACGGTCACTCCCTGTCCCTGCTCCACGTGGGGTCCCTCCCATGGGATGCCATCCTTCCCAAACTGATCCTAAGGGCAGCAGCTCTTCAGGAACTGCTCCCACACGGCTCTGTACCACGGGGTCCACCCATCCCCCAGGAGCAAACTGCTGCAGCACGGGTCCCCCATGGGCGGCAGCTCCCCCCAGACCCCCTGCTCCTGTGTGGGCTCCTCTCCACAGGCTGCAGCGTGGAGATCTGCTCCACGTGGGACCCATGGGCTGCAGGGGGACAGCCTGCTCCACCAGGGGCCTCTCCACAGGCTGCCAGTGAACTGTTGCTGCCTGCCTGGAGCACCTCCTGCTGCACTCAGCTGGAGGGCTGCAGGGCTGGGTCTCACTCCTCTCCCAGCTGCTGTTGCCCAGCAGTTCTTTCCCTTCTTTCCCTTCCTTAACTCTGCTCTCTCAGAGGCCCAACAAGTGTCACTCTGTCCAGCAGCAGGTCCCTTTTGGAGCTGGCTGGAGCTGGCTCTGATCTGACATGGGGCAGCTGCTGGGCTCTGCTCACAGAGGCCACCCCTGCAGCCCCCCAGTACCAAACCTTTGCCACATAAACCCCAAGCATAGAAGTAATGGACTTTAGCAGGTACATTCCAAGCATTGTCATCTACTGAATGATTATAGATTTCTAAATACTGTGTTTTTTTCCTGTGTATTTGTGGTTTCTTGAAACTCCTACTGTCTTTTCCCTGCTATTCACACCCCCACAATTACTTAATCCCTTCATTAGTATTTGTAAGTGGTTATTACCAAGCACTTCATGGCTGTATATAAATGAAGTAAACAATACTTTAAAAAAAGGCTGAAACTGAAGACCTAGCAGTTGATCAATTTTTGTTGCCTGTGACTCTCTCTCTCACATCATAAGTGCTTTAACTAAAAACAAAAACAAACAAAATAAAACACTTATGAATATTTGTTAAGGTTGCTAACCACTGGCTTGAATTTCAGAGATCCTTCTATAGTATGGAAATTTACTCCAGATATACTACTAGCAATATTGTGAGTTACAGCATTTGAAGTAACATGTCTTGAGAGAATTATATCTTTCGGGCCACAGCTGAGGTGTAGGCTGGGATTGTACTCGTTTTAACCAAAGCTTGAATAGCTTCTAGGAACGTGGCAGTGGAGCCATGGTAGAGCATAAAATTAGGACATTCGGGTTGGGGAGAGTTTGCCTATAAAGAGAAGTACTACATTCTTTCCCAAGTAACTGTAGGAAGTTTTTGTCTGTGTAAACAGAAAGCTTCCTAGCTGGTATTCATTAAAGAGAAGGATCTAGACTGCCAGCAGTTTGCTGGAACATTTATAGCACAACACTGAGTGAAATAAGCTAAAACACAGCCGGTGGACATGTGTTAAAGTATCAAAATCATTTTCACAATACTTTGCCAGATAGCCTGAATAGAATTTTTATTAGAAAAGTATTCCTCATAGCCTCTGAACAGTCTAGGGAGTTGACAACGAAAAAGAATAGCTAATTGAATCATAATAGAATGATACTTTCTTTTTCTTTTTTTTTTCCTGCTGTTGCTTCATTTAGCTCAATGTGTTAATGTACCACACTTTAATGTGAGAGATGAGCATATAAGTTTCTTGCTTTTTAACATGAAATAGTAAAGTCACAGGGTATTGCTAATGGCAATACTTATGAAGACTTTGCAAATGGTAAGGTATTATCAAGCAACTAGAGGAAGCACACATTTGCAGATAGCATGTTGAAGGTAATCTAGATGTTAGAACATCCCAGAGTTCATCAGGTTCTGCAGAATGCTAAGTCTTTTTGTCTAAATGTCCTGGAAATCCTTGATTTGTATTAAGGATGAACTGATCTGGTTGTTTAATTTTTCAGGTGCTAATTGTTACATACACCATCAGGCAGTGGGATAGGTGATGGATGTGCAAGTGTGCTTGTGTATTTTTACCCCTGGTTTCTGTATCGGGAATCGGCTATTTTCCTGTGCATTCTGTAGTTCTATAATATTTTGGCTTTGGGATTTTATTTTGAGAACTAAAATAGAAAATTAGGCAAGACAGTCTTTTTGTAAACTTCTTTTGTAAACTTTTTTCTTTCAACCAAATTAGTAAAAATTACTTGAAGAAAATGGACTGTTAGTTGTACCCCAGTGTATATTGGAAATATGGTTTAAAGTGCTGGAAAAGAAACTGGCTGATAATTGGAAGGAAAGTGTTTACCCTTTAACCTTATAAATACTTTGAGAAGTCTTAAGTGGTGCTGGCTGGTTGGTTGTTGTCAAGTATATGCGTATGTTCTTTTAGGATTGACGGTTTAATCTGTTTATCAAAAAGGGTGGTACTTAGAAAATTAGAATTTTGTGTGTTGAGATTTCAAGAGACTGAACTCAAGAGGATTTATAGCAAGGAACCTCAGTTCGTTGTGGTTATATGCAAATTAAAGAAGGAGACTGAGCTTTTTCTGTGGGTATTTGCAATTGTCTATGCAGTACAGAGCACCTGGGGTAATGGAAAGTTGCACTGATAACACTTCACAATGTTCTGCCACGTGTATAAGGACATGTTGTTCACAGGGAAAGAGTCTTTATACTTGACTATCTGTCCTGAATAAGCAGTCCTGTTCTGTGTTTTGCTGTGGCTCTTAACCTCCTGGGTGTGTTCGATTCCTCAGGTATATGACACAGCGTCATTCTTAAGGCATGTGTCAGAGCTAACAGAGAGCAGTTAAGAGACACAGTAAGGGAGAAGTTCTGCCTAAGGGACCTATATATCTCTGCCGTTGCTATTTTTCCAGTGAACCCGGTGTTTTGACACTGCTCTGCTCCATCATATTGAAATTCCTCAAATCATCAGCTGTGGTTCTCTCATTACTGACAGCATGGAACAGTCCGCAGAAGCTATCAGATTGTAAAGTAGCAATTTCTGAATGCATACCTTCTTATCTGTAATGCATAGTAACATCTGCCGTCTTACTACGGCAACTAAAGTATCATTAATCCTTGACTGTCTTGTGAATTTGTGCCTTTCTCTACTTTCTACACTGTTGCTTGTATATGTTTTATTTCAGTCTTATGCACACATTCACGCTTATAATTAACTGTACAGTTAAACCTGAGTTTGATTGAAAGGTCCTTTCCCATTTCTGGGAAAGGTGGAATTCAAAACTCAATGTTCCAAAATCTTTGAAAGGAGTTTTCCATTTCCTAGGTTTATTAATACGTTAATAATGCATTTAAAAGACCTTTGCCATCTAATTTATGTGTAGTGTTTGCTTTGAGCACACTGTGTGTATGTGAGTGAAAGTTTGCTGTCTCTCTCTTACCTTGTAAACTAACACTAAATTTGCATTTTTATGATGCCTTTTGCAACATTATCACTTCATGAAAATAAAAATCCGAGCTGAGCTTATTTTCTCCCCTATGGAAACTGAATGGAATTAGAAGTTGAACAAGCAGCCTTAAAAATAAAGGAGTAAACTCAATCTTGCAAATATACATATATATATAATATTTTTTTTGCCAGTAACTGGGAAATTGTCTTTTTGCCTGATAGTAGCCCCTGGTCTATATCAGTTTAATAGATAAAGATTTAAAAATATTGTGTAATTTATTTTTTTTTAAATAAACCCTGTACATATCATTATTGTAGGGAAAAAGATCTTGCAGAAGCTCTGGAAGAAGGAGGCTGTGATCTTGAAACTGTGAGAAATATCATTCAAGGAAGGCGATTGCCTGATGATCTGAGGGCCAAAGTCTGGAAGGTAAATATGAGCTTAAATCAAAAACTAGAAAATACCTGAGGTGGTGTTTGATTTGAGGTGAATGATTTAATTATCAGGAATCTCCATGGGAAAGCCAACTTGTTCATGTCATATTGTTTTAATATGCAAGTATGTTGATTAAGTTTTAGAGCGTTTGTTCTTTAGTGAGCTCAATAACTGAGTAATAAAGGAAAACACTGAAATGTGTTTTTTATTTTTGTTTTCAGATTGCACTTAATGTTGTAGGAAAGGGGGACAGCCTGGCATCATGGGATGGCTGTTTAGATCTGCCAGAACAGAGTGTAATTCATAAGGATTGCCAAGAGCTAATTGGTAAGTTCCGTTACGTTTAGATCACCTTTGTGAAAACTTCTGTACTCTCAGTTGTCTTAGGGCTTTGTTATTTGAATTAAATAACCTGAATGATGTTTACGTTTTGGAGGAAGATGAGAGAGCACAGAAAATTAGCAAGAAATCATAAGGAAAGAGTATCTTATCTACTCCAACACTGAAATGGATGATGTCATGGAATTTTAAAGTATTAACTTGTAAGTGATAGCTTGCATGGACAGAGTCCAATGCAAAGAAAGCTCCAGGAGTTTGAAAAAAAATGATGTTTTTTCCAAGTTCTGTCTTCTAAACATATGATTCTTTTTATGGTATTCTTCAAGTTTTTAGTTGTCCAATGTCCAGTATTTAATCTGAAAAGCTGGTGTAGAACAAAAATGCGTATAACCTCTAAAAGAAACATACTGAACATTTTGGACTTAATAAGCCATTTTTTAGAAAGAGGTATTTTTTAGTAGCATTTTCAGCAGAAATGAAAGGTTGATTTTGTGAAAGCAGGGTACTGCCAACACATTGGAAATAGTACTCCAGCATGCTGTACGGAGCTGCCTCAGGATCTGGTTGGAAGTTTATCACAAAAGTGGCGAAATCCCTGATACCTTGCAACAGTGGTAGTATCAATGATTAAGTGATGGAGGCAGTGGTGACTCATTAGTAAGGATACTTTGTCCTATGGTATCAATTAGAGAATCTTCCATTTTATTATCTGCCATGTTTTTAATTTATTGTTGCAGAATTGAAAGTTAAGGCAGAGGATGAAGTTCCTGCACGCATACGTGCAAGCATGCATACGTACAAACATACCACTTTGAATATACAGTTGTACTTTGCTTAGCTCTAAAATCTAGTACAACTTATTTTCCTTCCCTGCCTGTCATATAAGGGAAAGAGAAAAAAAGATTTCCCTTTGTGTCAAATTATACCATTTCTTCAGAAAAATGGTAAAACACGACAATTACTATTCGTACTGTGTAAAGCTAGTCACTTCAATCTCTCCATGCCATTATTTCTCCTTATTCCCCTCTTTATTGCCATATTTTTTCTAATATATGTTAGTTTAGCGATAGTACAAGTGACATAATCTGGATCAGAACATACATTTCTAAATTATATAATTCATAAGTTTATTTAATAGTTGATTTTTCATAAAAATCGAAATATATGTGTTTAGTATTAAAATGAAAATTATATGAACTTACACAAAAGTCTGGTTTCACTGCAGTCCGTATAATATATGCACATATATTTATATTGCAAGTAAGCTACAATCCATTTATCATCAGAAGCAATTTCTTCATATGAAAGAAAGCGTAATTTGCAGTACAGTGTTGACATATTTCAGATGTCTTAGATTCAGTGCCTCAAGTGAGGTGGATGCCAGTACTTTTTCTGAAGCATTGCCAGCATTTTAAGTAAGAGCCTATGTAGAACGATGCTTTGTAAGTAATGAAAGCTGAAGCTTTGTGTATGTATCCAACTCAAAAATCATGGTATTTAAGAAGCGTTTGGCTTGCTACTTCAATTATGGAACTGCTTCTGTACCAAATTGTTGTGCAAGTTTTCATCCAAATGCAACTTAATACAAGTCATGGATTTAGAATTAATCTGTCAGTAAACAGGGAACATCTTAATCCTTTCCAGTACTTTACAAAATTTGTAAGAATTTAAAACAATGTGCTACACTATATAAAATATTATATGCTCATAGTTACTGATCAGCAGGAGTGCTAAATCTAATTTAAAATTTATTTGTAAGCAAGCAAATAGTTTCTTCTTATACTAGCAAACCAAATTTAAAGTCTTAAGAAAATAACTTAAAAATAGTTATTGAAATGTGACAAATGTAAATGCTGAAATTTAAGACTATAAGCTTTGTTAATTTCAAGCTGCTGATTTTAGTGAATTTGCGTATCAGTGGGCTTATGAGGAATTGAAAGGTATGCATTGTGGGATGATCTCTGTTGAAATTCAGATGAATTTGTTGTGGAGTTGCGTGTAAGTTGTTTGCTGAGCACATCAAACAGGAGTTGAAGAATTAAAAGAATTTTACCTTTGTTTCATGTAGATTCTGGAAAGTCTAAACTTCTCCCATCCTGCTTTATTGTGATATTAAATGCTTTAATCTACTGAGGTTAAAAAATCACTCATATTTTGATGCCTTTTGGGATGCCTTTCTATGAACATTCAATCCATGGTGCTGGATTTTTTGTTGGTTGATGTTCTGTTGTGTTTTGTTTTGTTTTGTTTTCCCCAAGTGCATGGAACTCTGTGTCGGTACAATTGTCCTCTGAATTAATCTTACTCACTTTCTTTGGGAAGCTGTTAAGATGGTTTATATTTCTATGTTTTTTTGCAGACCGGTTGTCAGTGCCAGAAGACGAGAAGTCAGTACTGCTTTTGGATATTGAGTCTGTTATTACTTTTTACTGTAAATCACGCAATGTTAAATACAATTCTTGCCTTGGCTGGATACATCTCCTCAAACCTCTGGTGCTCCTTCGATTACCGCGCAGTGATTTGTACAACTGCTTTTATGCTATCATGAATAAATTCATTCCAAGGTAAAACTCCTCCTTCCGCCTGTGTGCTGTTTTTAATGGCATTAAAAGTATTTTGTGAATGGATGTGTAGGTTAGTATAGGCTAGAGTAGCACTGATTATAGGAAGGTTGTCAGATTCCTTCATATGATGATAAATCAAAGCATTTTTCAATCTGTTGGTTATAAGTCCAGCAAATAATTCAGAAGTTTTAGGATGTCAAGAGTTATTGTGTGACTGATGTAGATTTAATACACATCTTAAAGAAGAACAGTCATTTCATACAAAATCAAAAACAATTGTTTAATATCAGTCCTGCTTATGTATTAATGTGAAAACAATTTTTCATTCCTTTTTCTTTCTTTGCATTTTTAATATCTAAAATGCTTCTATACCTGTTGCTTCAAAGTACTTCATAAATGCTAAGTTTCTGAAAATCCCTTTAGAGGAAGTAGTTGGTATTTTACATGTATTTCAGTGAGTTGTGGACGCACCTTATTTTTAAGAAATGTTAGATTATTTTTTTTTTTTAATGAAAAGAAATTGGAGCATTTCATGCTGTTCTATAGGCATTCTTGGTAAAAATTTCATTTATGTCAGAGTGTCCCTGTGACACACTAGTGGGACGACTAGAGTGCACCTCACAATTAAGACTTTGTGAAATAATATACAGACAGTCTGTAATTAAAGATTTTAGCCTAATTTACTGGAGTGGAGGCTCTGGCCCAGCTACTGGGTACCTGGGCATAGTATGAAATGTGCACGTTTGGTGTTGTGACAGGAAATGTTTGTCAGCCCTGGCACATGACTCAAACTGTGTTCATACTGTTAGTTATTTTCTAATTTAAAAACTATTGTGCACTGTGAACTGTTGTTGTTTTTTTTTCTTTTGTTTTTCCCCAACTGGGGATGCTATCAAGAGTTGATTACAATGGTAGGTACCAGAAGGAAAAAAAATTACTGAGCAAAACAGTTGAGGAAAATGTCTTAGCAGTGTTGCTCCGCTATCAGTAGAAATGTCAGAAGTTATTTTTGGATATATATCTCTTCCTGATATTAATAAGTAGTAAAGAATTACAGACGGATCTGAATAATTTACCATATTAACCATTCAAACAAAAAGTAATCTGCAACTCTAGAATCTTATGCTAAATTTAGTACTAGAACATTATTCTTCTTTTTGTCCTTTTTGTCCTGTTAATTTAATGGGAAGCCAGAGTTCATGTGATAATCTCAAGAAGAATCTCCACATAATTTGCTGTGAATATTTCCCATTCACCCATATAGGCTTACCGTTGTTTAAGAAAGTTAGGTTGATAACTGTGTTTGGAAATTGGTGTGTCAAATTTCACATAAGCCTTAGTTTTTAAGCACTTGAGATTTGTTCTTAATGTGTTACAAACAGCTGTTTATTCGCTTTAAATACTCCTTTATTTCCTGCTTGATGAATTGATCTTTAATTATTACTCACATGTGAAATGACTGTCTTTTAAAATTCTTTTGGCTCTTCAGAATTGTTTTTTAATTCTTATTGAATTAACAACATTGATACTATACTAGCCTTATTTTGATATTTAGATCTTTTCAATACTGCTAGGACTTGATAAAGTATGTAATACAGAAGTATTTAATTCTTTCTGCTGCCTTTTCAATATTGTGGGGGGTTTGTTGTTTGTAGGTGTTTTGTTTTCATTTCATTTTTCTGTTATGAGGCATGCTGGTTTCAAGATTAGTCCCTGTGATTTAAAAGGACTATGTTGGAAATTACATTATCCCTACAAAAAATTGCTACTTTAAGTCTGAGAACTGAAATTTTATTGGGGGATTTCATGATTATTTTCACTGCTGCCTTTCAGGGATTGTTTTCTGAAGGGAAGACCATTCCATCTATTTAGGCTGCTTCTTCAGTACCATGAGCCTGAACTCTGCTCCTTTCTTGATACCAAGAAGATGACACCAGACTCATATGCGCTCAACTGGGTAATAAAGTGAAAGTAGGGACCTATAATGAAAAATAAATTCCTCTTAAATTGAAGTACACATTCCAGTTTAGGGAAGAGTAGTACAAGAGATTAAAACTGCATAAATTGAAATAAATCATTTATATTAATATAGTGGAGGCTTTCTTGTCTTCAGTTTCATAATGTAAGGTAGAAGATCTTGTAAATATCACATTTGTATTGTACTAGATTTTAATTGAGCCATTCGTGTTAGGAACTACTTCGAATAAGTAGGAATGCAACTGACATACTCAAAATAGTAAGCAGCCATAATGTTTGACATTAGTTTTTATAGTGGGCTGTTATATGGTTGTAGATGTGAAGAAACATCAGCCTAACTGGTCTTTCAAAATCAGCTTACTGTTTTAAGAATGCCCATTGCATTAGGTATAGCGCTGTACTAGGTAGTTAACTGTAGCATAGAGCCGTCATACCTTTTAAAGTTTAGGCATATATATATATACACATATATATACATATTTTGCAGCTCTTCAAGAATTTCTCTTTTCCTTCTCCTTTAAATTTCTAAACTGCCTTGGGTAGGAGGAGATGCTTAGAAAGATGCTTACCTCAAGGAGGTATTTTTGTTGTTGTTGTTGTTGTTTTTTTTAAAAAAAAGGGTTGTGTAGCAGGACTACAACATAAAGCAGCCAAATTGTCATGTTTCAGTCAGTACTACTTAGTACATATACAAAATCATGTGTAGTATTAGACCATACAAAATCATGTTATAGTACTTACAGAACAGGCTTAAAGGAAAAGATTGTAAATGAGTAAGGAAGACTTCATAATTACCTCATGATCTCTTCTAGATTCTTCTTTCTTACTCACTGGCTATGAAATTTTTTTTTTTTTTTTTTTTTTTTTTTTTTGGAACTCCGTTTGCTATCAGTTAAGGATATATGACTAAAACAAATTGCTGAACTACAAGTTTTGATTTTTGTTTTTGTTTAAAAAGATTTTTTTTTTGGGCTGCTACCAATTTTAATATTTAAATGCAGGAAGAGTTTCCATATTCTCGAAATCTGCCTTTTGTCAGTCATCAGTCTTTAGAAGAGGAATTGGGTCTTTTTTCCTATGGAGTGTACCTATTTTTATATATTTTTCCTTAGTAAATACAAACTTCTTTCAGAGTCTTTATTAAAAGATTAGTGATTTATTAGGTAAAGAAATCTTTTGAAAGGAGGTAGGGAAATTGATGTTGCCGACCTGAATGTCAAGCCCTTTGGCATACAAGGTTAGAGACCAATCTGAAACCTCAATTTATATTTTAAGATTACATTAAAATTCATTGTTGTTTCATCTATAAACAAATTTACTTTTTATAGAAATTCTTCTAATGTGTAGAAATGCATCGGCAATATTCAGAGACTTGTCGTCTCATTGTTCAGGGACATACTGTCTTCAGTAGTGTTCGATGCAGAGCTGGAAAAATCTTCTTACCTTTTATTACAAAAGTATACCAAAAAGCATTGAAATATTCCCTGATGGTGTTTTAAAACAGCTAACTGAGCTTTTGAAAGCTGTAACTTTGTTGATATAAATTTAAATGCAATAGAAAGCTCAGTAACTCCCCAGTGAAGCCAGCTGGTATGCATTTGAATTAGGTGCGATTCAAGCTTTTATACAGGGTGTATGAAAGGACCTTCCTAGCGTTTCTTTTATCCACTTTGAACATCACTACCAGAGAAGGTGTATTTTTAAAAGGAAACATGAGAACAGGTAAACAGTTTGTTAAATGGTAATGGCAATTTTCCGTTGCTTGCAAGTGTTCAATTAATGAGCCGTAACTAATCATAATGTAATACAAAGTAAGTAACATTGTCAAATTAATGTGCAACAATATTCAAGTAGCTTGGTTCTACTGTGAAAATGAGAGAATGCTGTTTACGGTAGCCTTTTATTCTTGTTTGCTAATCTAGTTGAGTAAATGTATTCTATTATTGTCTTGTAAATGATCTGGCATAATACAATTAGTATTGAGGAGTGGCTGTGAGCTAAGAGGCGTTCCAGCCCAATTGTTGTATTTCTGGTTGAATTTGCTGGGCGTACAATGTACAGCTCAGTTTGCTTTTACACTAGGAGGATTTATTCACAGAAAAGCCTGAATCATTACTGCATGTTTCCCTAAATACTGTGAGGGAAGAGCATTCCTTTAATATGTGGTACAAATGTATATTTTAACATGTTTTTGTTGGTTTTATTATATTTTAGCTAGCTTGTATCTCTTAAAAATGCTGTTCTGATAAGATTATTCCTTGTTACAGCTTTTTTTTCTGCTGACAATATTTTCTAAATTTTTAGCTGGGGAGCCTTTTCTCATATTACTGTTCAGCTGAAGTCACTCAGGCAATATGGGACGGTTATCTACAACAAGCAGATCCATTCTTTATCTACTTCTTAATGTTAATCATCCTTGTGAATGCAAAGTAAGTATATTGTTAATTCATTGAGATTTCCTCTGTTGACACAGTTTTAATCTGCTTGTATTTTATTTTGGTTTTGCTATCTTAATCTTTCCCTGTGACTTTACTGTTTTCAGAGACGTTATCTTAGCGCAAGAATCAGACAAAGAAGAAATGATAAGTAAGTACTTATACGTCTTCTAGTAAAATATTCATCATATAATATAGTCCTCATTGTTTATTATGTTTATTACTGAATAATTGAATTGTCATTTAATTATTTACTGTGATTTTCTCATCAATACATCCCCTTACTATTTCCTTTTTTGTTGTTCTTGTGCTGTGTCACATCTGCCCTGTCCTCTTTTCTTGTATTTCCTTCTAGCACTTCCATGCCTAGTTTTGTACTCAGTTGAGACAATTACCATGTTTTCAAGCTCAAAGCAGTAGCTTTCATATCTTTGTTTAAATATACTGCACTTGTTACATTTTCCAAATTATTATCTTTGTATGAACTTGATTGAGGCTTAATTCATTGCTCTGATCATAGAATCATAGGATAGTTTTGGTTGGAAATGAGTTCAAAAATTACCTATTTACAACCCCCCTGCCATGGGCAGGGACACCTCCCACTAAACCAGGTTGACCAAAGCCCCACCCAGCCTGACCTTGAGCACTTAGAGGGATGGAGCATGCTTTGACATCCTGTTCCAGTGCCTCATCACTCTCATAGTGTAGAATTTCTTCCTTATATCCAATGCAAATCTACCCTCTTTCAGTTAAGAACCATTACCCCCTTGTCCTGTTATTACAGGTCCTTGTATAAAGCCTCTCTCCATCTTTTTTATAAGCCCCCTATTTTCACTACCTTGTTTGTTTTTTTTTTCTTTTTTTTCTTTTCTTTTTTTTTTACACAGTATGACATTATATAATTAATAAACTAACTACTGATAGCCAAAAATAATGTTGCTTAGGGCTTGCTTTGTTGCTGTATACTCCAGAACTACACCTTTGTACTATCCTGGACATACAACTGTGCAACTGATAAGTATTCTGTTTTAGAGGGTTCTTTTGGTCAGCCCATTTTACAGAAGGCAGCTGATTTAATATTACAACTGAAAGCTAAAACTGTGCAGAGGTAGGAATGTGGTAAAAAAGAATTCTGCATCAAAGGCTTTAATTTCTGGCAAATAGCACAGGTTTCCATTGCATAAGGATTATTTCCTTTATGTTCTGCTGCTATCTAGAGAATAAGTTGGCATTCAAGTTTAATCAACAAAACAAATTATGTTAAGCTTTACTTAAAAAAAAAAAAAAAAGATTAAAATTAAGTTACAATATGATACACTACTTCTTTGCTGTGTTTGAAATAATGATGCACTTACGTCATTTGTGTATATCAGAGTTCCTAGAAACTTCACCAGCCAATCTGGAGCTAGAGGATATAGAGGATCTCTTCTCTTTGGCGCAATATTACTGTAGTAAAACTCCGGCTTCTTTCAGAAAGGTAATAACAAAGTAATTTTGAAATTCTCCTCTTTTTAGTGACTTCAAGCCCCTGCTGACAGTAAATTCAGTGACTATTTAATTGTGATATTTTAAACATCTTTTTCATATTATTATTCTTGTGACATTTACGTTTGGGATCTTTGAATTAAAAGCTCCCATGAAACTTGTTAGCAAGAAGCTTCCCTGCAGTATTGATTTTTCATGACTGATGACGTTGTTTTTCAAACCAGATTCTTATAAGAACTGATAAAGTAAAAATGCCACACTGACACAATTGTTCTGTAGTAGGCTGCACAGCACAGTACTTGTAACAGCAAACAGAAAGAAAGTCACTTACATGAAGTAAAGCTGTCATCATCACAGGTTCTGTTCTTGCAGTCCTTACTTAAGAAATCCTTGGTGAATTCATGGAATAGATTTGATGACTGTGGACAAAACACGTGTGTATTAGGCTTAATGTTTTTGACATTGATAATATATTTTTACTTTATGCCTTCATGTTTAAAGACAATGGCTTCATTTAACTTTTTTCTTTTTTTTTTTTTTTTTTTGCCTTATTAGGACAATCACAGTCTTTTTGGCAGCAGCTTACTCGGCCTCAAAGATGATGACACAGACTTGAGCCAGGCTCTCTGTCTAGCAGTTTCTGTGTCTGAGATTCTTCAAGCAAATCAGCAACAAGGAGTCAGTATAATGAATTACTTTTCTCTAACCTTCTAGAAAAAGAAAATAATTCCTGAGTTCTTCATGTATCAAAAACACATCTAAGTGCCAACAACACAGATAAATATTTCAGGGAAGAGTGTTCTTGTATTGAAGTTGTCTCTCTTGTAAATGATCTGTTGACTGCAGTACCTCTGTACTGTAACAACTTGAGCTACAGCAAAAGGGAACTTAATACAGCTGATTTAGGCCTTACGGGTGGGAGCTTGAAGAAATATCTCACTGATTTGAATTCCTTTCCAGATGTAGCTATTACAGAGGAAAATTTAAAACCCACTTCTCTGTACCTTTGAGAAAAATGCCATTATGAAGTATCGACCTTTTGTCAATGAACAGTTTAGAAAAACAAATGAAAAATGGTTTCAAACTATTTCTGTGGTAGTTCATTGCAGATATGCTTAGATGCAAGGACCTCATTTACAGTTTTTAAGACCAATATATGAATAATACTGTAGCTAGATTACAGTGTTTCTTGTTGACTACTGGCTTTCTGTAGCGGTATCTAGGCTCCAGCTCCTCATGTGTATTTCTTTACCTAGTCCGAGTATAGTTAAGCATGAGTTTATACCCTGTTTAAGTTAGTGGGATGTAAATCTAACCTTCTGTGTTGTGCTGAGTAGTATTGGACTGTTAGATTGGGACTTCAAAGCTGTCTCTTCTTGTATTGTTGATGCATGTTCTCATACCCACTATATTTCTTATCAGTAGAGGTGAAATAATTGCAGTATGTACTACACCTGGTGATACTTTCTGATTTGTAAGTTAATGTATTAATGGGAAATAATTATTAAAACACTGCTGGTGGCCTGCTAACAGTAGTATGGAATACTCAAAATACAATTTTCTGATAGCTGTTAGCCCCTCTGATGGTTTCCTGTAGCATTGGAATTACTACGAAAATATAGTTGAATTATGTGCTTTCATATCACTAATTACATGATTTTAAAATTTGGGGCAAAATCTTTCTCTTTCAGGAAGGAGTAAGGTTCTTCGTAGTGGATTGTCGTCCTGCAGAACAATACAATGCTGGGCACTTATCAACAGCATTTCATTTAGACTCCGATTTGGTTTGTATGCTTTTTATTGTTCTACTGATTTTTGAGTTAAGTAGAAGGAAAGAGGAATGTCAGTCTTGAAAAAATGACTTGTCCATACAACTGTGATGATGAGGCTTCAAAAGTTAGCTTTTCTAAAGGCAGTTGGTGGAACCATCATTTTACTGAGAACTTTAATCCTTTGTGACATTAGAATGTGAGATTTCAGAGTTCTTGATCTCCAATTAGAACTGGAAACCCATAGAAGCTACAGTCTAGACATTGCTTGGAGAAATCATCTTTTATTGGCATTATAGTGGCATGGTTGTAAGGCGCATATATCCTAAAAATGATTTAGATGCTCCTTGGAAATTTTGGAAGTACAGTGTGAGAGAGGAATTGCATTGATCTTGGGACTGAGGTGTACTATGGACTATTTACTTCATTAAATATTCTGCTCTAGTTTCCATTTGATTTATGAATTCCTAATTGAACATTTAATCATACTTCTACAGTAATTTTTCTCACAAGTTGCCTATCCTTCAGCTGCGTACCAGTGTAGTCTTCAATTCTAGATTAACCCTCTTTATTTAATTTCAAACAGTTTATAGGTGCTGCTTGGAATGATTTCTCTGTATATTTGTGATAATTTTTTTTTTGTTTTGCATTTTTTTAAAACTTTCTCAGTTAATACGCTCAGTCCTTCCCCTTTATCTCTTTAGTTAAAATGCTGTATTATTCAGTATTATTTGCACAAGTATAATTATGTAATGTTTAGGTTTTTAAAATAGATCAAAAATTATTTAGGAAAAAACACTGCAGTATGTGGGGGTCCTTCTTCTAGACTTGAATGAACATGAGATTCAATAAAGTAATAATAATCATTAGAAACTATTTAATAGTTAGAAAGACTTACTAATATATGAGAAAAAATGAAATCCTAACAAGTTTTCAGTCTTGTTTATAGGTAGTCTTAGATAGAGAATGCAATGAGATTTAGCCCCTAAGTATTAAAGCAGCAATATTTGGTTCTAGGAAAATTCCAGTTAAAATTCAGGCTAAATTACTGATGGATAGCTTGTGTACTTGTTACTCTATTTCAAAATTTAATCCATGTAAAGGCTGGATAACAGGGACTTTTACCCCCTCAAATCCAGTTACAGGTCAACATTTCCTCATTAATTCAATTAATTGCCTTCCCCAAAGGAGTAGGCTGAAATTTCAGATGTATTTAGAATGTCTGTGTTCCTTCATCTTTTTTTGTGTAATAGCTCATTGTGTTTTCATGCATAATAAGCCTTCAGGAGACCACAGCCTTAACTTTTTGAGAGTACTAAGGACTCCAGGTATTTCCTTGTACTTCTAATTGTCAGCTTTTTTCCCTAATCTCAATTAAAGCAATGAAAAAAACATTGCAGGGAGACAACAAGAGGAGAACCATACTGGCAACTAGAAATTCTAGTTCCAAAATGACAAAATTTGGAGTTGTCATACTTGGACATATGCAAATACAGAAATCAGTCTCTGCCATATTGCCAACTTACTGCAACATTAAAGTTGCAAAGACTTTTTTCCTCCATTATTTGGTGTCTGTAAAAATAAACTATCAAATGTAAGCTATATTTCTTTGTTGGGGAGAGCAGTGAGGAAGAAAAGGACCATTCTTCATGTTCTTTATATAACGTGAGGTCTGATTCAAGCTGTCTGGTGTGTGTACATGTGTGTGTCTGTCTTGTGAAGTGTTGATGTTGCATTTTTTGTGTTAATCAAATTATAACCACTTTCAAAGTTTGTGTCTTTTCATTGTTGTGTTACAGTACTTTAGTGTTAAGCAGATGATTTCGTTTGTGCATTCCACAGATGCTTCAAAACCCATCAGAGTTTGCACAGTCTGTAAAATCACTATTGGAAGCACAAAAACAGTCCATTGAGTCTGGCTCTATAGCTGGTGGGGAACATCTCTGCTTCATGGGAAGTGGCAGGGAAGAAGAAGATATGTATATGAACATGGTGCTAGCACACTTCTTACAGGTACAACTGAATTGCTGTTGATATTAATAGTTGAAATAAAGTGTCTGAATGTATCAGTGATATTAAATGACAAAATATTTTCCCCTTCAGATCTTAACTGTTTTAATACTACTCTTTTTTTTTTTTTTTTTTAAACAAGCCTGTGTTTCTTTACTGTGCTTGCAAGTCTCAATCCACAGATTTTTACCTCAACCAAAAATGTCTTTTCTGTTGCAGAAAAATAAAGAGTATGTAAGCATTGCCAAAGGAGGATTTATGGGTAAGCCTATTGATAACAACCTTGGTATTAATATTGTCTTAAGAAAACTTGGTATCTTAATATTGTTTGTATTTTTATTAGGCTTTGGCTAGAAAATTCTGACTGGTGAAAATTTAGTACAGGAAGCAGGGGAAATTGCCTCTTCCTTTGAGTTTTCATTCCTGATGTTTAGTCTCTGTGCATTGCAGATCCACATGAAGATGCTGCTTAATTATTGTGTTTTCTTAAGTTGTCAGTTTGTGTTGCTTAAGCAGGTAGTTCCTGGAATCAATCAGTGAGGCTCTACAAACAGTGGAGATGTTTATACCACAATATGATTATAGAAGCAATACTAGTCAATAAGTGCAGTGTCAAAACAGCTGTCATTAGGATCAAAGTAGTGGCTTATTTTTGTTTGCTGCTCTATGTTGACTATTTTTTGTCTGGATGTTTGGTGGGGCTTTTTGTTTGTTCATTTTCTTTTTTAATAAAGCTTATGTTAATGCATTTTGATTACTGAAAGAAAAAACAGGGGTGATTATAGCAGTATCTGAATTTATGTGTTTTACTGAAGCATGTGGAGCAAAAATTGTTACATGGTATTTTTGTCAACAGATTAATTCCAGTGTAGTTCTGAACATTTTTAATGGCCTTTTAACAGCCCTCCAGCAGCACTTAGCAGATATCAATGTTGAAGGACCAGAAAGTGGATATGGGCACTGGATTGCTAGTACCTCGGGTTCAAGAAGTAGCATAAACTCCTCTGTTGATGTGAGTAAATTTTAAACTCAAGCAGTGTAGTGGTATCAGAGACCCAGGTGTACTGATTTTTTTTCTTCTTATTCCTCCTTCTGATCTGTAAAGTTCATTACTTCAAGTCTTGATTGTTCTCAGTTGTGTTTTTTTTCACTATCTAGTTGTAGGTAATGTAAACATTTTTGAAAGGGAGAGCCTGTAGAGAAGAACTTGCTGTAGTCAGTCATTCACTAGCAGAGTATAAGTAATGGACTAATATAGACTCTTATTGGCTCTTTCTTACTCAGGGAATAAGATACTGTAAAGCTGGCTTACAGTTTCATGGGAAAGCTCAAAATTGGCTCTTTTCTACAGCTGATATGTTGCCTGTAGAACTTGGCTTTTAATTTGGATACAGTTTAGCATGAATATAATTCCTTCCTCTTTAGATTTTCATACTAGAGTGATGATTAATGAGATTTGTTAGCTTGCTCTTTTAGATATTTATTTCAGACCCATGCCATTGATATCATTTGATAGAACTCAAAAAGAATGCTTAATGCTGTCATTAATTTTCTGTTGAGAACCAAAAAGTGCACGTGTAATATTTTGTAGTCTTTTTCAGTTCTTAAAAAATCAGAACCTGTGATGAAATTGCATGGTTTTTTAATGATTAAGCCTGAGAAGTTATTTTTGCAGGGTGATTCTCCTAATGGTTCAAGTGATGGAAAAGGAGTGAAGTCCTTGGTGAATAAAATGACAGTTGCTTTGAAGACTAAGTCTGTGAACGTGAAAGAAAAAGTTATTAGTTTTATTGAAAATACATCCACTCCAGTGGACAGGTGGGTCATTTATATCTCACTGTGGTTAACAGTAAGGAATGACTACCTTTTTCAGGTGGCTATTTTGTAAACGTAAAAATTGTGCTAATTAGAAAAGGAAAAAAAAAAGTTACGTTTCAAATTTCATACTTCTTACCCCTCTCTCCCCTCACAATTTTATCATGATATAGGAAATCTACCGTGCTGCCTTAGTAATTGCAAGGCCAATGTAAGCAACCTTTTCTCTTGAATGTTCATCCTAGAATTTGTCACTGCGTGGTTAGTTCAAATGACTGTAATGTGCCATTTCTGTGTTTAGTCTAAAAGGCGAGAATAATTTCACTTATGTTTTAGTTCCTTCCCATCCTGACTAACGGAATGGGTGAATGACAGAAAGATTATGGACAGGTTTTCATTGCTGTTTTCTTTTGGTTGGTTGGTTGCTTTTTTTTTTTTTACTGCCCGATGTTGTCAAGTTGAGGTTAATTATTTTTTTTGAGGATCTTCTGTTTCAAGTTCTGATGTAAGCTTATGTTTAAACCCCAAATTGGCTTGCTCATTTTTGTTCCTGCAAGTAGGGATGGGAATGAAAATAGTCAAGTATGTTAAAAGACACTTTCAAAGTTGAAGATCTTCATTCCAAATGCTTGCCTTAACTAGATTAAAGAAGAACAGCTTTAATCTGTCAAAGTTTTAATTGAATAGACTGTTTTAGAGTTCTTTCAAATGCATCCTTTGGAGTTGTATGTTACGAAGACATTAGTATTCCAGAATCTTATAGAGCTAGTGTTTGCTTGATAGCAGGACTTGAAATGTGGGTCAAAGTAATAGCAGTCTTTCAGTAGTCTTATGCCTGATCAAAGGAACAGACTGTTGCTTGTGTGTTAGAAAGTTATACTTTTAATTAGTTCATGCTTAGAGGCAAAAAAAATTTAAATAGCATTTGGTAGGACCTTTTGTCATGTGAAGAATTCAAATGGGGTGTGTAGATAAGCCATACATAGCATTAAAAACTGTGTTTTTAAATTTTTTACAAATTTTTCTACCTCACAGCTATCTGTCATGAAGCGTTCCTTAATTTATTTATAAGCATCCTCCTTTACAAAGATACACTGCCGATATAGAGCATTTCAATTGTTTTTCTAGGTTTTTCCCTTAAACTTTTTTTTTTTAATTGTTTTGTTCTGTCCTCTGCCCCAATGTCCTATAGAATACCTTTCAATATTCCCTGGCCAGACAGAGCAAGCCTGGAGCGGTAAGCTTGAGAATTAAGCAGTCTGACTAAAACCACCGTTGTCGTATTTAGCATGGCATTGCAATATTTGTAAGCATTGGTTACACTGACAAAATAGCTCAGGTATCTACTAAAGCTATTGCTTTTTACAAATACTAGTTAGGGGACTAGAGGAAGAAAAGAATGCTTTGGCAGAGCTTTGTTCTATTGGTTTCTGTTTTGTTACTTCTGGTTTCTTCCTTACAGTTGCTTTCTGTGGAACTATTTTTTTTTCACTTGTCATTCTTATTTATATTTTTATAAATGACTTGTATTAGTGAAATACAACAGGAACAATTGCTGAACAAATTAAGTTTTTAACAAGAGAGACTGCAGCTACAAAAAGGGCTTGTTACAAATTGTGTATCAAGTGTCATCACAGCTTAAGGGGGTAGACTTACGCTGAAATCCTATCTGTAAATCTGGAATTGCTGTGATTCTTAGCATGCGGTGATAGAATGTGCTGATAGAAACAGAGGTACTCGTTACTGGGAAAACACAGATGCTGAGGTGATAAGTAAATATGCCCTGCAACTTGCCCTCATCTTGTTGATGTAACAACAGCATTTCACAGAACTGTGGAGTACCCTCACATTTGTGTCAGATATATTATCTCATAAATACTTCAAAAACGAAAAATATGATTTTGAGGGTATATAAAATTACTTTTGATTAATGAAGGACTTCCACAGTTGTGCATGCTTCTACAGTATGCATGCATAATTACTCAGGAACTTTGCTTATCCTTTAAGAACATAATGTTACAGCTTTTTACCCTCAAAAACCAAAAAGGATCGAAGATCAGTGCCATAAGAATTAATGGAGAATTAAACTGCTCTTTGAGGTTTTCAAGGATTTTGATCCACAGCTTTCAAGTAGTTTGTACATACTTAGAAATAATATTTACCCATAAGCATTACAGAATAGAGTTGTCTGAGGCAAACCAACAGTAATGGTAACCAGCATCTATTGGAATTATCCCAATAGCATATTATAATTTAGAAATCCTGAAGATTGTGGAGATTTTTCTACCCATTTTCTTGATCAGTTTTTAGAATGCTCTAAGAAAGTACTAAAATTCCAACCTGAAACACTTTTTGTGACTGTTCAGTAATTAAAAGACACTTAAATTGGTGTTTGTAAACAAGAAGTATATTGAGATTATACGTGAGTTATTTTGCTTTCTGCTTTCACTCATAGAGCTTGTTTTAGTAGGCAGATGCAATAATAACCAACTTTACTCACAGTATTGATCGTTAGACTATTATCTTAAAATTGCAGCTCTGAAAAACCTTTTCCCATTCATTTAGGAGGATCCACTTAGCTTTTATCTCCAATATATTTCATTTTGCAGATTTGTCACTAAAGGGAATTGCATTAAATTTGTAGCAATGTGATGATGGCCTTCCATGCAAACAGGTTTAAGGGAAGTTAATTTCTAGTTTAAGATGTTACCAGTTTTTTATAAAATGGCTTTCTTATTTCTCTTGTCTTAACTAACTTTGTTCTATAAACACCAATAAGATCTTTTCTTAAATCCTTCCTATGTAATTCATTTCAACATTATTCAAATGTGTTTCTTACTAAATTGGTTATGTATTCCTAAAACAAGTCCATATTTACAAAAATCTACATAAAGAAACACTGCCCTCCTGAATTGTCAGTGTCATTGATGCTTATTGTCTTAAACACTAATTCGCATGTTTTTGTATGTTTTTTGTTTTTTTCTTTTTTTTGTAGAATGCATTCTTTTCCTATTAAATATTTCCTTGTTTTGTCTACATTAGTAAATTTTAGCCATAGAAAGTTTAGGTTGCTTTTTTAACTTTCAAATATACGTTCAGACCTACATGTGAGCTGGCATTCATTAATATTACTACTAAGAAAGTTGCATCTCTGACATAGTTCCACAGAGGCACGTAAACAAGTGTGAGAACATACTCAGAACATGAACCCAGGGTTGTGGTTTATAGGAAGTATAAATGCACATTGCAGTAGAGGAAGGCTATCAAAACTGAAATTGAGGAAAGGGACAGGTGTGTTTTGGAGTATTGGTTTTGGGGTTTGGTTTGAACTATTTCATGTTGCCAGTTACGCTAAAATCATTAATTGGTTTTGGGGTTGTTGTTTGGTGTCATCATTCTCCCCACCCCAGAAGATGTGCATTTTGAGGCTTTCTGAACCCTTAGGTATTCTTGGTGTTTTGTTTTTTTTTTTTGTTTTGGTTTGTGTTTTTTTTTTTTTCAGGCATTTCTCTATACTGAAGGACCAGAACCTTTAACATGGCAGCTGTGACTATCTTCACAGCACTCTGGGCTAGAGCTTTAAAATATCTTAGGAGTTAGCAACTGTTATTGTCAAACATTTAAGATTCATTTCTGTTTGCTTGAGTCATTTAACATTATCTGTAGACGCAGATTTCGATGATTTTTGAGGTCAGTATCTATGAAGAAATCCCAGTGATGCTGAAATTAGCAGCAAGAATTTCTTGAACAAAAATTACAGGATTGGTTTTATACTGGTGGAAGTAATGGACAGGAAGTCAGAATTCACCCTACAATGGATGGTTTATAATGCCCCCACTTTGAAATGCTTAGGGTATTTTATCTTTCCGAGGAGTGACCTATTTACCAGAAAATTGAACTTCTAGATGTTAATTAATAGTCTTAAATTTTTCCTCTATCCCTATCTGGCATTTTCTTTTGTAAGTCTACCTTCCATGTTCAAAAATACTTTAGGCAGAGTTCAGAGTTTTATGTCAGAAACATCATATCATGTGTTAAGTTTTACAGTCTCTAATGTATTTTGTGATTTGGGAAGGTGATCAGAAGTTCTTAAAGCAAATGTTTCTTTTTACTTCATCATAGTATTCAGCCTTGCCAAATAACTGTGGAATACATGCTTTTACTAACCAAACTGCGTGATGTGTCAGTCCTAGCTTCCTTGAAGGCAACTCTATGAAATTCTCCCATCTTTTTCAGTTGCAAGGTGTTGTTCACATTTTGCTATTGTGTTATGATAGGCTTCATACCATCTGTTTGAAAGTTTTTTGTCTTCTTCCCTCCCATCCTATGTCCTCTCCTACCCTTTTCATTGCCAACAGACATGTCAGCAGCAGTGACAGAGTAGGAAAACCTTACCGTGGTGTGAAACCAGTATTCAGCATTGGAGATGAAGAAGAATACGATACTGGTACAGTAGATTTTCCTTTTACCTGGATTGACTTATATAGACAAATCTGTTATGTGTGGCTAAATTATAAGAGTGTGTTTTGCATCATTGTCTTAATGTGTGACATTTTTCTAACTATTGATTGTGTTTGTAATGGCGATGCCTAGAACTAACCAAGGAAGAAATAGTCTCTTCAAATACATATTAGCAAACTAAAGAAAAAAAGTTCTTGTGGTAGGCACCAAGCAGCCAACAGGAAGAAATGGAATCAAGTGGATATAGTTGATTCTTCATGTTCACTCAGTATTTTTGTAGTAAAAGAGGTGTTTTTCTACACGGGTCTTGTAGAGGCAAATATAAAAACGTACCTCTATTGCTCATGACAGTAAGCAGAATGCAAAGGACCTAATTTGACTGATAGATTTCAGGTTGAATCTCTAGTACTGGCAGTTAATATAACCATCTTAATTCCTTCTACAGAAAAAAAAAAGTAGTCTTTAGAGGACTTATGTATGCACACCTCTCCAGCATTATACCTCTCCAATGCTAAAAAGTGAAACGTTTTAGCATTGAATCTGTTAAGAATTGATTCATCTCTTGATATACGTGCAGAATGCCACAGAAAAAATGTGCAATTTTTATTTATCTACTTTTGCCTGAAAAATTACAGGCAAAACTGGAACACCACACTTCTCACAAAGATTTTTGAGAGACAAGTGCAAATGCTAGAATGGCAAGGACAGCAAACTGCTGTCCTGTTTTGATTCTGGTAGTGTTAACTCACTCTCAACCATCATCATCCCACAAGTAGCCATCCTGTGACCAAAAGGCATACTCAGTTTCCATATTAGAAACAAATAGCTAGATTAGGAATTGTTGACCTTAAAAGGAAATACTTTAGGAAGATTAATCAGATTTACAAAATCTGGAGTCATTTAAATAAGATTGATCACAAACAATCATTGTTTGACTTAGGTAAGAATTGGGAAGGAGCAAAATGAAACTATTTCTTCTCATACAAGAAACTAGATGTCATCAAACGAATTACACAATCTGAAAACAAATAGGAAAAGGCCCTCCTGGAATATAGGCACATTTTTGGTACTCTTTGCCAAAAAAAAATGGTATTGTAGATGCAAAAAGTGTACATGACTTCAGTGGAATCTGGAAAAGTACCTGTAGAACAGATCTGTCAAACTTTACTGAAGGGACAAAGCAAGCCAGCTTAATGAATCCTATGAGCTGAGAATACTTGTCTGCTGAGAGAGAATTAATAGAGAAGTATCAAATACATGTGCCTCGTTCTTGTTTCTCTCAGAGCCATTGTTTATGGACACCTGGGGGCTAGATGGACCCTTGTTTGAATCAGTGTAGTTACTATGATTTTGATTGAGCTGAAAAGTCTTCTGACATTTTGTGAAAATCTTTTTTTTTTTTTTTTAACCACCACCTCTTCAAAATAGATGAAATTGATAGCTCATCAATGTCAGATGATGATCGAAAAGAGGTTGTCAACATCCAAACATGGATAAATAAACCTGACGTGAAGTATAACTTCCCCTGTAATGAAGTAAAAGAAAATGGACATATGTTTCCCAGGTACTGGAATTACTCGTAAACTTAATGAAAATGTCTGTCTCAATACATTTTTAAAAATATTCTTGGATAGTTATTTGTGATACAACTTCATTTCTAGTATAATAGTGAAACAACTTAGAACAAAATGTTACTACTATACTTGCATTCTTATATTTTCAGTGTTACAGAGTATTACTTATGTACAAAACATAGTGTGAAAGTTTATTTTGTAAAACAAGATAAGAAGAAAAACATTCTCAGTAAATGTAGGCTTATTTTTCAAGACCAGGTAGACCTGAGTACCTATTCCTTCACGTTTTTCCTATCTACCTTTCTGACTTGTAGTACTTGCTCATCTTGCCCCTGAGATTCAGTGACCTTGTTAATCCTGCGAGAGCAGAACATGTTGCTTACTCCATTTTAGCTACACCAAAGAGTGCAAATCCTGTTGAGTCTGGATAACACAGAATTAGGATGAACTTCCTTTTTCATCATGGTCTGTTGTTAGATTTTATTAAAATAAATCTAACAGAAAAATAAAATTATATGGTGTATGATCACTGATCTGTCATCATATAATTTCTCAAAGTGAGTTTGAACTCCAGTAGTGTGTTTCCCCACATGTGCATTGCTTCTGAGAAGAAGAGCAAATTGGGTCTTGAACTGAGTGGGCAAGTGAACAACTTCATTTAGTGCTTGTTCAGTGACTGACAATCAGTCATGGAGTGCCGGCACATCCTGGAGGCTTAAATCTGATGCTCCACATACAGAGTGTTTGTACAGAGTAGCTCTGTAGATGAAGGGATAGGGTTGGGGTGGGATTGAAGCATGGAGGAGAGACGCTGGAGGCATTTTGCCCGCACTGCATGGCCTGGCACGTTACTGGTGGTTATGATCGTTGACGTTGATCACTGGTGGCTTTTGTGCTGAGGTGATGATACTAACTACTTGCTCTGATTTTGTATGCTGTTGAGGCTGCCATACTTGTTTATGTCTGTGATTCAGTACTTCAGAAAAATCTGAAGTATTTTGTAGACATTCCTAATCAACATAAGTATTACACTGTTTTATCTAGTTCTCTCCATGTAATTTGTTTGTAGAATTTAGCTTTGTAAATAGCTGTTACTTAGTTAAATAGAAAATGTAATTTCTGTTTTTCTTTCCCTTCAAGTCATCTCCTAGTCACGGCAACCCATATGTATTGTTTGAGGGAGATTCCATCACGGAAGGGTCTGGCTTACATACAGTCTCGACAGGCACTCAACTCTGTAGTCAAAATCACATCCAAGAAGAAACATCCAGAACTGATTACCTTTAAATATGGAAATAGCAATACTTCAGGCATAGAAATTTTGGCAGTTGAAAGGTAAGCCATTTCAGTAGCACTGATGTTGGTAGTGATGGTATACAGAATGATGTCAACTGGAAGACAGATGTACGCTGTAATTCCCAGAATTATGTTCAAAAGTAATAGTTTTTATTTAGGAACAGGTATTTAGGTCTGAACTAGGAAGAAGATTTGCCAGTGGAGTAAAGAGGGTTATGAAACCCAGCAGAAAAGGACTCTAGGGTCTCCAATGACAGTTGTTGGGGATGAGATGTGTGCATGTGTTTTCTTTTTTGTAATGTCTTTTCATCCTTACTTTTTTTTTTTTCATCCACGTAGCCTCTTGTTTCTTGTCACTGTTGTAACAAAGCCACTGGCATTCAGTAGGTCATTTTTCCCATCCTTTTCCTTGGTGAGAACTGTGCGCAGTGAGTGCTCTGTTTTCAGAATTAAGTGAGAGAATAGTTTCCCTGTTGGCTACTTAGGACAAAATGAGTTTGGTATTATGTCAGACACAGGTAAATTAAATGTGTTGCAGAAAACTTTGCTTCTTGTTGAATTACTTCATCACCACTTTATTGAGTGGTGCAAATACAAAACAGAGGACGGTAACTAAATGATCTAGGTGTGTCCACAAGAATTAAAAACAAAAACGAAAATGAAAACCTAGGACTGCCATACATAAATCGGACATTGCTGTCTGTAGAGATCTTGAACTGCCTGTTCCGTTCCATTGTCAATTAATGAGGAATTTTTCCTTTCCAGGAAGGCCAGTGAAATACTCCTCAACAATTCTAAGTTCACAAACAGAAAATGTGTCAGAGCATAAATAGGAAGTAAATGTTATTTCATTTTAATAGTTTTTCCCTCCTCTTTTCCCCTAGACTGTGTCAGAGGAAAAAATCAAAGCAAGAATTTGAGTTGATGCTCAAAAATTTTGTAGCAAGTTTATGATGCCTTTTTTCTTTTTCTGTTTTTTTTTTTTTTTCTACTTAAGGTATTTGATTCCAAATGCAGGTGATGCTACCAAAGCCATAAAACAACAGATCATGAAAGTATTGGATGCCTTGGAGAGTTAATAACTAAAGACTTTGTAGAGAACAGTTTATAAAGAAGAAGCAACAAAGATACTGTATGTGGACATGGGCTGGCTGTTTTCCAACTGAATACTAACTTAAGAATTTTTTTCTGTTTGCTGGTGGGAGTGCCTGAGTAGCAGGCTTAAGATAGGGTAAATTATTACCAATTTCTTAACAGGATTTTAATTTTTTTCTTTTTTCTTCTTTTTTTTTTTTTTTTTAAGGAAGTATATATTATAAAGGTCAGTTTGTTTCTTTTTTATGCACCCTTAATCTGAGTGATCTGCATCTTTGTAAGAGAGGATGCAGCTGGGTTCATATAAGCATGTTAAAGGAATGAACTGCCTGATATGGAGAAGCAGTTGAAAACAGAAACAGCTTTAAATGACTGATACTTGAAAGTAAAATGTCTTCATGGCCTACAGTCTATAAATTTGATTTTTGCCTACTGGGTAGTATCAAGGACTGTGAAAAACTTAGCCTTGTAAGCAGAGCAGATAAAATCTTAGGAATTTTCTTCCAGTTAAAAACGGTTAAGTGAATGGGACAAAACGCCAATAATTTGGAAAGTTAACTTTTCTGAAAGTCCTATCCACTACTAGGTTAAATAATTGGAATTGATTATAAGGGTATCTTTAAATACCAAAATGAACTGTACACAATAAGCTTTTACTATAGGGTTGTGCTTCATTTAAATTATGCTAAATTTTGCATTTCGTAGGTTAAGATTGTTTCTCTTGTGAGAATGAGTGCACATGTTGAAATTGGAGTAAGTGCTTCATGGCAGAGTATGACAGTTGAAAAAGAGTTATCCGACTCCTCTGAAGCAAAATATCTAACATGTAAATTAGATTTTTATATGCCTTCAGTTCATGCAGAAATGAGCTTCTGCTGATACAAGGTGTGTTTGAAGACTGAAGGTGTGGCAAGAAAATTAACACATAAAGTGAAGAGATTCTAGTGCTGCATACTTGCAATAAATGTATTCAAGAACTGTTGCGTCCATTGGTTCAACATCTGTTTATATTCTTTTAAAAACTTCAAAGCTAGTAAATGTTTGAGAGATGGCAACTGTGTAATAGTGTATCTGCAGCCTTCTGTTTGATACAGAATGGTTAATAAGAAGGGTTTCTCTTGCTACAAAGCCCAGTACAGGAAGGTTCTTATGGCAAAGGCATAGCATCTTTGTAGACAGATACGAAAATTACCAAAAATTGTGAAATAAAGACACTAGGGGTTAGATTTGTTGTGTAAAGTCTTCGGAGTATTGGAGTCAGAACCAGTGAATTGGTACATCATCAGGAGAAAAAATAAACTGACCTTTATAAAAGCCAGTTATTTTAAGTTATTTTACTAGGAATCAAGCTAGGGCACCTTAATTCTGGAACTTACTCCTTTTTTTTTTTTTCTTAGTATCTGAGTAAACACCAATAGAACTTGAACTGTTGAAGATATTTGCATGAAATTGCACCTGGGCCAACACTCACATATTTATAGATTTGCCCAGCAGCTGTTGTATTACATTTTCTTCCTACTCCCTTCTGAAACTATCCTGAAGAGTCTCTGACTCTGTGCCTATTTCAGCAATGAGATTTTTTTCATGTAAAGATGTTTGTGTTACTGTTTATAAACTACAGTTGTAAATAAACCAGTACAATTTGAACATAACTTCTGACAGAAAGTATTTTTTTTATTGTATAGTGTGTGAATTCTGTGAATCAATTTAACAGTTTTTCCTAAAGGCATTTCGTAAATGGAAGTGAACTTGATATCTGGAGTAAAAGAAGTTGATTATGGGTCATTAGGAGCTGCTGTCAGTGACACATTAATGTAAGTATATTGGAATTTTGGCTAATTTTATAGGATTCTTTTGGGTGAACCATGGTCAGCATTCACAGAAAGGTCAAAATGAGGTAATAAATGGTCAAATTATAGAGAAGGTTTCTGCATGAATTCCAGGCATCTCGGCATCATATTTTACTATTATGTTGACAAATGAAAATGTTGACAAAATGATACAACACATTTTGGTAGGTCATGAGAGAGTGCTAGTGAGAGCAAAAAATTGCAAACAAAATAAGGGGAGAAATTAAGATGTGTAGCTGAAGTACCTAAAGTGGTATCTTGAAGAATCTAATTACTTTTGAAAAGTACATTCAGTTGTTAAATTATTATGTGTATTTGGTATTGAATATAAAGAATGAGTAATGTGTACATGTATGCTTCTCTGAGGTCAACAAATACAGACCTTTTAGATCTACAGTAACTAAAGCTACAATAAGTCAGTTTTAAAATCTCTTCTGTGTAGAAATGTATAACTTATGCCAATAAGAGGTTAATTATTTGTAATTTTTAAATTACAAGTTATAACTGCAAGTTACCAACAGACTTCTTGCATTACATCCAAACTGAACAATCATAATGGCATTTTACATGTATGTCTACCCACAGCTTAGAGACTACTTTTGTCTCTTGGTGTATTTGTTGCATCTGTAGTTAGGGTGCTAGTTACAAAACCTGAATTGCTAAGCAGAAATTCTAATTATAGTACTAGAGTGACAGCTTTGGGGAAAAAAAAATAATCAGAATAATCAGTGTGCAACTTCTAGTCTCTTTCATCTTTGGGGATTTTTTTTAATTACTTGCCAAAGGTTTAGAGGCTCTTATTTTGTATGTGCTGCTGACTACACTGTTGAATGTGTTGTTTGAAGATAAAATGACAGCTGCTATGTTGCTCGATTTTTAACTTTCATTTAACCTCTCTTTGGTGACTAAAAATGAGGTCTGTTGCAGGAAAGGAACACTTCTCAGAGTAAGCTTTCTTGACCATTTGAAACTTACACCTTTGCTTTTCATAGGCAGGGCCAGTGCTTCTATGTTCACTGATTTTTTTTGATTGTTTTGTTTTAATTGTCTCACAAGTTATTTTAGATTCTGATCTGTGTGCAAATTTGTGCAGAACTTATATTATCCACCAGAAGTATTCTCAGACTGGGGAGATACAATTTTAGTTACATTGTCCTCTCCATATGTAAGTAAAGATTAATTGCTGCTCTTTCAGTTTAGTTCCTGTTAGGCCTCACACATGAGTATTAGCAGTGTTTGTAGCTGTGACTGAACATTTCAGTTGCAGTTTCAAAACTTTTGATGCTGTCAAATAACATTTTTCAATATGGGGGCACTCAGTGGCTGAAGAGTTTCCCCTTTTGGGGAAGGAGGGGGTGATAATCTGCTAACGTTCTTTTTGGGTACATTTAATGCTTTCAGATATTGCTAATGTTTTGAAATCTGAAAAACACATTGTACCTCTCATTACCATGGGAAATAGTATGAGCCTTTCTGGTTCAAAGGATGTTACCACTTTACTGCTTGTTCTTATTCTTACTTTGGGAACTCAGGAAACGGCTGTTCTCTGCACACGGAACCTGGCAAGGTTTGCTGTTCTGAAATAAAAAAGAAGAAAAAAAAATAATGATGGTAATTCTGCCATCGTTTGGGTCGGTCAGTTTGGGGATGAAGGGTTTGTTTGACAGGGGCAGGCGGAGCTGCGTTTGTAACCGCAGCACGTACGGGGGGGGGGGCGTTTTGTGGCGGTTGCGGGCTGCGCACCCTTTATCTCTCCGCCTGTGTTTCCTCAAAGCGGCTTCAGCACGACCTGTGGAGGGCACCACAGCGGGTTACGCATTTTGTGGTACGTTTCAGGCCAACACCCCCCTGTACGCCAGCACGGCCCCTGGGCGCCAGAGGGGCGGGCACGAGGCCTTCAGCCGTTCCCGCCCACCGCCGGGGGGGGCTGGCCTACATCTCCCAGGAGCACCCCGCGGCGCGCAGGCGCAGCGCGGGGCGTGAGGCGCGGGGATGCAGCCGGCGCGCGGAGCCATGGCCCGTGAGTGGCGGGGCGGGGCGGGGCGGGGCGCGGCCGTTGCTCCCCTCAGGGCCCCGTCAGGGCCGCCCCGGGAGCCGGCTGCGGGCCCGGCCCGAGGGTGGTGACAGAGCAGCGGCTTCCCCGTGTGTCTCGGTGGTGGGGAGCCTCGTGTCTCCCTCCCGCCGCGCTTTAAGACATCATTTTGAGGAGCTGGGCGCGCTGCCAGATGGGCTTTTGGCTTTTTTCAAAAGGGATCTTGAAGGAACTGACCCTCTGCGCTTTCATTTCCCCGAGTTACAACGCCCCGTGGAAAAAGACACGATTTGAGGGCGCTCCCTGGTAGGGCTGTCCTGCGAGGGAGGCGCACGAAGCAAATGGTGTTTGCGCCTGTTGGCAGCCTCATCGCAGCCTGGCTTTCCCAATGAGCTGAGCGCTAGAGCAGTTTCGTACCTGCGCAGTGGCGGGGTGAGAAGTTAATCATTTGCGTACTGTGTAAAAATTAACCGCTTGTCTACTGAGGTGAGAAGCAAAGCACAAAGGAAGACACCGCCTGCCTATCCATGTCCCAGCCTGGCCTGCCCTTGGACCAGCTCCCGTTTCCCCCAGCACCGTGGCAGTGCCGCTCACTGCTTCCCTGAGCCCTGTGGTTCTGGGTAACAGGGGAGCTTCCCTGAAAAGGAAGGTGATTTCAGCCTGGGGTACCCCTGTGGAGGAAGGCAGAGCATTTGGGTTCAAAAGGAGAGAGCTCTGCCCAGTCGGGATGTGCTCTCCTACAGCCCAAGGTATGAGGAGATACACAAAGGGGAACAAATGCACACGATTTGATCTCTCCCGTGTGCGTAATTCAGAACATGCAAATATAAATCCTGCTTAGGCATGGTAGACGCTTGCAGATGTCTCTTGGCTAGAAACTGTATTGTAAAGTGACCAGGAAAGATGTTATCTTTATGGTTTTATAGTTTCTCACATCCATTTCCCAGGCCAGGTGTGATTTGAGTGATAAAAGCAAACTTCCTGTATTTGTGTGCTTTGGGGATTATGCAGCCTTTAGTTTGCTAGTGGCATTTTAGGAAATTCAGCACTCATAGGGTGATGGGCGCAATGAAAAGATACACTCACAAAGCACATTGCAAATCGGGAAAGAAGTAGGACTGGATAACGTGTGGTCCCACTTTCCTACATGAGAACGTGAACTGGGTACTGCCTAGGCTAAGCAGGAGCTAGCATGAGACCAGCATGTCAACTCCCTGGTCCTTGACCCGAACCAGGGGATGGCCATGTATGGTTCCCAGGTAACAAGCCTGCATTTGAATGTTTTCCCTGTGTTAGGAGACTTTTTCCAGATTCATATACCAACTGCAAAACGAGTTGGAAGTTGTTTGTGTATGTATTGTTAATATGTAAGTAGATTTATTTTGTTAAATGCTCATTAATGAATTCAAGGTTTGATTACCTGGGGAAATTCCACTGGCTAATTTTTTTTTTTCTTTTCTGCCATTAGACTTCCGCCTGGCACTTATTCAGCTTCATGTATCTGCTGTTAAATCAGATAACATTCAACGAGCCTGTGGACTGGTAAGAGAAGCATCGGCTAAAGGAGCAAAAGTCGTGGCTCTACCTGTGAGTAAAGATCATGATTTACTTAAAATACATACACCTCAAACTCTGGGAAACCTCTTTGTAGTGTTAACCATGCATTATATATTCCTGTTTCTCTCTGGATGTGCTTGTATGCTGTATGAGACTCCAAAACTGGGGGGAAAAAATGCGTTGATGTGCCTTGTTCCATCTACCACAATGTGTGAAAGAAGGAGGGGAAAAAAATAAGTTTTTTTTTTTTGTTGTTGTTGTTTTTTTTTTTAGTAGGACAAGAATGTTTGAGTTCATGCTGGTTTAAATCCCAGGCAATTCCAGCAGCTCTAACTGGTTTGTTCTGAATTAACTAAAGTAGGACTGTGGTTTGAATTTTTGCAGAAGCCTTCTGTGCCAGAATGTAGGAAAAGGTGATTTCCAGCTACAGAATGTTGATACAAAGCAGGAAATGTTGATAGGAAAGCAGGCATCCATCTTTGCCATAATTATTCAGGATCAAACAGTCAATGAGAAACTAAATAGATGTCAAACATTTCCAGCAAATCATTTGTGGCTGAATTATGATTAAAGCATCATGATGCCCTTTTATGGTATCCTTGTGCGGGAACATGATCACTGCTTAAAATTACTCATCACTTCTGATTTACTTTTTAGACCTCAGCCAGGATTATCTTGCTGATTTTTTATTTTTGTTTTTTTAACATGATATGCTGGCAACAAGGTACCTTCCCACTGTAGCTGTGAGCTTTTTCCTCTGTTCCTGGGGGTACATGTGCCTGTGCCTTGCAGCATCTGACTTGGGAGTGCAAAGGTCTTTTCTGGATGAACTTTTGGTCTGAATGTTTTACACAAAGAATGTTTTTGTTCCTGCTGTCCTAGGTGAAGTATTAAGCAACCTTCCCTTCTCTGTGCTAACACAGCTCTTGTGCTGCAAATATGACCTTTGATTATTCTGTCTAGGTCTCCTAGATGGAGATTATCTATTATTAGCTACTTTTTGTCATGTGTACAAACAACTGAGTTTTCCAGGCCAATTTAGTTGAGATATTCTGCTTGCTAACGATAATTAGTGCTTGTAGAGTAAACCCTCTCAAGCAAGTGCAAGGTCTTTCAGCAAGTTTGGGAAGGTAAATTTTGTACTGATACTAAGAGACGAAATATTCTCTTCCCTCCACCTTATTATTATATTTGTTTTTAAGTCACACAACATAAAGAGTTAACACACACCAAGCATACAGTCTACACCTTTGCATAGGCATACAGTAGTTTGTGTGACATGTGTAGATATTTTTTTCATTTCTCGCCTAGGGAGAAAGCATGAAAGAAAAACTTGTAGGTTTGAAAGGTCAAGTGCAGAGTTTACAGATTTTAACTTCATTTTTTTCTAATTCTAGGAATGTTTTAATTCTCCATACGGAACCCAATACTTTAAAGAATATGCAGAGAAGATTCCTGGAGAATCGACACAAAAGCTCTCAGAAGTTGCCAAGGAGTGCAGCATATATCTTGTTGGAGGTAGTTCCTAGTGACCCTCTCAGTGAGGGGAAAAAAAATGGGCAATGTCTATTTGTGCAACTGAATCAAAACTCCATATACTACAGGGGGGTAAATCTTTGTTCTCTCCCTTTTAAAGGATCCATTCCAGAAGAGGATGGTGGAAAGCTGTATAATACATGTACTGTCTTTGGGCCTGATGGTGCTATGTTGGCAAAGCATAGGAAGGTAAGATGGTACAATATTGTTATTAGAAGCTTTCTCATCTATGTGGCTAGTGTTCAGCAGTGTTACCCAAAAATGGTATTGCCCCATCAGGATTTTTCCTCAGGTTCCCAAAGGAGTTAGTCTCTCAGTTATCATAAAGACTGCTCTTTACGTACTTTTTGTGCTATATGTATAATAGTACAGACAATTGAAGTCCAAGTTCCACAGAAAGTTGTGTCTGCTGTTTGTGGTAGGTAGGGGCTTACTGTCATCTTACACCTGCATGTTGCTTGTCCCTTGAGAAACTACCTGTTTTCATAACTATGTAGTTCCTGTTACTCTGGCTTTGTTCCTTAGGTGAACAACAGCTTGCTTGTTTCAAGGAAAAACAAAAAAAGAGAATGCAAGGTTACTTGGAACAAATGAGATGGCGCAAAATAAATCTGGGGTGCAGTTATTCTTTTTTTTTTTTGTTTTTCTTTTAACTGATTGTTCATTTAGCTACACTGTTAGATCACTTTCTGAAATACTGCATTGTCTGTCATACCACACCAGCCCATAAGCCCTGTAGTTGTTTGCAGAACAAGTGCAGGCTTGTACTGCATATATATGAACTAACAGTAATACAGAAACAGCTGTACTTTTACAAAGCTCCAGTCAGGAACAGATACCTGCATTGCAAGGGATGGAATAAACACCATCTACAGGGGCTAAGAAGCATCTTGAAGTCATGTGAACTTCGTGACTTGTTGAAGGTATTTCCTGGAGAAATTTTGCAGGAATAAAACTCAAAGCTTAGAGAGGAAAATACCACTTGCTTTACCATATTGCACTTATGATCATGACAAAGTTATGTTATATACATAGAGTACATTATATATGTACCCTTTCTTTAGCAAAATTACTCATTAAATCAAGATAGTTATTTTACAAGGACCCTTTTTTTTTGAAGAAGATGTACGGCCATACTGCAGATTAATTGTTCTATTTTTAGCTATTCTTACTCTCTCTTACTGTATGGGGGAAGGATTGGACATTCTCTTGGGTAAGCAATGTAAACATTTGATACGTGCATCACTTAGGTCAAGGCTTATATGTGTTGTTTAAAATGCCTAGTATTCATCTTCTTTATTTTTTCTCCAAATAACTGTAGATGTGCAAATTTCTGTAAAGAACAAAACTGCTTTAAATTGTCTTCAGAAGATCTCTTCATCTTAAGCAATGTTTATTTGGGAGTCTGATGAAAGAATAGCCCAGATTATCGTGACTAGTATACATCTGACTAGTAGGAAAAGTCTCAAGCATCAAGCAGAGAAATTATTAATAATTCTTAATAATCTTATAATTACAGATTCATTTGTTTGACATTGATATTCCTGGGAAGATACAGTTCAAAGAGTCTGAAACACTGAGTCCAGGGAATAGTTTCTCCATGTTTGATACCCGTGAGTATAAGACAAGCCTTCTCTTTAGGAGCACTGCCACAGTAATGCTACAGTCATTCTGGAGCTCTCTTCCCTACCATTTCTCCCCAGCAATGGATTTTTAGATTGTCGGGTTTAAATTAGGCATTTGACAATGATGGCAAATGTATTTTAGGTGTGTTCCAAGTGTGGAGGTCACTTCAGAAACTTTTTTAAAAGGCAATGTGATTGAAAAAGGACAGAGAAGTAGAAAGGGATAAAGCATACATCATGGCACTTCTCTTAACAAACAGTGCTCCTATTGAATTGTAAAAGAGAAGTTACTGTGTTTTTAATCGCAGTTTTTAAAACAGTGCTTAGAAAACATGTCTTGGAAAACAATCCATGTAGCAAATGGCTACACTGGCAGTTGTTTCATATGAAGATGGTATAATAATGGAGACAAATAACTGCAAATTCCATTCCAGTATTCTTGAATCAACCAAAACAGATTTAAAAAAAAAAAAAAAAGACAGCTACCACCACCCCATTTTCAAAAATGAGTACGACCTGTTAACTGAGCTCTCCTAAGAGTCTCAACTCCCATGGTAACTTTCTCCTCCTTGTGATGTGAATGCTGCAAGAAAATATGTATCTGTAATTTCTTTAGTCCACAAAGCACAGTGAGTAACTTTATCACTGAAAAATATGCATCTAAATCAGAGAGGAATATGTTACAAAAAAACCTGCTACAGTGTGATGTTGTGGAAATGGCTGTTTTTAATGGGTAGATGAGACTACTTACAGTCATCCTCTCATCATGAAGAATGAGTTCTCCCCCGCCAACAGACAGAGTTTGCTGCAGATACACATTTAAAGAAACATTTAAATACCGCTCCCCTTGTTACTCTGAGACATGTAAACTAACAGCCGGCAGGATGTCTTGTGATAGCTTTTGCGTACTCATGACAGCAATATGACTGTTGTCTCTTGTGTTTTGAGAACAGCATACTGTAAAGTGGGCCTGGGCATCTGCTATGACATCAGATTTGCTGAGCTGGCTCAAATCTATGGACAGAACGGTAAGGCTGAGTCACCTAATGAAGTGGAACACGCTTAGCCCTATGGCCTGAATTTTGTGGGGCTGCTTCAGGGTGATGGTACTGGGCACTCTCTAAGTGTTATCAGGCACTCTTATCTTTGCCTATTAACACAAAATGTACCTTGTAGCCCGGACTTTGTTATTCATAAACAGAACAGATACTCATTTGTAAAGTAACAGTAATTCCCTGCTACACATCCACTGATATAATAATATTATAATGATGTAATACATAATGGCATTGTAATATGGCCCCATACATGGTGATGTGTCATAGGGCTTTGCTGGCATAGTCATCTGTGTCACACATGAATGGGCTCTACTTGTCCTTCTATTAGGGACAGAAGTCAGGAAAAAAAAAAAGCGTATCATGAGCTTCAAAGTAGAGTCACTCTAGGGTAAATCATCTTCCCTTTAATGATGGTTTGTAATTTTCTTTTAACAAAGGTTGCCAGCTGCTGATATATCCAGGGGCTTTTAATCTGACAACAGGACCAGCTCACTGGGAATTGCTACAAAGGGGACGGTAAGAACAAAGTAACTGAGGGGGATTTTAGTATGTGGAACCAAATAGTTCTTGTATTCTACTTCACGCCATACAGCAGAAGTTCTGCTGCAGGACTGCTCTGCTTTCAGAACTGTGCCATTCTTTGGGTCTTGCATGGGTCACCAAAATGATTTTGCTGTTAAGGAGAAAAGGCAGGAGCTGCTTATCCTTCATTCCTACCAGCCCCTCTGCAGTTAAGCTCTTACATGGCCCTTTTCCCCACAACTCTGAGCGCCATTCACAAACTTCTGCACAGAACAGGCAGTAGACAGCAATAACCATGTCAGAACTGTCTTAATTACAGACAGAAATAGATTCTTTGACTCATTATTATGCAGTATTATTTATTCATTTGGTCAGTTTCAATCAACTTTACTGCACACTGAATGAACATGTAATTCATTCTGTCTACTAACTCTGGGGTAGTTGGGTAGAGACTTCTCTTTCTAGGCTTGTTTTCTGTAACTTTTGCGTCATTTACAATTTTGAGAAGTCTTTAGGAGACTGTACTGTTTGTTCTTCAGAATGAATTCAGTCTCTTCTGCTTAGTTAATTGGTGGTATTAAAAAGAAGACCTACTCATTTTCTTGCCCTATCTTTCTGTGAATACAGAGCTGTCGATAATCAAGTCTACGTAGCTACTATATCTCCTGCTAGAGATGAAAAAGCATCCTATGTTGCCTGGGGACACAGCACTGTAGTAAATCCATGGTGAGTTCAGAAAAAAACACCTTAGTTGAATGTTTTACTTGACGGTCTCACTTCAGCCCCACATATTCACCTACTCTTACAACAAATCATAATTTTTTTATTGTTTTCCATCCAGCTAGTTTTAAAATTGTTTAACAGTATGCATTCTTGTTGGAAGCGCAGAAGTTACTTTAGTAGTAGTATTAAGCACTAGTAAAGCTGCTGACCTTTTCAACTTGCGTTATATATTATGCACTGGGGTGACTCCTTGAGCAGAACTGAACCATATTAAACAGCTTATACAAAACTAAATTTCCTCAAAGAACACTTTGAGGTAAGAAAGAATGAGAAGGATACCTTCAAGTAGATGAGACTTTCTGGCCTTAGCAGCGATTACTTCCCCTCCGTGCCTCTAGGTGACTGGGAAAACATCGAGTCTTTTGGCAGTTATTTTTCGTCCAAATAAATCATTCCACCAACACTGCTCTTCTAGACAATTGCAAAGTAAATAAAGCTTTCTGTCATGTGCTTTTAACATCTTATGTTGAAAGCAGTGGCAGAGCACCTAGTGGAAGACATGATAAGCATGTTCAGTAGCTCATGCAGAGTGTAAGTATACTCCTATTAAAAGCTGGTTGGATCTGAGAGGAGAAAGTGTTAGTCTAAACAACCAACTATATATGGTTGTCCCCAGTGAAGTTACTTCTTTCCCTTTGAGGTATATTCCACGTTCACGTGTGCTGGTTCTCATAGTTGCTCTTAAGTTTCCAAAGATCAAGAACATTCCTCTGTTAGGTATGTATATGTCACATATAAAACATGTGCCACATATAAGACCTGGAAGCTATTTCTATCATGCAAGAGTTAAGAATTATGATGCTATTTTTAGGATATCCCTGTGTCTACAGCTGTAGACATCAAGGGTAGAAACTCCCTCTTACACAAACAGCAGCAACTGGACTGATGCCTTAGACCTCTGTGTTAATGCTGTGAACAAATGTTCTTCATTTTGCAGGGGTGAAGTCATAGCCAAAGCTGGGGCTGAGGAAACAGTTATATACACAGATATAGGTAAGCATTTAGTTTTTTTCCTGTTTTCTTTCTTGGACAGGGCCTAAGACTGGAGAGACCGTTTCTTTTTTTAATGACCATGGCCTTGTTCCTGCAGTTACAGATGATGCAGTGTTCCCAACCCTTCTCAACCTTTGCTAGACTGCAGCAAAAACAAGCACTACCAGGACTAGAATATTCCATTTTCCTTACATATGAGGAAGCTGCTACCTACCTTAGGAGAGAGCAAAGCCGAGGCTTCCTTCCCCAGCTGCTCAGTTGCTGTGCCCTATGGACTCATTCTCCATGAAAGTTGCTCTTTTCCTACTTTGTCTGAGACAAGCCCTGCTGTTAAAACTGCTGTTTTAATAGCTCTTTCTTCCCCCTCCAGATCTGAAGAAACTTGCAGAAATCCGTCAACAAATCCCTATTTTAAGCCAGAAGCGCTGTGATCTCTACGGCATAGAGATGAAAAAGTGACACCAGGTGAAGGGGAAAAGTTCAAGTGGCACAATGACTGTTGCTTTCATCGTCGGGATTCCCTTACTGGTTGCTTGACAGGCTACTGCTAAATGTCGTAGTTAATTAAAAGCAAAACAACTTGTTGGTATAATTCTAAAATTGATTCAGATACAACTTCTGTATCTCCTTATACTTCATTTTATAGTATTTAACAGCTAGGATGAAGCTGAAGGTGAAATCACCTCAACTCAGTAGCAGTTAACAATAATCTTTATTCGTCATAATGTTTTAGTTACTTTCTTATTTCACTTTTAACTTTCTGGGGCTTATATATAGGATGTAGAGGTGGGAACCACGTTCCCTCTGAAAATCATCTCAAGTCAATTTTAGTATTATGCATTTTTCACTGATTACTAGATAATCTAGAAGTACATGTATGACTCCTCCATGTCTGTCTGTCTTAACTGTATGTGCCTAAACAACTCAAATTTCTTAGCTGCCCAACTTCAAACCAGGAAAGCTTAAAATTTAACATACTAAGTAAAATAGGCCAAATTCTGCTCTGTACTACTTAAGGACAATGCAAGAAGCAGCCAAACAGAACTAGTACTGTACAAGGAACTGTAACGTTTTGGTGCATGCATCCTGTCTGGAAGATATATATTAAATTCTTATTACAATTCCTGTTTATTGCTGAAGTGATGTGGATTAATGTTTTATTAAAGCATTTCACATGTCACCACACCTGTGCTCTATTTACTGCTTCCTTAATACAATGTCCGAGTTGGCTTTAGTTTCACAGTCGGGCTGTCTTCTAACTGAAGTCAGTCAAAAGGGCTAGAAAACTTCTTGCACTAATTAAGTTTTCTGCCCCAAGTCTCACAGAGCACCTGCTTTCTACATGCATTGTTGCTACCAAGGGCATGCTCTTGCTGAATTGATCAGCAAACCGATTAAAAAACTTAAAACCAGTCTAAAATTTTGTACAAATAACCTTTTTTCTTAGAAGGCTAGCACCTTGGTGCTTCCTTTTCTAATGTAAAAAGATATTTTTTCCCTTCTTGGGAGTCAAAAAGCAGCACCTACCTCTGTACTTCTGGTTCTCCAGCAGCAAAAAGGCATTAGAGGCAAAAGGAGACTTCAGAATACAGAAAAGCAGGGCATCAGAGAGAGGCTTTTGTTCCATCTAGCCAGTTTCACCCCAAACCACTGTACCTGTTTCTTCACATTCAGCCATCCTCTTCTTCCCTCAGCTATCCTCTTGCCTTTTTTATTTCCTCTGAGTTCTCTGGGATGAATCAGCTGTGTGTGGTTTATAGAGGCCCCAGCCACCTATGGGGAGATTAATGGTTAAATTAAGCCAAACCCAGAGGAGTCTAACCCCTACAAGCAAGACCTCATCATTCCACTCAGTGGCATTACCTATTCCAGCAGGCATTTTGTGTCTCTGCTTTCACAGCATTTTGGTATACATACAGTACTGGAACTCGTAAAAAGCACGCCACAGAGCACAAGGTGAAATGAAGATTTATTTGTTGAAAAATAAATATAAAAAAATCACAATTTGCTATTTGAGTTAGGTCTCCTGCATTAAATCGGTACCTGCCACATACACAAAAATCAGCATGGATGATGGCCATCACGGCAATCTAACTTCTAAACCACAGCAACTCTTATACAGCCATATTTTTTCTAAACTACTGCATCTGTCTTCCCTACCACCCCCAACCTCTATACTATTTTAGTATGCGGCAGAACAGGAACTAGACACTTATCTTTGGAGGATTAAAGAAATGCAGGATTCTCAAGGGCTACCCACTTGATTTTGGAAGTGTAAGCTGCAATCTTCCACAAACAATGAGATGGAATATGGGGCATGTACCATCCTCCCCTGGCTTTCCAAATGGAGAATGGGTGAGAATCGGTAGTGGACTACTTTGGTGAACTAAGCTTTAGAGGTGACACGGGTTCAGTCCCACTGAGTCTGTCGAGACAAGTTCTGAGCACCTTTTCTTAGGAGGCTATTTTAGGAGTCTTCGATAAGATTCCCTCAGAAGTGATACCAACGGACTGAGAATTCTGGGGGAGTTACAAACAGAAAAGTACACAACTGGTTCTCAGCTAGGTAGGAGCTAAAGCAGTCAGTACTCAATCCTATGGTGGCAGAAGACAGGCACTTTAAGTATCCACATTATACATATGCACCAATATTTTAAGTATATAAAACCAACCAGAAGCAGCCCTGTAGTGGCTACAGAAGTTCAGCCTGCAAGGATTTCAATGGATTTTAAAGAAATGGTAGAAAACATAGGAATGCCTGTTTTAACTAAACTCAGCAAGAGAGTTATTACCACTGTAGTGGGGAAGCCTGTTCAAAGCAGTATTTAAGCTGACTGGCTCACTCTCAGTTCCAGGACAAATCACAGCACAACTCTTTAGTGTAGGCTAGTTCCCTTCTTCACTTTCAATCTGCACTTAGATCCTGGTAAACCAAGGCACAACTGCTAATCTCCATTTTGGCAAACTTATCTATGTCTGAACATGAACAGCAGGAAGTTTAAATGATCAGAATTAAGATGCTTGACAACTATGCATAGAAACAGCTTCCCACAGTCTCTAGGATACAACAAGTTTATCCAAGTCTTCAGTACTAAGCTTCCTACATGATTTCACCAGATTTTTTTTTAATAGCAGCACTAATTGTTTCAACTTCAGCTCTCAACCCATATTAAAACAAAGTAAGTCTTTTCTCAAGGTTCATATGCACACCTGGTCTAAAGCAGAACCTCAACTACATCAGCCATTAAAAAAAAAACTAAATTCCCTTTCGCTAAAAGGAAGCCTGAGCAGAATCCAACCATGTACTCACATAACAGGATGTCAGCTACTCAAATTCCCAGCTTTCCTTTCCCCTGTAATCTTCAGCTCTCAAGATCATACCTCTGCAGGTGATGGAAGCAATCAGAGATAAGGCTCGTTCCTTCCATGTCTCCTCCTCTTTTCTTAAAGGTTCAAGTGAGAGATGACAGGGAGTCAGTTATTATTAATTCTTTCCTAGATTCAGAGTAATCACAAATAAGTATAGAAAACACTGCTGCAGAGAACACTTTCATCAAAACCTGTTCTTATACATCTCAGAGAGAAGTACTTGAAGGTAATATTTATTTTTTTTCAGTTTACAGGTGATACATCATTTACAAAAAATTACAGACAATGCATCCTTTCAGTGCAGTTTCAAACTAGTTCAAGAACAGGCAAGAGTCTGTGATGATTTGGAATGCTAGTATTTGACAGCACATGCTTTTTTCCCTTAATTGATTTGGTGGGGGCAGGAATGGGGTAAGGTAGGGTGAAGAGGAGAAAATGCCAATGTAGATAAGGCCATGCGAATAAAAACTCCTCAGGAAAATAGGACACATCAGTCAGCCTGGCATATTTTTGTTCTCGGGTAACTGATGCAGAGATTGGAAGTTCCAGAAGACATTTGACACTTGTTACGTGCAATACCCTTAGCAGATGCAAGTACTTTCAACTCTATACCAACACTACAATTTCAGATCTCCCTACTATGCTAGCTAAAATAAAAGGATTCAATCTCCGTGTCTACTGCTTACCATTTTCATTCTCAATTTATTTCCTGGGAGAAATGATGGTCAAGCTGAAAATACAAGCTGCTGCTACGTAGCGTCACAAGTAGAAAACAAGACAGTTTGATCACAGGTTGGTTCATTTCTTTAGGAGGTGAAAAACGTTAGAAAAATCAGCACAAGGAAATCTATGATTTTAAGATGGGAAGAAGCCCAAATCAGTGTATGGTGAATTAAGCAACATCAGTTAAGAATTTGCGTGAAGTTTATCCAGCCACATCAGTCCAGGGAGAGGCACAATGGACTGCCTTCAATACCAAAAAGATCAACCCAAAGCAGCAGAGAAGCCCTCTGTGAAGTTCCTAGTTAAAGGAAGACTGTTTATACCAGTATTCAATAACTTGCCAATGTGCTATGTGCAGACCAGTTGCTTCCTTTCTACACTATCTGTAATCTTGGGCAATCCAGGGCCTGAACAACAAGGAAACCAATAAAGATTCTAATCCATTATTTGAAGTTTTAGACTATGCTTTGTTCTTTATCTCACTTAATCCTGCAGAGGGCTATTACAAGGACTAGATCAAAACACAGAAGTCTCTAGAGAATGAAGAAGAGAATTTAGAGAGTCTATTAACTGTTACATTTCAGCAACAGACAGAGATTACAAAGATTATACGCAAGCATGACCTTACCTTGGCAGCTCTACTCCCAGCAGTGCTTTCTGTTCTTGAAAGTCTCTCAGAACCTTCCAGAACAATTTCCTGTGACATTCAAGTAAGGACTGCTGCATGAGAACATGGCCTTTCTTCCAGTAAAATCCACACTGAAGCAGCATCACCTAACCTCTCTCCCCCAACAACCTTAGTACTAGCTCTCCTACACAGTACACTAGGGCTTTTTCTGGGGTGAGGATAAGAACTATCAAATTAATTCCCTAATAGCTGCCACAGGACCGTTTCTAAGTAGTTACGCAGAGGGTGGGAAGGGCTTTAAGGGAAGATTGTGCATGCTTGCATATATTTACAGGATTCTCTTCACAGCTACTGACTTTAAAAAAAATCCCTATTATTAAACAGTTTGTAAATTATTTTTTTTCCTTTTGCAAAATTAAAATCAACCCTCAAGGATTAATTGCATATAAAAGAGAAATCTATTTTACAGCACTGACTAATATTACCTTTAAAATCAACAAGGAAAAAAAAAAAACAAAAACATGCTGTAATATTGTTTGGTAAAGCAAAAATTGCCCACAACGTAATAACCCAAAATGAACCAATGTAAAGTTTTTATTTGCATGGCCAAAATATCTTCCAGTTGTTCCCCTGCAACATTATTTCCCTTAACACACCTTAAGGTCTTTTTTGCTGCAGAAGGAACAAGATGCAACACTGCATACTTCCTTGAACAACCACTCCCACAACACCTAAACATTTAACGGATGTAGCAAATGACAACACCACGAACGGGAAAAAACTAAGTTCCACCATTCAACATGGTTTGCAACAGCATCTTTAGGGCTGAAGTGGGCAACTTCACTTTAGAAGGTCATTTCCTCCTCTTGTTTTATGGTTTTTTGTTGTTTTTACAGTGTCGGTGGTTTCAATCCATACTTCTTTGCAACTTCTGTCTGGGCATAGGCAGCATCACAGAGTGAGTAGAGGTGGGCCATCTCCATTTCGGATTTGGCCAGGTTGATAGCTTTGTTGAACATTTCAATGGCTTTATCTAGATTACCCCTGAAATAAAGCAAAACATCGTCCAATGAATACCAACAAATCAATCTTTGCACCTCTGCAGCACTTTTTTTAAACCCAAACAGTAGGTTTGGGTGTATAGGTCAGTTTTCTCAGTACAAATGGTCCATTAAGATATGTTTAAGGACAACACTAGATACACATTGAGCCCAATAAGGTTCAATGAAGTTATTTTAAATCCAGAAGGGATATATTTAAACACACATACACTCATCTGCATGTTGTCCAGTACAAAGGTGGCTGAATCATAAAGCAGAATTATGCCATAGATAAAAGGAAGGCTTTCCCTTCCCTACGAGTTACAGAACAGCAGTCATGACAACAGCTAAGAGTTGGCCTCCCACTGCACCAGGGAGATCATCTTAGGAAAGGTTTAAGATCCATGGGGACATCTAAAGGTCTGCTGTAATTTCAAAAGTAACTTAGAATTCTTAACACTGTACTTCAATTACCTTTGCACTTCAATCGTTCCCATGGTTTCATATGCAAAATCACATTTGTTATCAATTTCAATGGCCTTGCTTATGAGTTCTAAACCTTTGTCTAAATCTTGCTTCCACTGAAGCTGAAGTAAACTGCAAAGGAAAGAGAAAATTTAGAACAGACACATACTCCCCAAAACCCAGATCAAGTAAGCACAAAAAGATCCCAAATGGTTTAAGGGTGGGACATGGTAGACTTTAGGATGAGGCTATGGTATGAGTCAGATACACTTCAAGCAAATGATCAATTAGGAACAAACACTAATGAAAATTTACTGAGGCTAGAGTCTTATTTACTGTTTAGACATCAAGAGAAATTGTAGAAATGCATTTAGCAGCACTAAGCTATTTTTGCAAAGTTACTTCTCCTGGGTAAACTTCCAAGCACCTACCTTCCATTTGCATTCATTCACCAGAACTCAATACTTACCCTTTATGAACATATGTTGTGGCATTGTCTGGCTCGAGATCAATGCATTTATCATACATTTCATCAGCCTTGCCAAACTGCTGTTGATCAGTTAGTGCCTGCATCAAAAGAGAAACCTGTATATCAATATGCAGCCAGGACATGCACCCTGTGCTAGGTTGATTCTAATTGAAATGATATTGATGATGTAAGATCGGATATAGCTCTCTCACCAGAGGGTAGGCCAAGCACACCAGTTACCACAATTAAGTTTCAAAATCAAGGCTTTTTAGAAGAAAGCCGCTAGGTTTTAGGTGCAAAAATTACTGATCACAGGACCATCTGTAATGGCAGATCCCCAAGTAACAAGTTAAGAATACTGCAAGTAAAAAAACCCACCACATACATAAAAACCCACCACATACACCAAGTGCAACTCTCAACTTCTTCTTTTTTAAATGTTTCTGCTTCAGTTTTTTTGTCTGATCAAAAGGAATCAAAAGAAAACATTCCATATTGCTTCCCGACTTTGAAACAGAACATCTGATTCTACTGATGGAGAATCTCCATCCTTTGTTGGATGTGGGGGGAAACACAGTGACATGAGATGAGGAAAAGGCTGAAGTACTTAATGCTTTCTTTGCCTCAGTCTTTAGCAGCAAGATCAGCTGTTCTCCAGGCACCCATTCCCCTGAGCTGGTAGATAGAGACAGGGAGCAAAATGAAGCCCTCAAAATCTGCACGAAAACGGCTAACAACCTGCTAAAACACTTAAGATGTATGCAAGTCTCTGGGGGCCTGATAGGATCTATCTAAGTGCACTGAGGGAGCTGGAAGAAGTGCTCACTTTCTATCATTTATCAGCAGTCCTGCCTATCAGGGGAGGTCCCAGTCAACTGGCAGCTAGCAAATGTGACGCCCACCTACAGGAAGTGCGGGATGGAGGATCTGGGAAACTACAGGCTGTCAGTCTGACCTTGGTGCCAGGGAAGCTCGTGGAGCAGATTATCTCAAGTGCCATCACGCAGCACCTACAGGGCAACCAGGCCCAGTCAGCATGGGTTTATCAAAGGCAGGTTCTGCTTGATGAACCTGATCTCTTTCTACAACAAGGCAATATGCTCACTGGATGAGGAAAAGTGTGGATGTGGTCTATGCAGACTTCAGTAAGGCTTTTGACACTATTTCCAAAAGCATTCTCCTGTAGAAACTGGCAGCTCATGGCTTGGATGGGTGCACGTTTCATTGGGTAAAAACTGGCTGAGTGACCAGGCCCAAAGAGTTGTGGTGAATGGAGTTAAATCCAGCTTAAGTTGCGCAGGGGAGGTTTAGGCTGGATATTAGGAGAAATTTCTTCACTGAAAGGGTTGTGAAGTATTGGAACAGGCTGCCCAGGGAAGTGCTTGAGTCACCATCCCTGGAGGTCTTCAAAAAACATGTAGATGTAGAACTGAGTGAGTGGCATGGTTTAATGGTGGGCTTGGCAGTGGACTAGATGATCTTAGAGGTCTTCTCCAACCTAAACGATTCTATAATTCTACTAGAATTAGCAACACATTTTCTTAAAGAAGAAATGGCATTCTCTGTTACATATGTATTTTAAACATCTGTACTAAACTTGACCAGAGAATGTCATTTGTCAGAATCAAACCATTACTTTAATTCCACAGATTTGACTCCCAAATTGCATACACACTCCCTGATGTTGCAACATTTATTAAGGAACAGTAAAATGCAGGTACCTGAGCATAGAGAGCATAGCCTTCAGCACACTTTGGAAACTTTTTAATGACATCTTCAAAGCCTTTCATGGCTACCTGCACAGGCAAAGGATTATTTCCTGTATAGGCTTGGCGATACTATTCGAGAAAAAAAAAAGAAAAGGCAAAATTAAACAAGAAAAGAAAAATATGGCTCTTTAGACCTACCCATTTCCCCAGCATGTGTCATAATAATTACAAGTTCCAGAAGGTGACACCCTACCCGACCTGGTTTTAGGACCCAAACATGTGTTTTAAGTCCTTGGTAGAGTAGGCTAGTAGAGAAAAAAGGATGACAGAGAGGGAAGCCATAAGGCCTGAGAGTTGCCAAAAGCCTCCCTCCATTTCAAAAGCCTAGAAAATCCCAGGCTCAGAACTGTTCCTTGCTCACATGCAAAGTTTTCCACAGGAGGTTCCTGCATGCAGAGCCACTGCAGTAGCTTGAAATAAGTTTGTTTTCAATTTCTTGAGGATGTATATTTTACACAACGTTAAAATTGATTTAAATGAAGCTTTGTGTCATATAATTAGAGTGAAAATTTGTGCTCCTCTACCACGTAACAGGAAAGATGACCTACTGTTAAATAATGAGCACTACAAAATAATAGTAAACCCATGCTCCAAATGAAGCATCTCTTGTTGCATTATTTCTCTACCTTATTATTAGAAGAGATTGAGATGTTTGTTGCAATACTCTTCCATGAAATGGGAAGACAGCAGAGAAACAAGGTATGTTTTCAACATCTCTTTAAAAACAAAGAGCACACAGACAAAGCCAGCAAGTTACCTACCAGTGCAAAACATTTCTGTGCTTGAGCCAAGGCAGAATCGGGTCGTAATCGGATACATTCATCAAAGTCTTCCACAGCCTCCTCAATTTGGTCAAGCAGGATTTTCAGCTAACCAGAATGAAAGAAAATCCTATTTCTGCATTTAATCTGTGCTTCATACACTTAAGTGATAATTCGGTTAGCATCAGTTACTCGTATTGTCCACAATTCAGTTTTAGAAGTATCTAGAAACTTACAAAATCCACAACTAAAAAAGAAAATCACTGCCATAAAACAACAGATCTACTATTAAAACTTCAGTTTCATACATAAAAAGGCAGCATCCATATGTAGGAATTGAGGATGTTTGCAATTTAGAGAATACTGGGTTTCCATTATTGCTTCAGCTTAACGTACAGTCTCCAAAACTATGTCGTATTTTCTCAAGTCACTTTGCCTTACTGTAGTTAATGCCTATGGACTATTTGGATGTTGAAACATTCTGGCTCTCCCAACTGGCATTTCAGTTTTTTTTGTTTGTTTGTTTGTTTTTTTTAGGACAGTCTAATTCTTCCACAAGAATGGAACTTACTTTGCCATCTTACTTTACTGTGAAGTTACTTTAAAATACTCATTTTCAGTCTGCAGAAAACTTTCATCCCCCTTAATTAATAAATAACACTGTTCTTATTTCTGAGCACTAAAGAGATCTAATAAATTCATGGAGAGAGGCACTTGATCTGTGCAAGTCTTCCCTACAAAATACAACTTAGCATATCTCCATATGGCAACGTCTCCTTTTCCTTCCAGCACTTTTCATATTACAGCCCAGTGGAAGCAGGCCTCTTCAGGCCTACGAATTACTAAAGGACACAGCAGCATCACAAGTGGGAGAGGGATGAGCTGAACAGACGCCTGTTTAGGCTGCAGATTGTGAGTTAGCAGGAACACACGGTTCTATTTTCTGTCACGTAGTTTCCTCCTATGTAGATACTGCTCTGTAAATGTATATAAGCCTTAATACTTTTAAATTAGAGTTCCTATTGACAGAGGGCTGAACCTTTGTCACTCTGCAATGTCTCCGATAGCTACAGAAATTTGCTGTTTCTGCCTGACCTGAACCTGAAAATTTCACCGTGTATTTATTCCTCAGCAATTCCAAAGGAGGACTTCCCCTGTTTCTGCCACAAACGGTATAAACTGTTGTACCGTGCTTTACTTTTATTTTAGCATACACTGAAATTTTCTTGTATAGGGACAAAATCTCTGATGTTTCTTACTTGTCCTCGATGGTGGTAAACATCTGCATTTTGAGGATCGATATCAGCAGCCATGTTAAAGTCTTGAGTGGACAGTGCGGGTTGCTGCTGCTGCATATACATACTTCCTCGTTTGATCAGAGCATTAGCTCGGAGCTGTAAAAAGACAAGTTCAAAGAAGTATTAGCCACTTCAATATGTCTCCCAATTCAGGACTTTGTTATAATTACACTAAATTTTTCATTTGACTACTTTCCCCTATTGACATATGGTATTCTAAGCATGAATAAATTTCATATGAAGTCTAAATCAGTCGATTCCCTTGCCTAATTTCAAATGTTTGAAATTATGCTTTCATCTGTGTGGATCTTCACCCCCCACCCAAATTCTTTAGAAGACAGTTTCCCTACACATACAAATACACAAGTATTTTAGCAACCATTAAATATGCAAGTGCAGTTAATGTTTTCCCTCTTATTTATGAACTGATTTTTCAGATTCCATAAGCCTCTAATTGATTCAACTTTCTCTGTTCTTTCATTTTTATGACTTAGCACAGATGCTTGATATACACAATCCTTTAAAAAATTATTTTACAAAACAGTAAAAGAAAATAGACCATTTCCATTAAAGTACCTCAAAACTTGGAAAAAAAAAACATCTCTGAACTATACTTATCATCTAACTTAACATAAACATAATAACAATAAACATACGTTTATCATCTAACTTACATGTTTTCTCAACCCACACTACAGTCCATCTGTGACAAATTCTTACCTTCACATTTGCATCTTCCATGCTGATGACCTGATCTAGGTCTGGTTTGGCAGCATTTGCATTGCCAATAAGTAAGTAGAAAGTAGCTCGCAGAAGCAATGCTTCTGCCATGTATTTTCCCTTTGCTTCAATTTCTTTTGTGCTCTCACTGATAATTTTGTCATAGTTCTCTTCTTCCATATATTGTTTTGCTCTCAAGTAGCCAGAGCTGTAAATGATGTAAGAACAGTTGTATTCACTGAACATTGTATTTGCAATTAAGGCTTTTCTTTAAAACTTAACAAACACTAACTTTTTGCTATACTGAGCTACAACACTAGCATTGCAATTAAAGTTGCAAATATTCCTCAACAGAACCATCACTGACTGAAAAAAAAAATAGACATGCATGCCCAAATAACATTGGAAAGAAATAAGGTGTTATGTTTTGTTTTGTTTTTCACCTCTTGAACTTAGTTTCATTTGAATGATTTGGATGTTTTCCATGATTTCAATGTCCCTTGCATGTTTTTCACATTAAGGACAGCAATAATCTCTGCTTTAAAAGGGGTGGGATGGTATTCCAGTTCACAAAAATTAAATATTGCACCAAGCAATGTGCAGATTGCATGTGGAAGAAAGGATTTCAGATCAAAAATTGCTGATAGTACTGCCTTGTTCTCAGCTAAATGTCCTGGATTCAGTGAAGACTAACTTGCTTTCTTCCTTGGAAGCTCTTCTTCAACATAAAACATTTCTTTTGCCAGGAGTATCATTCAGCACTCTCTAATCCTTCCATCTCATAAGCCGTACCATAGTACTGTAGCAAATAGTCGGCCTATTGTCCAATCTTGTACTTTATTCACTTTGCTTAGTGGATTAAAGCCACCTACAGATTGGAACCAGTCAGTCAGTCTTAATAAAAGTTTCCTTTGTAATACTGATATATTACTTATTCTGTAATATTTTAAGAAGTATTTTTTCTTTATTGATTTTGTCATTAAATTTATTATTATTCAAAATAATGTAAATCATATGTTTACATTATTACCACATGATATCTCATGGCAAGTACTGTAAAACCGCAATTTGCACTGAACAGAACGTGAAAACCACTAAAAACTTAATTCCAACACCAAATAATCCCTAACTGTACTGTATACTCACTTTTCTTTTACTTCGGAAGCCTCTCCTTCCTTATCCTTATCTTCATCTGATTTTTCACCCTTAAGCAAAGGTTGGGAGATGATATCGTCTGTGAAAGAACTGAAGTAGGATTTAATGAACTGTGGTGAGGGCATCAGAGGCTCACGATTCTGAAAGAGAAAAGTAATTTCAAGTCATTAGATAGTAAAATCAGATAGTAAATGTGGAAATGGATAAACGTGATTATAAAAAAAAAATCAGGAAATAACCAAGTTATGACTTTACACTATTTCATTTGATTGTTTGTTATTTTTGACATTTAGGGATTATTTAAGCTTCAGATCAAAATTTAACATGCATCACAAGCGGAAATCAAGTGAATATATTTAAGAGTAAAAAAAAGAAAAAAGGCATCTTTCTACATGTATGGCCAGAAATAAGGACTCTTACAACATCATAACACATTCCAGTGTGTGTGCACATAAATCTTGTGAAAAATGAAAGCTGGTAATTTAAGCATAAGCCTAAATTCAATTAGATTCAGAATGGCAATTTGCCTAAGAGAAGCTGCTATCATTGCAATGAAGACTAGTGAGACAATATCCTAACTCCTGAGCTTGGCCCAGACACCAAACATTTTCCTTGAAGCGTGAGAAGTAACAACTTTCAAGTGTAAAATCCTTTGTACAACCATAAAAAGTTTCTTGCACAAGAGAATTACAATTCATTCTTTCCTGCAAAAGAAGTCCGAACACACTCTTCCCAATTTCACTATGAAGTTCTATCATAATACTGCCTGTATGAAGCACACTTATTCTATGGTGCTTACCATACTAAAAGCATGATTCATTTTTTGTTACCTCGATGCCACACAATTATGTAAGTTTCTACAGGAAAGAAAATCAGCTTCTCAAAACAACTGTGCATTTCAGTACTTAAACCACAGTCACAAATAACAAGCACGCATGTTTTAATACCTGTCCCAACATTTTGTAAACCCAGAGTAACTTAAAATGTCTGTTCCTGGCTATCTCTATACTTCCACAACTCTCGCTGCTGGCAGTTTCCCAACATTTATGCAAAGAAATCTGAGTGCCCAAATAGAAAAATACAAGTATGAGCACCTAATTACAGAAATTGAACAGAAACAGACAACGACTGTCACAAATAATCTGTAGTAGTTAGGAGATAAAGGCATATTTCTCAAGATGAATCAGGAAGCCTGTCCGCAAATAAAAAGACAAAACTTCACCCTGCATCATTTTTTCTTATGTTTGTTGTTGTTTTGTTTTTTGGTTGGTTGGTTTTAAACAGTATTATTTTGCCACTTTTTAAAACCCATGAATTCCACTGTCAACATGTTTTTTCCTGCATGAAATTTCTATTTATAAAGCTATGAATAACCTAGGGGTGAAAACCCTATCAGCCTTCTCACTTCAAGCTAGTCATCATATAACAAACACAATCTTTTTCACACATTTATAAACCTTCTTATCTCAACACACAGAACTCCACCTGATATACAAATGAACGTTTGACTACTACAGCGATAACATATGCTGCTTCCATTATATTGCTAGCCCAGAAAAGCCCCAAGTAAGGCAACACATCAACTTTGGGTCTCCTAAATGTCATAATAAATTTGAGTATTAAAGGGAAACAATCTGATTGGCGAGAAACAGGCTTTTCTTCCCTACAGAGGTTTCAAAAAGTTTGGCTAGGTCCCAAATGAAAACAACAGAAGTAAAACACTAGTTCTGTAATAATAATAATAATCATCATCATCATCAAAAGCATTTATGTCAATTTTTACACTTCAGCAGACAGTGACTGACTTACAACAGCTGACAGAATGCCAACAATCAACATTTAAACAGTCCAGTGAAATCAGAATTTCTAAGCAGTATCACAAGCCCTACCTTGTACTTCTCTTTGGCCTTTTCTTTTCCAAGGAGTTTGAGAACTTTATCAGCTAATAACATACTTTGCTGGTTTTGGAAGGCTTCTAAAATGCAGACTGCAGTGACATCTAGGAAACACCATTAAAAAAAAGATTAAAGGCAAATTGCGATAGTCACTGGAATACATAAAAGCGTGCCACAATAGCAATGAGTTACTCTCAAACTAACACACATCCTATAATTGATAAAAGCTTCAATTTCCTGTTTGTTGTATTTACCATGTTTTCCAAGACATAAATTGGTATTCAAAATGATCTCGTGTTAAAAGGACTTCATGACAGTGAATGAAAGCAATTAACCTTTATTTTTTTATCTTCATGTCTTCATCTAAAGACAAATGCACTTAGATGAACAGTAAAAATTCATACCTCCAGCAGCGACTTTGAACATTTTAAAGCTTTGATAGTTATTAAGCGGATAGTAGTTATGTTTGTGTTACCTGCACATAAAAAGTCCTAACACAGCTTGTCTCTTGGGATTGGTCACAACACAATTTTCTACTTTTAAAACTCACATTCTGTTCAATCACAGCTCAGTCCTTTCTCAGTTTTTAAGAACTCTTCCTATATTAGATCCCCTACTTTTTCTAACTACCTCTGCACCTTTGGAAAGCAACTTTAAAAGAAATACCTTGCAAGGCCATTTAAAGTGCTAATCCATATCATACCTCTTCCATTAACACACAGAGCATCTGAAAATCTTAATCCACTGCTCCCTGAATAATGTTTCACAGTGTGAAATTCACTCTTATTATACATTATCTTTAATTATACATTTATCTTTTTCGTGGAATCATAGAACGGTTTGGGTTGGAAAGGACCTTAAAGATCATCTAATTCCAACCCCTATACCATGGGCCGGAACACCTCCCACTATACCAAGTTGCCCAAAGCCCCATCCAAGCTGGCCTCAAACACCTCCAGGGATGGGGAATTAATGCAATTAATTATCGCATAATTAATGCAATATTACCATTGACTCTTCCTATTCACGTTTTATTTAAACTCCAGTGACATCAATGGAGAAGCAGCAAAATCTAGGAGAAGGCTTCAAATATCATTCCCATGAAGTCATTGTAAGGTTATTAAAGTGAAGATGAGCAGTTTGGACCTGAAATTCAAACACCATCCAATACTCTGGATTTTTACTCTAGTTTCTGTAATCCTACATTGCTACACATAGCAATTCCCTACAACTCTGGCATGGTCAAGAAAAACAGAAGTCCCTGGAAAACACAATACAGCCAGAAAGAGCATGAAAGAGTATATGGCAGCAGTACCATATTCTACCACCTTAAGTGCCTGGCAGAAATGCTTTACTCACTGCAGGCAGCTGTAAACTAGTGCCCAGGCTTCGGTAAGGCAGCTACATCTTCCCATATTATGCTTCTATGGATCACTGGAGGGAGTTTTTACTGGTGGTGGTGGCAAATTTTTGTTTTGCTTTTGCTTTTCCTCCATTACATGGACATACCCTACTTCCAAGGATTTTATTGCCTACACATGGTTGGCAGGTAAACACAGTATTTTATTAGAAAACAGCTGCAATCCAGAAGAAAGGAAAAAAGCACATAGAATTTTCAGATATGAAACATATTACAAAATAAAGTCAAATACAAGTTGAAAACAATTGCTATGAGCATCACCACTTAACATCAAAAGGGAGTTACATTTAAAAATTGGCATGGCACTTAGAGATGGCCATTTGATTGCTCCTGAGGTTTTTATCCCCTGTCCGTTTATTTCAACTTCATAAGGTTTAGATATTAGTACAGGACTCTGGATGTGCAGCTGTTCTGCAGCAAGCACTTGGCAGATCCAGTAAATATTCTATGGATTCTTCTGTAGCCCACGAGTGATTGCAAAGGACTAGATTGAATGACCTAAGCCATACATTTCTAGTTATGATGGTCCAACGGGATAGGAAGGCATCTTGCCAGAAGATAAATAAAATTATATTTATTTTCTACTTCAGCAGATCTAATTCTTCGCTATTTTTACACCTAATGAAACTAATTTGATCTTTAACAGTGAAATTGCCAGTCATCAGAACTCTACCTTGTTTTCTGTCCTTATTTGATAATGAGCATTAGCACTGCTGAAAATTCATTTGCCTTTTAATCTTGCATCAGCAGAATAGTATTTACAGGGATTTGACACAGTAGGTTCTGCCAAATACATAGTGTTAATATGAAAAAGGATTTTTATTTAAATCTGTTCCAATATTCATAACTGTTATTCATCAGAAAGAAATGCTACTGGAACTGCCTTCCCTTTAACACCTGTCAAATGCATTAAATGACCATAACACTCTTGTTCCTGACCATACATCTCCACCTGTAAAAACACCTTAGGTTTTGGAAGACTACTTTTTCTCTAAAACAAATAGAGAAGAATCTTTAGTACTGCATGGAACTAGAATGATTGCTGTCCAGGTTATCTACTCAGCATTTTAAATGAATTCTGCTTTACCATGTAAGGAGCTTCCTGGAAAGAGAAAACGCTGATTGGCTACAGTAAGAAGAATTTCTCAACAGCTACTTCAGATCTAAGCTGATGACAGCTTGAAAACCAGAAAAGGTTTCTTCTTACATAGAAGAAAATGTATTTGCAGTAGCTATGAATGGCATTTAACAAATAATTATGTATTACTCTAGTTACAAAAAGTAAAAAACTACAGAAATGTTATCATCTCCGATGTGCCAAGAGACACTCACCTTCTAAACATTCCTTCTTATTGTCTAGTTTCTCGTGAGCCTTTGCACGTCTGAAGAGAGCTTTTACATATTTAGGATTAAGCTCAACAGCCTTTGTACAGTCTTGTGCCACTTCTGTCCATTTTTGCTGTGGGTGGAAAAACAACATGATGAAAGAAGCCCTACTCAGCTGCGTGATAATAGCTTTCCACTACCAACTCCAGGGTCATGCCCACCTAACAGTAGCTGCAGTTCCCAGGGCTCTGGTTCTACCTGCTTGCTTCTATTTCTTTAAGTTTCTCAGTAAGAAACTGCCAGGCGCCACTGGAAGCCACCTGCACCAGAAGAGCCACAAAACAGAAAAGGAATTCCTACAGAAAAACGAAACCAGACAGTTTTTGTACAAAGCATACGGGAGAAGATAATGAGTTGATGCAAAGATATTTGCAGGAGGTAATGTTGGGACTGAAAGACTGGTACACAAAAAATAGAAGACAGACGAAATTATAATGAAAACCAACAAACAAGTTTATCTAAGTGCTGAAACTGTTAATTTGGTGGTGTTCTATTTTTCTTCTTATAATTGCTATTTCAATTCACTACACTGTTACCATAAAGGAATGATAAATGATCATGTAGGAACAGAACTGGTCAAGGCTATTAAAAACTAAAATCCATTTATCTGAAAAAATAGTGATTGAAACAGACTTTTCTAATAACTGGAAAAGAGGAACCATATTTTTTATGCATTCATTAATTACAGCATGAATTAGTGTTATAAGCTGTACTTGTTTAGACTAGAACTGTTCTATCCCTCCTTTTTCAAGGCTCAATTTCTTGAATCAGTCTCTCACTTGATACCTCAGACTACATGAAGCCAATTTTTCCATTCAGCTCACCAACTTTGCCACAGAAGCCAGTATTGCGGCAATTTACCACTAATGATACAGTAACACAAAAAAATACAAGCTGACTTCTAAAACTAACATCATGTATGCACAGCTACCAAGTAAATGTTACTTCCACATGTGCAAAACTTAGGTCTTAGGCTTTAATAGGAGTTCTGTGATTTTTTTTTTTAATTTTTGAAGCAGCAACCCTTTGGCTTTTTGCTCAACAGTTAAAGCAACACTCTTGCAAAGATAAACTAAACTAATGTGTACAAGAAAGTTGTTTCAAAGGATAAGAAATTAAAACCTTATCTTACAAGAGAGAGGCACTTAAGAATTACGTTAGACAGATAAAATGAACTCAGTTAACAGAAAATAGCTTTAGTTACATGTGGAAAAGCGTGACGAACTACTGAAAAATAGCTGCAAGCTGTAGTATCTTGTGAAGCAGCCCATATCACCATCTGAGATCTTTCAGACAAAAATGACAATATACATAACTTAAAATTCAACTTTTTAGAACAAAGTTATAATTACATCTTACCAGTTGTTCGTAGGCAGCAGCTCTGTTTTGATAGAAGGTAGACAGATCAAGGTTTTTCTCAGGAGGGCACAGGCTGATAGCCTCAGTATAGCACTGAATAGCTTGCTCGTATTTTCCTGCTTTAAAAAATTTGTTTCCTCTGTTCTTGGCCGCTTGAGCTCTATCAAGAGGGCTCTGAAAAAGAAAGTGATAGATCAGTTCAAATGGGAAAAGCTTCACTGCTCACAAGCAATGCACTTAAGGGCTCATCTTCAAAGATATAAAAAAGAGCTGAGCGGTAAGCTATAGACCGGACTTCTGAAAATCTCCCCCCTTCTATTTTCTGAGAAAAAAAAAATATTTTCTTTTGCAAGTGTACAAGAGAGCAGACAAGCTTCTGAAAAGATTCACTACAATGGTATTAAACAATGCAGTAACTTCTCTTTGGAAAGCTAGGCAGGTTTTAATCTCGGATGAAAGGTGATCAGAAGAACCAAGGAGATCTCTCACTGATATTGAAATAGTAATTTCTCCAAAGACTAAATGCACAAAGTAAACATAGCTTTCAAAGCAATTCAAGTAGGAAAAGTTTCCTACTGAGACACATACAGCCTGTAAGTAAAGAGTTGACTCAGAAGAATATGAACTAAATAAGGGAAATTCTTTGTGGACAGACTTACTGAGCAAGATGAATAAAACCTGTAGGGAAAAGCCAAGCTGCTTTGCCTTCCGTGTATGAGGCTAATTAACTTCACAGCCACCTCCCTTACAGCTTCACACATCCTGCTCATCCATCCACTGATAGAAAGCATTGAACCATCATGGTCTATCATTCTTAGTAGAGGAAGGAAAACTGCTAACTGGTCTGTGACCTTGCTAAATGAATCTTTAAGTTCTGTGCTGCTCGCTGAACATCTGCACGTGTGAAGAATCAGAGTTGTCACATGTGCATGTAACTCCTAGATTTACAGACCAGTTATTGAACATGGTTTATGAGGAATCAGATGTAAAAAGCCTCTCTTTAATCAAAGGGCTGTGACTCACATTCAAGACCTATGGAGCTGCTAAAGATCCTACCACCCATCTTCTCGAGTTCTCTTCCTTTCACAGTCTAGCTTCAGTGATCATCACTTTGGGGGCTGCTCCTGCTGAACTACCAGACTGAAATGAACAAAGGTATGAACACGCGTGCTGTTCTACTGACCTCTCTGAGGAAGGAAAGTGTAAAACTGATAGCAGTAATGCCTGGAGCAATAGCTGCAGGGTTCACTACATCTCACCTGTTGAATCACACACACACACACACACACACAAAGATCAGCTAGGATTGCTAGGTTAGAGGTTGGACTAGGTGATCCTGGCGGTCTCTTCCAACCTAAATGATTCAGTGATTTGCTTGCAATCATAAATGCTCTTTTTTGACAACACTTCTATCTCTTCTTTGACTACACTGGTGTCTCCTCTCCTTTCTCATTCACTGCCAGCATCACAAGCTATACCCAAACAACTTTAAGACAAACTTCAAAATGTCTTTTCAACAACCTGCTTTCCTTAAGCCTGCTTGTTACATGCCAGTCTGATCATTTTTAGTATCTAACTCATTTTTAAAACACAAAACCTGGGGGGACTAGAAATAGCTCTACAGGCCCCTCTTCTAAGGCTTGGTTTCCAATCATGGCATGAGAGAATCAGATAATGGGTGCCAGATTTAGGTTCCTACATAAAAATAGACGTTCAAATGGAATACAATTACCCTACAGGCATTCTCCTGAAGAGAGGCTTACCAGTGAAACCATATAAGGGAGAGTATTTCTTAAATATCCCTACTGCCAGCAAAGCTCTTCGGTCAGACCTCACCAGTCACCGGCCTTATAGCAAAGCCATCTCTATCATCTCCATTGTTCACAGAACAAAATAATCTGCATTGCTCTCAAGATTTTTGTTTTAATGATTTAAGTTCAAACTGATAAAAAGATCAGCTTCACCCCTTTTTGTATATGGTATTTAATGGCATGGATACAGACCAGAACCAGTGAGCAAAAACTTTTAGGGAGAGCCAAGTAACTGCGTATTTGATAAATTGTTACTTCAAAACTCAACCCAAATCTGAAGGGAAGGTTTTACTTCCCATTTACTTCAAGTATGTTACAAACTTGGCTCCTTCTACAACACCACTTGCTCCTCTTTTAACTAATACACGTAACAGGCAAAATTAAATGCATGAAAGTCAGCTTGAATTTTTCCTTCTGCGTTTCTACATCAAACCATGACAGAAACATCTTTGTGAAATACCCTACAAAGTTCAGTGCTGTTCCAAGTCACTTGGTACCAAAAGGAAAAACATACAGGATACCTGGGCCATGCTGTAACATCCAGACCTGTGGTCCCGGTCAGAAGCAATGCCAACGTGAGAAGGAAATCAACTCTGTTTTTCTTATGCTGTCTTAAACAAAACTCCTAACTCTTGAATGGTTTTATCTCTGCAATCTTTGTCACACTATTCTGCTACAGTCCTCTACATGCATGCAATACACCCTTTCTGAATGGCTGTTGTGTTAAGTGCAAAGGCCAATACAGTTCTGCATCATGAATAAACCCACTCTGATAAGGGCTTATATGAAAAACGTTGCTTAGCATCGCATCCCCGTGAAAAACAAATCCCATGCAGACCGTATGAAGTGTGCATTAAAAATAAGAAAATGGTGTATTTGCATCTCAAAGTTGCTTATAAAGCGCAATGCCAAGTTTTAATGTCAACTCTCTTTTTTTAAATAACGATGCTAATGAAATTTATTTTCTCACCAATTATATCACTCATTTGCAATAGAAAAAATAGCAGAAAATAGTGGATTCATTTATAGGTTTGGTATACCTATCAAAGTCATGGAACAAGTCATGGAACAAAATTTTGCCTAGATATGTGCCTGGGAGGAAAAAAAAAAAAAAACACAACATTTCTTTTATTTCAGTTTTGTGAAACGTAAAGAGTTCTTATAATCAGTAAAATCAGCTTCTTTTGTTCAAAGAAGCTTAATAATTTGTAAGTTACATTACAGTATAGTATTACGGTAAGTTACATATACAGTATAACCTGATGAAGCCCAAAAACCGCTGAAAACCTAAATGCCACGCTTCTCTTCATTTGCTTTGGGTGTTGTTATTTTTTTTGGATATTACAAATTATCACTTTATATGCACAAGTAAGAAGATGAAAGTTACTAACAAATGATCGGTTTTTGAAAGCTTGTCAAGCCTCAGATTTAACACTGAAGAACTTTTTCCAACTTTTTTAAGCTGCTGCTTGTCAGCCTTTCAGTCCTTCTTCTCAATTGCTACATTGAAGGCTTGCACAAATAAGAAAGTGATCATGCAAGCAAAGTTCATGGCACCTCACCAGAAGTAAACAGAAAAAAAACACCTCCCTCAGTTTTCTTGCACACATAACAATTCTAGATGTTATTTTCCAATAGACTGAAAGTATTTTTGGACTTTTTTCTTTTTGAAGGCAACAGTTCTATCTTCCAATTTCACTGCTTCTACTCAGCTGATCATGACAACTGCAGTTACTGCAGTAACATTCTGTGTGACACACTGCACATCATTTGTCCCTAAAATGAAGGGCCATGCAGACCAAGAACTTCCTTTCACTAGAAGATGACAACCTGAGGGCTCAGTGCAACAAGCAAACCAGCTCAATAAAATGAACGGAAGTTCATAATCAATTGACTGCCAAGGCAACATAAATAAATACAGCACTGAAACACGCCACAGGTTTTTCTGAATACTTGAGCACAAAAGGAAGGGCTTCTTGAAGTTCTCTGTCTTGCTTCGCTTTGGATTAATTCTGATGAGCGTTCACCAAAGAGTTGTTGTGCTGTATGATGGCATTCCAGTACAGTTTTAAAGACTAGTTTACTTGTCTGCATTTAAGTACAATCTACAACAGCCTTTATCCTCCAAAGAGCAGCTTTAGTTCCTCACAAGAAAGATTTCCTTCTAATCCCAACTTAACAAGGAGGGAATTCTATTTCGTTCCCACCAATGACAACAGTGACACTCTATGGCAGACATCCCATGGAAAGACAGAAGATACACTTCCAGGGCACAAATACTGTATCAGCAAGGAGATTCTGACACTTGCACTGCAGATGCTGGGAATGCAGGAACTTCTGTATTTACACTGCAAAACCAGAGGACATCACCCCTACCTGAAGCCAGCAGAGCAGAAAGAGCCTTCTATTAAAGAAGTCTGTTTTCCATGCTTTCTTCAATAAAGGAGCCTGGGATATCATGGCATCCAGTTCTGATTATGTATTTGCAGAGGAAAAAAAAAAGAAAAAAGAAACACAACCCCCTTTGATTCCATCTTTAATGCCCACAGGGGGATTTTATTTTTTATTTTATTTTAACTTTTCTTTAAAACCATGTTCACGTTGAGAGCTCATTTCCTACAGATGGAACTGTTTTTATTATGTAAAACCTGAACAGTCCGGCTCTGTTCTGACTGGTTGGTTGGTCAGAGCAAACCAGCAAGTGTTAAAAAAAAACATCTATCATCACAAGAGTCTTGCGTATTTTACAGATGCCAAAACAAAGGCAGCAATTTCAGCAACTTTCGCTAACGCTTCTCTACGGTTCAATTTTTTCTTTTTCTTTTTTTAATATTTAGACCCAGTTGTCAAACAGATGTTTGACATAGCCAAACCAAAACTATAATAAATATTTTCTATCATAGCTGAAAGCAGGATGATTTTTGACATGCATCATGGTTTACTCTATCCTGACACTCACCATTTATGCCTCTACAATGGTTATACTACAAAATACTCAATAGATTCCTTTCAGTGAAGATACATGCTTTTTTCTAATCTTGACAACATTTCAAAATTTGTTAGCAACTCAGAAGTTACCTGAAAAAATAGTATCTCAGTATTTCGGACTGCTTTTAGCAGCTGTTCACTAATAAGTCTTGAAACCTAGACTTTAAGCCAAAGAACACTTGTATATTTGAGAAGCACTCAATGATCTAGGCAACTAAATGAGCAGATTCCTAACTTTCTAGACACCAGATAGCACAGGCAAAAATTTGTTAACTATTACTTTAACCTCAGCAAACGTGCTCTCTGCACAAAATGTTCTGAAACTGCACGCAAACAGCCGCCACTTCACAGGGACAGGCTGGCAGCTGCAAGAATAAGGAGCAGTAACCTCCAGCAACGCCAGCATGGTCAAAGCAGAAGTTTAGAATCTTGTCTTCGAGGGACATTGTTTTTTAAAGCAAAACAAGAAATTTGCTGCCAGCCAACGACAGCAGCGATTCACACCAGAAACACGAGCAGCGAATTCCAGCATTTTCTTTTGACTGAAAAGGATTTGCACAAGCCCTAGGCTGACAGATGACACGGAGGGGGACTATCGCTTCCGGCAATATTCATTTGCTAGCTTCCAAAGATGCCCTAGAGGTCTAGACCACTTTCTTCCTCTCCAAATGAGAGGACCAAGAGGCCCTTTTGATAAGATCAGGCATCAAAAAAGTGTTATTTTCACTAGTACAGAATAACCCTTTTTTTTTTTCTTTTTTTTTTTGACTAACATTCACCTCAAGTCTTATCTTGGACCTACACTGAAAAGCATTAACTGAGTATAAATGGTTTTAAGACACTCCTTAGCACTAAAGCCACCAGGAGAAGAACTATTTCCACAAGGTTTAGATAGAAATTCAGAGCACAAGCAAGGATGTGTTATAAATAATTAAGCCCAAGTTTACAGTACAATTTGTCAGTGTTCTTCAGAAGTCACCTTCCTTTCAAACGAGCGTCATCCACGCCTACCATGAAGAAGCGAGCTGCACAAGCTGCCAAGAGTCTAGCAATTGTTCTACCACTTTCACACACATATCTAAGAGTTTTCCACACCTGTCCACTCCAGCTGACATGGAACATAGAATTTACAGCAGGTTGATGAGATTTATTACGCAACAGGTGCACAATACAACAGAAATGACGTTTTATGTATTTTGCTTGGATTAATTCAGAATAAGTTCCAACATAAACACACGTAGACAAAGAATTCTAACTCTTTCAAGCAGTGATTTAACACCTCTGCACCCAGATAGGTAACATTCAGCAAATGCTATTAAAATAGATGCTGGAAAGAAGCCACACCAGCTGGCTGCTGATCCTGAAAACGTGACATCGCACAAGCCAGTGAGTTTGGCCACGCTCACCCACCACTACGCTCAAGCGAGTACACCCAGCTCAGAGGAAAATGTTGAGCAAGGAAGTGCACAACAGCAAAGCCCTGCCATAGACCAAACCAGCTTTGTCTGCAGTACGCAGTGCCAGAGAATCAACTGAACAGTCGGCTCAATGCTTCCTGGAATGCCACAGCCACAGGGTTAGCCCAGCAACTTGATGCAACAGTTAATGGGGGAGATTCGGACTAGGACAGACTTGCTTAAGGAAATGATCTTAAGGAGAAAAAAAACAACGCAGAAGCATCCAATGCATTACCTCACTGGCTAACCACTGTTTGCTCCTCTCATACAAGGAGGGCATAAACTTGCTAAATTACCATGGAAAAAGTAAAAAACACAATCGAATCAACTGGGTACAAACTAACGTAATAAATTCAAAGCAGTTTAATTCTCCAACATGTTTAAGTTATACCAATATTCACCGCAAACTAGAGAGCATACAAAAAGCAATTGTTGTCACTGTGTGGCTAAAACACATTCCACCCAAACAATAAGAAATGACAACAACTTCTGTAATGAACAGACACGGTATGACTTCACGACCTTTATCAGGACATCCGCAGATACATTTTTAATCATAATTGGTACAAGAATGCCAGTTCACTATATCGTTAAGGAGCGATGCTTACAAAAGAAGCAATCTCAGGAGTAGTTCGGCTTTTCGCGACCTAACACCTGTGCTAAGGGCTTCTGCCAACACAATGTCAGTCGCAGTCAGCCAGTACATCTATGCCAGGAGACTCCTCTAGTGCAGATACAGCCTGGGGGAAAATGTGAGGCCTCTGCAGCAACTAAAAGAAAAGCTTGAACTGAATGCAAAATAGTAAGAAGCCTGAATAAATAATAAAGAAGATTTTAGACCCTGGAAATTTTTAAAGAAAAAAAAAAAATCCAGATCATGTCTTCAGAAACAGTGAATAGAGCAGCTCAAATGCATGCAAGAGCTAATATAATGAGACGCGCAGAAAACTCGGAAGTAATGGTTAGATCCTATCTTAAAAACATAAGTAAAAGACTAGCTGCCTGACACATAAACACAGCTACTGGTAGCCCATCCATTATTGACCATTACTGTGTTTTCTAGAAGATCTCCCAGTTGTGTTTAAGTTGTGAAATGAATTACTGGCTCTTAACCACCACGCAGATTTGCATTTGAAATCTGACTGAGTTTAAAAAATTCACCTCATCACAGTAGAAAGGCAGAGCACTACAGCGAAGGTAGTCAACAAGAAAAGCATCTGCAAAGGTTGTGTTTCGAATCAAGGGTCTTATCAATAATATCTATAGCTACCAAAAAAAAACGTATGGAAACATGATGTCTACACAACATCTCATCTTTGGATATGAGGAACAGGAAGTCAGTCCTTCCCAGACACGTAAAGGGATGCTGCAACCACGTTAATTCCTCTATAGCAACCATACTTAGACCAGCTACTCTATTGTCTCATATAATCTGGCAAATCTGATCCCATCTTCTACTGCTTTGCCAAGTAATTTCCATCACTACAGTATGCAACAACACTTTTCAAGGAATTCTGGATCATACCATTCAACCATATACTTACTCTTAGATGCACAGTCCACCAGTAATTTATCTTAGGGAGTGATCTGAAAGTGCTAGACACAAAACGTTTTAAATCAAGTGCTATATAAAAGCTACTTCTTGCTTCAAGTTCAGCTACAGAATGACCGTAAACCACTCAATTGCAAATACTGCAATCCAGAAATACATCCAAGAAATCCAGAGCTAGCAACAGCAAAGTCACTGCAGCTAGATAAAGGGCATGAGCAGCCTGCAACCCAGAGCTCACGTGTAGCAAGTGCAACACCATAAAGGTGACAGATGTTGTTTGCAGCCACCAGGCAAAGCTACCACAGCAAACAAAGTTCGATTTCATCCTCCCTGTGCTGCTTGCCCAGAACTGCTGTCCATGAACTAACAACAAATCACTGCCTCCAGGTCCAGCATAGGTTTTGCAGCTCACTGCAGTTCCAGCAATGCCTGAGGGTATCTGTGATTCAGTAGCTATGAAGTTGCCACATTCCTCACCACTCCCATGCCTGTTCCTACCACCGCCTGCATGCTCACTTGCATAACATTAATCTTGCTAAAACCTACCATCCCGTATCTCCCAAACAGTTACTTTTTTAATCCCGATTACTTCAGACAAAAAGTTTAAACTGTTGTCTGACAGACAGCTGGAGGCAGTCTAAGCAGCATAAAAGAATGAGAGAAGGAAATGCAGGAATACCTCAATGGGATTTTGTTATCATAGCCAACATGGCTTAAAGCTGGTTCCAGTAAGCCAAGTTTAAGACTAGGTTCAGTACACCACTATAAACATTGGGAAAAACCCCACATACTTCATCACAATTAAAATAATACCGATTGCGCTCCTCATCCAACCAGTCTGCCAAGCCTAACACTTTACGTGTGCCTGTCAGTGGTAAGCTCACCTCAGCAGCACAACATGACAGTCACTGCAGGTGTGCAGAAAGTGCACGTTTGAGGTATTTTTCCACAGATGGATATTGAAGAGAATCAGGGACCTGATCTGGACTTTGGTTTTCCATGTTGCCCTTCACGTTTTGTAGAGACGGCTTCACCTGGAAGTTCTCAGGAAGGTCATTTATAGCAGGATAAACCTAAGACTGGAAAGTGTCCCTATTTAGGCGAAGTCTGTTGTGAAGTTTCAGCTGCTTTAACGATACAGGCGTTGCGTTTTCATGGCAGACGTTTTATTTTTAAAGGACTCTGACCGCGTCTTCTCCACAGAAGGCCATTTCTCAGCAGCATCGCTGAGCCCTGACTCACGATGCTCAGTTTCAGCCTCACCTGGCTGAGGCACGCTTCCCGGCGGGATGCTTTCAGCCACTTTTCAAGCCCGAGCACACTTTAACTGCTGGCAGCAAACCCAGGACAAGGGACGCGATTAGGGGGCTGCCCCCCGAGCTCGGGCAGCGCCTGCAGGCTCCCGAGGCCCCGCGTACCCCCCACCCTATCCCCCATCCCCTCTCTCACCGTCTCCTGGTGGCCGGGCCCATCGGGCTGCCCTCCCCCTCCTCCTCCTCCTCCGCAGGCTCCGGGCGCGGGGCTCGCCCGCCCCTCGGGGGTCTTCCTCTCGCTCGCCCCCTTGCCGCCGCGGCGTGCCGCCCGCCGCCCCCAGAGGTACAGCGCGCCGGCCCCCAGCAGCATGGGCGCCCCCAGCACCAGCGCCAGCTGCCAGCGGGACAGCCCCGAGCCGCCGCCGCCGCCGCCGCCCGCCGCCTCCACGGGCTTCGAGGCGGCCATGACGCGCTCGCACGGCCGGCGGGGAGGGCCGGGGTCAGCGGACACCCGGAGCAGGCCGGGAGAGCGCGGGGCACCCCGCACTTCCGCGCCGCTCCCCGCCGCACCGCCGCCTGCCGGCACGGAGGAGCCCGGTCCCCACGCAGTGGGGCTCTGGGTTTGGTTTTCGTCAAGTTTGTGGGGAGAGTCAGTCGTGAGAAGCATGAAGTGAACAGTACTGGGAGTGTAGTTGTGTGGTGTGCCCACACGTGGCCATGCCAGCCTAACATCCCTGTCAGGATGGGGGGACTCTCATTTCCATCTCCAGTTACCTATCTCCACAGCACTCAGTCAATAAAGAACATCCATCTTTGGCCCTCGTTTCTACTCAGCTTACACCAGTCACTTCGTACTTACAAATTTCCTAATAGGCAGGAAGGAAAACTGAACGTAAGCACGGGTACATACTGCTATGAAGAGGGGGGGAAAACACGCTGAAGAGAAAAACAACAGTAATGTTGCAAAGCAAACACTACAGAAGCCCAGTCAAAATCTGCCAAGGTGAATTTGTTGTTGCCTTGAGTGCTAATGACACTCGCACCTTGACATCCTAATCTCCTAACCGCTACAGATTTTGCTAGTGCAACTGCAGAGGGTGCAGCTTCTTTCATTTCCTGCTCTTTCCATCTCTTATGGAGCCCTGATAATTTGCCTAATTTAACCTGCTCTTCTGTCCCTTCATGAGCTTCGGCCCTGCTGGACTCTTGAGTCAATATGCATTGGTGCCTGGTAATAAACAGCTGGAGCCGTATCTCCTTTAATGTATGGATTATCACTCTATGAGTAAGCATATTTTGGCAAAACTGTGGGACTCTCCCACTTTTCCTTGTCACCTGTCTCAGTATGGCCAAAGTACTTCCCAGTTCATAAAATCCTTTCTAGAATTCCAGGATTCTAGGATTCATTAAGGTTGGAAAGGCCCTCCAAGATCATCTGGTCCAACCATCCCCCTTCCACCAATATCACCCACTAGACCATGTCCCTAAGCATCAGGTCCAACCTTTCCTTAAACATCCCCAGTGACGGTGACTAGACCACCTCCTTGGGCGACCTGTTCCAATGCCTGACTGTTCTTTCTGAGAAGAAATGTCTCCTTGTTTCCAACCTGAACCTCTCCTGGCACAACTTGAGGCCATTCCCTCCAGTCCTATCACTGGTTACCTGTGAGGAGAGGCCGACCCCCAGACCCCCACACCTTCCTTTCAGGTAGTTGCAGAGAGCAGTAAGGTCTCCCCTGAGCCTCCTCTTCTCCAAACTAAACACCCCCAGTTCCCTCAGCTGCTCCTCACAGGACTTGTGCTCCAGGCCCTTCACCAACTTCATAGCCCTTCTCTGGGCATGTTCCAGGGCCTCGATGTCCTTCTTATAGTGAGGGGCCCAAAACTGAACACAGTACTCAAGGTGCGGCCTCATCAGAACGGAATACAAAGGGATGATCACCTCCCTGGTCCTGCTGGCCACACTATTTCTGATACAAGTCAGAATGCTGTTGGCCTTCTTGGCTGCCTGGGCACACTGCTGGCTCCTGTTCAGAATGCCAGTTCACATGGCAGATGAGAAGAATCTTAAGCCGTGCAATACAAGTGACATATCTACAGGCCAATAGCTTCCTACTGGGATGGCCTAAATTCTACCCACGTGATACTTATGATGAAACATAGGCCTTCAGATATACCCTGTCTGTACAGATTACTAGTCTTAAAGCCTCCAGATAAATCTAGGCTCTCAGAATGTGGCCTGGAGTATTCCCCATCTGGAGAATCAGCCTACATATCCTTCACATCCACGCAGCCTTTTTATTGCTTCAGGTGTACTTTTACTGTGCTGTTTTGCAGGTATTCCTATCACTCCTGTCCATCTGTGTCTCAACCATAACAGGTAAACCTCCTGCTGCAGGTTTAGTTGAGTCTTCAAGCTCTGATGTGCAACTTCTGAGGACATGCTCTCTGTACACCCGTGTGCTCCATGCTCTCATGCTACTCACAGTCTCATCTGCCCCAAACACGGTAAAATTCACGTAGGTATACATCACCAATCAGTTCCATCACCTGTATCAGAACTAAGAGTCCTACATGAGAGTATAGAACTGCGAGAATTTAAGTCTCACACCTACACCCACATGAATAAAACTGAGGTTTTGTTACTTCTTCCATATATTGCTAATTGGATTAGGCACAAGGAACAAGTTTTAATTCTGGACTCCTGATTGTCCATATTGCTAAATTGCTAGCAAGTGTTTTGGCATACTTCTCGTCGATGCCAACTAGCATCTCCAAGACAAAGCCTAGCCATTAGGAGAAGACCTAGCCACCCAGCACACACCAAGGTCTGCTTCCAGTAGGAAGTTAGATTTGGGTCTTTTCCTCCTGTGCAGTCTTCCAGTGCTATCCCAACAGGCTCTATGCCCTCAAAGCACTCCTCCATGTTCTTCCTCCATGCCCCAAGGCATGTAACGTCTTCCAGTTTCATGCCATACAAACAACAGTTTTATGTGTCACAACAGAGTTCTCCTATTATATCAAGTGTTTTAATATAAAATTTTTTAAAAATGCCACAAAAATGCAACATGGTATTATAGCCAAAGTGAAGTACATACAACCTCAAGGAGACCTACAGCACAAACACTATATAGAAGGGATGTGGTCACTTAGTTTCAGGGCCAGAAAAGAGTCCGCAGCCCTGTTCTGTTTTACAGTTTAGACACAGCCGATACAGCCTATACCCAGGGCCTGCTTAGGAGGATCTGGATCAGACTCATTTCTGCTCTGTGTGCATTGAAGTGAAGCTGGGCCTACCATAACCCTGATACAGCAGATGAAATTGCTTTCATGAAAAGCAGATGATGCAAGTTCACGCATCATGCCATAACCCAAAAAAGAACAAGCAATTTTCTCAGGTGGGCCTTCTCCCTGGTGAGCACTTTTCCTGAATACAAGAAGGAAGAGTAGAGACAACAGAGATCAGGAGGGAGGGCAGCATGGAAAGAGAGTGTGATTTGTCCTGCCTCCCATAGTCAGTTAAGTCTCTGCAAGCAGATGTGCCAGTTTCTGACCACTGTCAATATGTCAATTTTGCTTCTCAAAATTACAAGCCTGCTTTGGGTTAGAGTACACACCTCGCAGGCACATTACCGTGGGCAATTCTCCATTGGTATTGACAGCTAGTGCACTCAACAGCAATGCATATGGAGTAGAGAACACATTTCCCTTCCCGTCGGCCCCCTGCGGCAGTGTCGTATTGGACATCTCTGTAATGGAAAGATTAAAAGTTGAAAATAGATGAGAAAGGATAGACTTGATGTTTAGACAGTGCCTAGGGCTGAAGTGGGATGGGCTTTGGGGGATGGAGTTCAGAAGAGTGGTTGAAACTGCACCTCCTCTTCCTCTTGTTGACAGAACAGTGTGAGGCTATTGGCATAGTGGTGGCATTTGAGATTGCTTTTACTTGTCTGGTTGAAAGACGGACGCAAATTTGGAGTGTCTGTACATGGAATATGAAGAGGATGATGATATTTCCTTTGCAAAATGGATGAGCAGTTTCTGGGGCCACAACTTGATTGATGAGAATGAGAAAGAGGGTAGAGGCCACAAGAAACGTCAAACACGACACTTTAGCGAACGGAGAGCCTCCCTTCCGGTAAGAACTGTGTGCAATATTCCCTCTGCATGTCTGTGTATGGTTTATCTATAAATCTTAAGTGCCATCATCCCAGGGGATGACCCTAAAAATCTGTGAGGATGAGAATGCCTCATTTAACTTGCCGGCTAAGTTCAGTTCCTACTGGTAGCGGTTACTTGCTTTTTGAACTTGTCTCCCCCATCAGAGGCCTCAGATGCCTTTGAAATACAAGAAAACTAGTGAACTCCAAGATAAGGAAAGATGGGACCAAAAATGGAAGGAAAAGGCTGCAAAAACTGCTAGAGTCTTAACTGTGTATTACGCTGTTCTGTCTGCTAAGCTTGACCTGACAGAAAGCTAAACATTTTGGAAATCTGACACATGCAAACATTGTCTTCAGTGAGTCTGTTTCCACATGTAAAACTATATAGCCCTTCTCCAGGAAGCTGTATGTTTAACTCCCTAGGATTTAGCTGCTTGCAGATGTAACTTCTGATTTAAGCTAGTTGATATAGTCCCTCCTTGTTTAAAATCTCTGTCCCTGGAAATGAAGAGGCAACGCATAACAAAGCTAATTGTATTATGAAGTAAAATTTTAAGGGAGAAGAAAGTTCTTTTTTCTCAAACCAACAGGACACTGGGGAAAGGGAGAGGATGCACATGCAGAGGCAGTTTTTTTAAGGCAGCTGACAACTGTCTAACTGATTGTCAAAATGAAGTTAAACTGAAAGCAGACTCTGAGCTAGATTTTTGCTAATGGATTCTATCAGAATGCCTGAAAACAGAACATTATTAATGTTTATTTATTTATTTATTTTACTATATTTCAATTTTATCTTGCAGAGAATTACACAGAGAACTATGCCTACATGATTTCTTTAAGCCTAATACAGACTGAAGTGTAAGAACGTACTTTATATCACTTCCCATTCAGCAAGTTGCTGAATACACAGATGTATATGTGTGTGTATTTGCGTGTGTACACATACATTTAGTTTGAAGCATGTTCTTACATTCAGTTTGTTCAAAAGCTATTTGAATACCTTGCTAACTACAGTTGCATCCCTGAATCAGCACCTAGAACTTGGATTAAGTTAGCTGAGACAAAGGAGACTGTGACTTTTGAACATTACTCTTCAATCAGTTAAAGTTACCCAGTACACTTAATTGTGTCTGGCCTTTTCATTAATGCTCCACACATTTTTTTCTTGGCTCAGTAGTGTTATACAAGAGATACAAATCTTAACTACTTTATTTCTCAGTGCCAGAAATTGAATGAAGGAAGGAAAAGGGAAGATCAGTTTGAAGATCCTACAATATGGAGACAAAGTTTGGCAATAAGCTTTAAAAATAGATATCTCTGACTAGTTGGTAGTGAAGACTACTAAAACATGTTGTTTTAAACCAATAAATTACTCAAATAGGGGCACTAATAAGTCCTTAGGAATACTTTCAGAAAAAGCAGCTCCTTGCTCAGAGCAGCAACTTGCTATTGCACCTGGATGTGTTTTTTAGACAATTATTACAAACGACTACTACTGTGACAATCAGAACACTTACCAGTGTTAGTTAAATAACATCTTCATTTCATCATAATAGTGCTATTAATCAGGGGAATAATAAGTGACATCAGACTGTGTCTCTTCTGTAAGTTTATATCTTCTCAAGGGATCGCAATGTACCCTTTCTTCTGTGTCAACATCATAAATGGAGGTAACCATTTACAATGTCTGTCCTGGTCAAAATCAAGTCAGCAGGTTCAGGCTGACACAGTCGTTCACAAAAGTTATTTTGTGCAGATACACCTGTGCTGCCAAAACAGCACTGCCAGCATACTTTGTCTGCCCACATGAACTGCATCTGCATCAGGAGCACTTTGGTATTGCATAGCAAAATGCTAGCAATATGACAGAAAGGGTGTTTTGGCATAACTCTGTAATTTCAGAGCACACACTTTCAACTCTATGTTGGTATGTTGGTCTTCTTTGTAATTATTTTTTTTTTCTGTGCTGTAGAAGCACGTTCAAGCCACTGCTCTCACCTCAAACGTGACAGTAAACTCCTGCAGCAACCTGTCATTGTGGAGCCTCTCGAAACACGGACAAAGCTTTGTAGAACTCCTTCTGTAATTTGCTTCACAAAAACTGACAATAATTTTCAAAATTTTCTTCCTAGTATCTTAGTATAGCTCACAAACATTACTAAGATGTGCTTCACAAAATGCTTTTGCTATGATCATTCCTATTTTACAGAGGGGAATGTAAAACCATATCCATCCTTCACTGGGGCTGACTAGCAGAGCACATAACTGGCCTCAGAAATCCTGGCTCCCAAGACAGGCTAAAATGATGAACCCAGACTTCTCAGTTAAAATGTGCACCTCCACTCCGCTCTCCTGAAAATCATCAGAGTTGTATATGCTGCTGTGGGCCCACAGTGAATGTGAAAACTGCCTGGGGAGAACCAAGTCCTCTGTTTCCAATCCCTTTGGTTTAGTTTCTGTTCGCTGCAGACTTTACATACAGTAACTGAGTCTCTTTTTCAAGCCTATGCACCTTCTAGTTGTCCTCCATCAGTTCAGCTCAGGCCAGTTCCTTACTTCCCAGACATTCTGTTGTGGGGAAGCAAAGGTAGCAGAGGAGCACCAGTAAAAGCTTTACAATTTTACATATGTGTTCTTTTTGAAGTAGACATTACTGCTTGTAGCAGAAAATCGGATAAGAAACAGCTAAAGGTGAGAGCAGAACATTTGACTACTGTTGAAGGTACTGACATTTAATCTAAACTAAAATCAGACCTATTATCTACCAAAAGATGGAAACAAGCTTCTTATTTCCAACAGAAACTGAAAAAGAGGATAGGCAAATGATATTGGCATCGATTTCTTGGGGTATTTTTGTTAGTTTGCTTCTGTGTATTTGTTTTTTATGGGTAATTAGCAAGCGATCTGCTGCCAATTGTGTAAATAGAGACACTAAGTATGACTGGTGTTACACAAAGGCACACACAGAAAAAGGGAGTACTAACAGGAGAAACAAACATTGAGAACATTCTTGATGCTCCTGGCTTCTTTGATATTAGCACAAATTCCCTATTTTGATATGGGGGAACATTTATCATTCTTCATTTATCATTCTTCCTTCCCATGCCTTTTTCCTTGTTTCACAACTACCTTCCCACTTCTCCTCCAGTTTAAGAACTACTCAAGGGCAGATCCTAGAAGCCAGAGAACAAGGGGAACTTGCTGAAGAGGCACCAGATGCAGGCACAAGGCAGCTGCTGGGGCAAGGGCAGGAGCAGACGCTGGAGCTGTGCTCAGAGGCCTTTGGCAAGGGAAGACAGCAGCAGTGGGTGGACTGATTTAGAGGGAATCTCTGCTGCCAGCAGCTGCTGAGACTGCAGGAGGGGGAGCATAAATTAACGCAGTCAGGCCTATTCTTATTTACAGTTGTACTAAGTAATCCATTTGGCATCAACTGTATATATTAAATGCAAGTATTAATTCTAAGAAACAGAAAGAAAGCCATATAGATACCTAAACTCATTGTCAGATCCTCTTCATTGCTGAGCTTCATTTTATCACTCCTTCAGTTCTTTACAGAGTTTATCTTAAATAAAAGAAGACCACTGTACTGTACTAATAATAAGCCATGAAATAGTCATGTTTGAGCAGTTGTGTTAAGGCTCCCGTCCTCTATAGGGTTGTCTTCATAAGACAGCAATGCGATAACTTGCATGTGCACTGTAAGAGGAGGCACAATCACTGTGATATGACTACACAAAATGTATGTGCAGCTTTACCCTAAGTTCAGTGAGACAGGCACACATTTCAGAGGAAGGCCTGTCCCTTTTCTGGACCATTGTGCCTGTGTCAGTATGTGAACTACAGTCTTTTTGTTAAGGTCTAAGTTACTATAACTCTGTCTGTGAAAGAAAATTAAAAAGCAACATCTTAGTAATATAAAACATTTACAGATATTGCAAAACAGGATTGGTAGAATACCATCCTCTGTTTTAGTTGTCCTCATGTTTGTTTGTTTTCATGTGTGGGTGTTTGTCTGTTTTTCCTAAACCCTCTAAGAACAAATACCAGTGATTCCTAGTGTGAAACAACATATATTTCCAGGAAACAATGTATGTTGATACCATTAAAATGACACAGAAGACATTTAGCTTGCTCAGCCTGACATGGCATGTGCACTCCTGTCCCTCGAGCACAATGAGATTGCTTTGGTGCTTTTTCAAATAACAATACAATATGACCTTACAGAAAATACAACCATATTGATTAGTTTGAAACAGTATGCCTCCAAGTAAAAATAGTATAGCAGAAATCGTTACCATTACTCTCAGAGGCAGTCCAGAATACTAGTTAGTAAAGGAAGCTTATATCAGTATATGAAGTTGAACTAGTACCATATGATCTGAAAACCCTTTGGTGTTAGGTGCTTCTGACAGGTATAAGATGTGTAAAAAAGTATAGTTTCAGACATCTATGAAAACAGGAAGTATAAATTAGTAAATAGCAGGATATACAGTCCCCTCAAAATATATTCTCAGTTACTGCCAACAGCCGCATGTGGGAACTTGTAATGAGGGAGGCAAACCTACCTATATGAAACTGTAGTATTTTGCTGGAAGATGCATAACACTATCAGGTGTAGATTTACTAGTGATTTAGCACCTCTCCTCAAACCTATCTAATGTCACAACCATATGGGTTCACAGCCTCACTGTTCAGAGAAAGGCTACACAGGTCCCCACTGTGCTGATACGTTTATAGTATCACCTGGGCTAGAGTAAATGCAAATGTTTACAGGAGAGGTTTCAGGTCCCTTGAAATCCAAGGGTGGTAGATTGATGTGGCCACTATACCAGGTTAGTTTAGCTTTCCACTGGAGGGTAGAGAGAGGGAGAGAGAGAGGGAAAGAAGGAACGAAAAGGGAGAAAACAAAGAAATGGCAGATTTGCAGTAACAATATCCTTAATGCTAACTGTATTAGTACATTTCAAAAGCCCTGTTATGGTGAAGAGATTCATACATGCAGGACACAGAACCTACTCAGTCTCCACTAGCAAAAGCCATTTAAGTTTTTGGATTTTGAGTTGCCTGGATGGTGTTAGCATGAGGCAGTATCATATGTAGGGCCTGGACATGTAGCTTCAGCCATTCTGCATTATTTTAATCTCCTTTACACACATTCACTTATACACAGTCATACAGATCATTCTTTTTTGTCTACCAGCCAGACCTGGGAAAATTAAACCACACAGAAACTAAACAACTCTCCACTCCCTCCCCACTTTAGCCCCACAAATGTCATTGGGGAATCCTGTTTCCTACTATTTTGCTAGCAGGAATGTGTCCCTTGGTGCCCTAAAATTCTCCCATATCAGGTCAGGATGAATGTGCTCAAGAAGCCAGCAGAAAATTCAGAGCTGAACACTAGAGCATCTTGTCTGCATGTAGGCCATGCTGCAAATATGACAAGGTTGTGCTAGGAATGGTCTTTTTCACACTCAAATGACCTCAAGCACCTGATAAGTCCCGGTGCGCCTGTGGGTTAAACCCAACGTCTGTCTCATCCGGCCACAAAAGGCTGGGTCTTTGCTGTTTGACAGCCCTGCCTAGAACCCATCCTCAAAGGGGAGGCATGGGTTTTTGAGGTTCTGAAGTGTCTCAGTTCCTTGTGGTGTCAGTGGGCACCAAGAGGACCCAGCACACTTTGCATTTGAAATGCTTATTTGGATACTAAAGCTTAGATACTCAAAAATAGTAATAATAATAAAAAAATCTGCTGATGCCTCTGTGAAGCTACTTTGCGGTGTGAATCTCGTGCATGTAAAAGGAAAGACAGAAGAGTCTGGGAAAGGTCCTTCATTTGGCACCATTGTTTGGAGACCACTCTGTAGCAGAGAGAATCTGTCCTGTGTGCTTTGCTTTAACATTCGATACTCACCAAGACCTCTTGTTTTGCAGGCCAGGCTTTCCTCCCTCCATACAACACGACTTCATGCCTCTACCAAAGGCTCATCTTCAGGCCATCTCAAGGGCTCCAGAGAATTCGAAGAAGACCAGGATTGCAAATGCCACTGCCACAAGAAGGCAAGCAGGACACCTTCAGCTGACAGTTCATGCACAGAGAAAAGATCAAACTCCATCCAGGAATTTGCGGAGTCCTTTGAGAAGCAATTGCATTTCAAAAGCAAACGTTCAGTTTCTTTGGTAGGTAAAGACAAATAGCTTTGAGATGACTTCAGAAAACAAAAATAAAAACAAAAAGCAAGCCAGCTATATCCTCAATATAATTCTTGTGGCTTTTCTGGGGGAGAAGCAGAAATAAACTTGAATTAGAATACCTTAAATGATGTGGTCCTTACTGCAGTTGAAGCAAGGTTAAAGTGGTAATGTCATTAGTATAAGCACTTTGGACGTAGTGTTGTCATCTATACTTCTTTCAAAGTGTGTATCTCCAAAATGAGACCCAGTGCTCTCTGTGGCAATGTTTTCAGACATTTCTACAGCAGCGCCAACAAAATGTGACAATGTAAAAATATGTTTGCTTCAATTTTTCCATGATTGCCAGATCTCTTTCTCACTGCTGTTGACCTGGCTTAACCATATGCAGCATTATCTGTAAGACTGCCAAACATGATACTGTTTGAGGGGTTTCTCTTTCCTCCCTGGGACTCCATCCATCTGCTTTCTTCAGTGTCACTGCACATCTGCAGCAGCAGAATTGCTGTATTTCCACTGCAAGGGCATGCAACCAGCATGGATTCTCTTCCTATTTCACCCTTCTCTTCTCCCTGTCATTCTGCCCTGAGGCATGAGCATTTTCTATGTGGTTTGTGTTGAAGAAGTAACCAATAATGAACTTCCATCTATGACAATTTAACACATTTATAATTATGATACATACTGTCTGGTGTATCATACAATGGAAGGAAGGGTATTGAGCACTAACTCCCTTTTAAGTACCAGAAGAACTCTGTCAAATTCAGTCACCCTGTTGAAAAGCTGTGCTTGAATAACACTTGACTTTATCACCAAACAGCATCATAGAGAAGTATCCTTTTTTCAGTTTGTTTTCCACTGACAGTTTCATATGGAGAAGTAATTTGCAGCTCTTTTTGCAGGCCTTCCATGCAGCAGCAACGAGAGAGAAAAAAAAAATCTCTTTTCAATAAATAGCATCATTACATGATCAGTCCCACAATTACAGTCCTTGCATACCCAGTTCTCTAAGAATATGAAGAATCATGCTGATTACAACTCTGTTATGCAATTTTTAAGATTTTAAGTGCATTCTGTAATCTTGTTTTTCCCTTTTAGGAACCACTCAGAATTTATTTCATTTGGAATTTCACATTGCCTCATTTGCCAACCCTCACCAGTGGTTGATGGTTTATTCATCATTTCTCAAAAGTGCCTACCACTAGAAAGCTTGTGAGTGGTAATAATTGTGCAATAGGTCTTGTGAATATAATGCACTAAATACGATTTTGGTTCCATTTAAAAATGTGGATTCTGGTACCCTTCTCAAATCCACTGTGAGGTGTACTGGGCTATATTTTGCTCTACCTTTCAATTAGACCGAATTTTAGTTATTCCTTCAGTTACTACTGAAGCCTGTGGGATGTAAAGGACTTCAGAAACTTGAAGAACTGACTGATAAGTGTTAGAAATCTTAAAGGGAATTTGGGAGTGGACTTAAACATGAAGCTCCAAATGCAGTGTTGAAAATTCCCCTTTTTTTTCGCATTTGGAGCCTTGTGGTTGTAATTCAAACCATCCTTTACATGACTATACAGGCTAAAAGAAAAGAAAAGTGAGGAAAATGTAATTCCACTTCATCTCCTTCCTTGTCTATTGGTTTTCTCTAAATAAATAAACAAATGTGGCTTTGAAGACACTTCAACACTTTTCAGTGAGGTCTTTGCAGCCAGCCCTGGACAACCTTCAGACACATAAAGACGGAGTATATGAAAGAATAGAAACATGGAGTTTGGGCTGGAATCTCAGAGCCCTTCCCTTTTTCCTTCTTGTCTCCTCTCCCCTGCAAGCCCACCAGGCAAGCAATCCTTCTACCACTCACAGTATCATCAAAAGCATGTTGCCCCTTGCTGACATTAGGGTATTCACTTGAAATTGAGCCCATCATGTTAAAGCTGATCTTACTGAGACAGGTGAATGGAATGTTTTGTTATACATTACTATTGAAATATAATGACTACAATATTTTGTTGATCATGTAGGAGTCACTTTTAATTCCCTGCCATTTTTCTCTTGCCTTTTAGCAACCTGAAGGCATGAAGGAGAGAAGAGAAAGAGAGAGATTGCATTTGAGAAAGAGCAAATCTCACAAGAGAATGGGAGAGAAATCAGAGCCAGGGAGAGAACAGAAAGAAGATGAATGTTCAGAAGATGTACCTACAATGTACAACGAACAGTTTCCATCACAAGCAAACATTGAGAAATGATATTTATGCACAGGCAGCTAGAATGTCTTAGGCTAATGAATTTTAACACAATCCCTGATGAGCAGAGGGAGTATTCTTTTTGTTGTTGTTGTTGTTGTTATTGTGTTTTGTGTGTGTGTGTGTGTCTAGGAGATGCCTCTTAGCTAGAGTAAACCCTGACCTGTAAAATAGAACTGAAATTCAACTGCATCACTACCATTACCAGTACCACATTGCTACCTTCCTGTCTTTACTTTTTCTACTAGGAACGTGGCCCCTCTCAGAAGGGGTGTGCATCTGGAGCAGTGAAGCACGCCCTAAGAGGGTTTCAGGCAGACCTAGCATTGCAGCATAACAGTAGTGGATGTATTCATTTACGAGGTGCACACGTACATATTACAGAGCTGTGTAAAGTCATTCTAAGCCTTATATTTCTGTTCTAATTGAAAAAGGGCTTATTAGTAGGTTTGGGGAAGAAAACATACACATAAACTGCCACCTACTTCTTGGCCCTGACATTGACTTAGATTTGGCTTGGAAACAGGTATCAGGTATCCTTTTTCTTTGACAATCTCCTAAATCCAAATTTTTGGAAGTAGTGGAAGAGAAGCCCTCACACTCTCTTCCACACCTTCCCAACGCCTAACTTCTCTCTGCTTTCTCTCACTGTCACTGTGCAATACAACTCTTTTTTCTCTGACATCCCTGTCTGCCATGTTCACAGTCCCAATTCCCAGTCACAAAACTAGTTCTTTTTGCCAGCCTTAACCTCATCATTTGCCTCTTTTGTATCCTTCCCCCTCTCCATTTACTACTTTGTAGCCCTGACTCAAAGCTATTAAATTTTTGTTACATCTCTAGTTTTGCCTCATCAAAATGTGACCCTTGCTTGAAGCTCTCCAGTAAAAAGATGTTTAGCCTCTTGCACTTCTATATAATCTCCTCAAGGGGTTGCTGATATTTGCCACAGATTCAGGGTGAGGGATTTCAACCCCTTCCAATTTTTGTCTTTTCAAGAACTAGGGCCAAACCAAAGAAATGGGAGTCATCTCTGCCTATGGTAAGCAGGGCTTGGGAAAACTCTTTTTCCTCTGGCTGACAATCTCTTAAACTCAGGTGTAAATCTCACCAACTGTAAGCAAGATTTCTTTCTATGCAGGGGAAAACCACATTCACATGCCCATAAACACAAACACAAACGCTGTCTTTCAACATATGAATCCTCCCTGCAGAGAAAAACCCTGCCCTCTTTGGGAATAATTTCCCCAGGCCCAGTATGGAGAAAGCCTGGTTTGATAATAAAGAGTGAAGACTGACAAATTTATGAGCAAGAATCAAAGTCTGACGGGTGTTCTACCTGTGATTTTATTGTAATTAACAATGTTCTTATTAATTTATTTTAGAGCCTTAATTTTGTATGTTCAACCATTTAAAAGCTTAGGGCATCCTCAAAACTTTGTAACACTTATCTTCATTGGGGGATTGTTTTTGTTTAAATTGGGGCTTTGGGAATGTATAAGAAAGTGACTGAACCCTTGCTGATGCTTGTAAACTGTTTCTTACCTTATTACATTTATTATAAACTAATAAATCTGACTGAAATATGTTGTTACTGTGCATAGGTCCTCTCCTCCCCAGTCTAGATTGGATTTTGGTGAGGTTCTTCCATCAGCCAAAACTTCCATTTGGGAAGGAAGGTAATCATCCAGAGAGGACTCTGACTGGGACGGCATGGATGATATTTCTATTTTAACAGAAAGTGGAATAGGGATGTACAAGAATTCAGAAAGACTCTGGAGGGTTTCCATTCTCACATAGTTTTTCTGCTCTTTCCAAGAGTCAGATGCCTGCAAGGTAGAGTAAAATACAAACCTTGGACATGAAGGAGATCAGTTAGCAGGCAGCAAAGGAAAAGGACCCAGAAATGTCTTCTCCAAAATCCTCAGTTAACACTGAAAACCTAAAATAGTTTTAAAACAGAGGGGAACTAGCAGGCAGCAGAACTATACTGCTCACTTCCTTTGTGGGCTGGCTGTCAAAAGCTGACATGATTCAGAAGCCCATGAAGCACGTTTTAAACTTGCTGTGTCTCAGGGGCAGGAGACTACTCTCTGATAAAACACATGCCTTTGTGGATCCTTCCCACCACAACTAGTGAGTGTTCCTCTGGGAACTCAGGCCTTGGGTATGTACAAGCATTTCAAGAGCAAGATCCAGTTATACCACAGTATTTTCTAAGAGAGGTAAGAAGAAAAATTCCAGTGTGGTTACTTGATCTTCTAGGTGGGAATTTTCAAAGCAAAACCCCCAGCTCTAAATGCATTCATAAATGCACACGTAAATAATTAAAATTACACACAGATATAATCAAACCTGCTGAACAAAACTATTCACAAAGAATAATCATAAGTCCTAATAATCCAAAGTCATAATCATGGGACCTTGAATTTTTACAGCCATCATTGAAAAAAAGCAGGTCTTGAACTATGTCCAGAAGGATATTGCAGCCAAAACCCACTCCTTCAGATTAGAGAGAAGTGAATAGTGAAATCAGACTGACTTCACAGACAATGCCCTGCCTGCAGTTGCTGTGCCAGAGCTTTAGATAATTATGTGTAAACAAATGTTAGAATATATTTGCTCATCATATAAAGCATTGTTTGTAGGGGTTATTTTTCATTTACTCTGTTTTAGATGGACAGATGACATTCCTCTTATTAGTAGGATCCCCCTGAATACTAGTCCTGTCTCTACTGTACTTCAGACAAAGGTAACTTCTCCCAGCTGTGTCATGTCTCTGAGGTCAGACAGAAAACAGAAGGCATACAGGGAGCATCACTTACATTCTGTCACATTAGATGCTTTATTGTCTGTCTTACATGCTTGTTAAAATGCTTTAACTCATGCAATTTCTGCTCAGAATAGTTTTGCTGCATAGAGAAAACATACTGAAATTTGTAAAACAGTCATACATATATTTTCATCACAAAGCCCATAGGGTCCTGATGCAGAATCTACAACCTGAATTAGTCCTATTCCTGATTCCAAAGTATCAAAAAGGAGTTTTTTTTTTTTTTCTCCAAAGCTTGAGTGGGATTTGTGGACACCACTTGCCAGGGCTTCCCTTCATCCCATTTTACAGGGTGAATGGTAAGGTTTTGACCCTTTGGAAAACAGTTCTTCCTGCACCTTTGTGCGATGGATCTAAGCTGATAATCTGCTCTTCCTATAAGCACAAAATACTTGTTAAAAGTGTCTCACAAGCTGGGTGTGCTTGAGTCTGCTCACCAAAGTCTTTTATTTTTTTTTAACACAGAGTTTTGGCTGTCAAAGGGCAGCTAGAGTGATTTGAGGTTAGCCTGCCTACAACTAGCTCAAATTTATACCCGTGAGAGAGGAGAAATTAGGGCACTCCTTTGCATTGAGAGTGAAACCTCCTTGGGGGTATGTGGACAACAAACTAACTTTGGGCTTTTTTCACTGGTGCAATAGCAATGGCAATTAGAGGTTAGCCCAGAATTTGAGGTGAAAAAAAAATACAAAAAAAAAAAAAACAAAAAACCAAACAAACAACGACAAAAAACAATTCATGAGTTTCTTCTCTGTTGTGCCAAGTTCTGCCTACCCACAGCTGAAGATGAGAGATTTTCCATTTACATTAAGGTTGCTCCTGACAATTTGATTACCTAACCAAAAGTAATTCTGATTTGAGGTCATCTAAGACTGATGAAAATTTCTCTTCACTTAAAGGAGGAAGACTTGGATCCATGTGTTATTTGCCACAAAAACCTGAGGACTGATAGCAGCACAAAACTTCACTGCAGGCACAGCTTTCACAAAGAAGCATTGTGACAAATTCCCTGGGCCTTTTTTTTTTTTTTTTTTAACTTCCCATATAGAAAATAAAAGGGTTTTATATATGAACTTCTCCACACCCTGGCTAAACCTTGAATCCTGGTGACTGAAAGAGGTTTGTGTTTGTTGGACCTGCTGCAGTAATCCCACATTATCAAAAGCTTTATGGAATGCAGAAGGCTCCTCAGTACAATCATTAATATTTTTAGGGAACTTTGCACTGGTAAAAAGACCAAAGGTGAAGGTCATGGACCACACTGGAGCTGCTCCAGACAGTGTTTCATTCTTTTGAAATGAATTTATGACTGGATTAGCAGAAAAGGGTAACACCAGTGCTCTATAGGAGCTCTGAGCATCTGGGTGTTTGCATGTCTATGGTTCAGAGCTGGAACTGCAGAAAAGGATCAGAGTTCTTCTAATTCCTGGCTAATCAATGTAGGAGTGTTCAATCAGTTTGGCTCATTCCTTTCCATAGAGATAAATTATGTGGTATAATTGCTTCCTTTATTGATAATTGTACTTTGAAACACAGAACCTTAATCTCAATATTTGCTGATCTGGTACTAAATAAGCTAAAAGAGAAAGAGCTGCATACCACTTGCTCCTGGGGAAATAAATAAATAAATAAATAAATAAAAGTGTTCAGATCCTGCTGAATATATTCTTACCATAACATGATTTCATCTAATAATATTATCCTTGTTTTCTTGGTATCATTGATTCGATAAATATTTTAAGAATCTTAATTTCTTAAGGAAGAAATCAAAAATTCCAGGGAAATCAAAAATTCCAGGGAAAAAATTCCAGGGTATCAAAATTCCAGAGAAAAAACATTGCTACTTAAAAATCCTGTTTGCTTGCACTCTTTTCCATTTGCTTTTAACAGTATATTCAAAAGGGGCTGCTAAGGAAACCAACCTGTCGTGTCCAGGTGCTTGTGTAGTCAGTCATAGACTCCTGTCATCCATGATGAAAGGGTTAAGAGAGGCTCCTTCAGGACTACGGAGGGGAAGCATTCAAGATTTGATTCCAGGTACATAAGAAAAAAGAAAACAAAATTTTACTTGGTGAAGTAATCCATTACAAGGTTCCTCTAGGTGTTGTGGTTTTTTTACACATTTCAGAGACCAACTTTAAAGATAAAAACCATCCGACATACTCCTTCTGCCTGTGCATCTTATAGAAACATGTCAGGGGTTAGGAAAGTGGTTAAAATGTTTACAATTCTATGCACAATAAAAATTACCTATTTGCTACCCAAAAAAATGCATTGTTTAAAAATGATTTCACTTATCATTATTAAACGGCTAGATGACATGCATAGCCATTTTCCAGTAGAGGGAGCCCATCAATACCGATTGAGACGACGTGAGATGTGCTGTAGTGTTAAAATCAATTACAGTGGTAGCAGAAGACAACAGGAAAAAAAAAAAAAAAAAAAAAAAAAAAAAAAAGCACAGGATTGTATGGTCAAATTTTGCCCTGTATTGTTGACATATGACTTTTGTTGACCTGAAGGAAATCAATACACAGTGAAACCCACGGCAGAGTTCAGTTTGGTATTAGGGATTGAAGTACCTACCCCATGGTCAGAAGAAGATCTTGATCTGGTTCCTGAGACCTTGTGAATCTCCATCACTAGCTGTCAGCTCCTCTCTTCAGGCATTTCCCAAACTGTCTTCTTCATCTGCTCTCCTTTTCCAGGATACAGCCCACATTCCTCACCTTTACCTTTCAGGGAGCTGCTGGTATCGCCATGGGTGCCCCCATCAACATGCCCACCAAAAGGCAAGGCCAGAGGGAAGGGATGAGCAGCAGCCCCTGCAGAAGGACAGAGATCCCTGTGGCTCCTGCTTTCCTTGGGGTCAACAGGCAATCAATACCAGGGACGGTTCCCCTGTCTCTTGCCCAGAGAGCTGATCCTCCTGTACACCCAGCTGAGCTGCTCTCCACCTGTGTGGCAGCCCTGGGCTTCAGCAACTCCCATCTCACACCCATAAACCAGGATGGGTTGTTTGCCCCTCACTTCTCTGAAACCCTACTTGGGTACTTGCTTACACCTGGTGAGCTGCTCCTCTAGGCTAATATGTCCATGTCACCTGCTGCTCCCAGCAGGTCTTGCTGCCCATATTTTCACTGTCAAATACATGAAAGCTTTGGGGAAGGTCTTCCCTAATCCTCATTATTGGAAAGCTCTTTCCGTAGGGCACTGCCAGGTAGGCCTTTATTCTAACAGAATAATTGTGTGTGATGCCAGAAGTCTCTCACTGAGAAAAAACAGTAGTGTGTTTTTTTTTTCTTTATGAACAGCACGTTCTATTCTGCAAATGTAAACTTAAAAAGACTAATTGAAACCTTTAACATTTTTTTTAAAGGAACATTTTCCTTCCAGAACACTTAAGTTTTATTTAGCACGCCTGTGCAGGTTTCTATGAATATTTTAGTGACTCTTCTTTACTTGACAGATGTGCAGATTGACTTTTCAATCTTTTCAATCTTTTTGGATATACACAGCCTGAACTAGTAAGAAATCTCCATTCCTCCACCCAGGAAAAAAAAATAAACATTACAGCACTTTTCGTATACAACATAGCTGAAAATAAGAAAGTTTTGAAATACATTCCAAAATATCTCCATTCATCAAATGTAACTTCTGCTCTGCAACGGTCTATAGCAAAGCATAGCACATTGCCTGCATTTCAGCTGGTCCAGTTCAGAGTCCACAACACTTTGCTGGGCCGTGCCCTGCAACAGCTGAAGTGCAGGGACATATTCCTGTTGGTGAGCCTTGCTCTGAGGGCACGTACAGCACATAGACAGAAATCAGCAACTGGGGAACAGAGGGAGTCATAAGCTGCTCCATTGGTTTGTAAAGATAATGTGAATTACAATCCTCAGTCTCTCACTATTCTCTCTATTCCAGAGAAATCTGGATACATAAAGCCGTACTGAACTTGATTCTTCATATACATATGAATATGCCTAATCACAGAGATATTACTCGTGGCTGAAAAATGTAGCACAAACGTACATGTTGGTAGGATTGGTACCTATTTTCTGTCAGATAAAGAAATATATTTGCTCAGAAAAATGAGGTAAAACAATTTAATTTCTTTAAAAAAAATAGAAAGAAGTAAGCCACAGGAATGTCAAAATAAAACAAAGCTGATGGAAGATACATTTGTATTTCTTTTTCAATTGAAAGAGGATGTTCAGTCTGGGAACTTCAGTGGGAGAGCCATTATGAGAAATCATCATTTTTCTTTTACCCCAATCACCAGCTTTCCAAATTACTTGGTGATTTCATTTTCATGTGCCTATATGCATGTATGTGTGTGTGCATATAGGTACATATATTCTGACACGTGCTGTCTATATATACATGTACGTGTGTGTGTGGCATACATATATATATAAAGACACATACTGACCAGTGGAGGTTTGCATCCCTGCATGTCTCTTGAAAAATGTGCTGTAGGGTAGGTTTCTTTTCTCTGGTGTCTCTTCCTCACCACAAATTCTTTTCCTTCAAGCTCTCCCCTAATTTTACTGCACTCCCTCAAGTTCCTCGCTCCAAACTGACTTCTTGCTGTCACTGCTCTGCTTCCCCACCACCCTCTTTTCCTGAAAAGATGTTTAGCTGCCTATAATCAGGTGATCTGACATTGCTCTGGGAGTTCAAATGAAAATTCAAGCATTCCAGTGCTTATAATGCATCTGTGCCAACATACACTAACATGCAGACAGACGGATGTTTTGATGCTGTGCAAACCTGGTGGGGAGCATGGTGGGTGGGAGCCAGCCCTGTGGAGGTGGGCCCGCACCATCACCGGTGCTAACAGGACACGTGGACTACAGCAAAGGCAAGGGAGAGCAGAGGGAAGCCACAGCCACTACATAGCTCATGGGAAAGCAGGGCCAGTGAGGCCAGGAGCGAGGAGCTGGGCCTGAAGGTTTGAGCAGGGCCATGTGATTAGGACATCCCTGGGGAGGCGTGTGGTGGAGAGAGCCTGGAGTTGTCTCTTGGGAGGGAACTTGTTTGTAAGAAGAGTTTTGGGTTGATAGAAAAGGATCTTGGCTAAAAAATTATGTTTCGGGAGGACAAAGCTTTGATGTGTGACAGCCAGGCAGGAGAATGAAGGGTCCCATTTCCAGGTGTAAGAAAGAGCAAGGAGCTTGTTGGGGCGGAGAGTCACTGAGGGAAAAGACTTGTCTTCAGGGAAAAACACACCTTGACACAGACAGAGACTTCTGTGATACATGGATGGGTTCCTTCATCATGAAAGCTTTTGCTCCTTTGTGTGCTTAAGATGAAGCTTTTGCAGGGGCAGCTTTCTGGCACCAGAACTGTCCTGTCCTGGGTGCCCTGTGGGATGCAGCCGGGTGCCTCAGCAGCCCTTTGCTGCTTTCTAACAGCAGCAAGAGGATGGCTGCCTGTAGCCCTGCCAGCAACCCAGGGGACTGGGTCATAGGAGGTAACATCTGTGAGGTGATAGAGGCTTTCAGACCTCCCAGCCTGTCCTCCCTCCACAGAAATGTCCCACTGCCATACTCCTCTCACTTTTCCCCCTTCCCCTTTAAAATCATTTTCCTCTCTCTCTCCTTAGCTTGAGCTACAGCTGGTGCTTTTCATATCAGTGTACAATTGGCCAGTTTTCTCGCCTTGTTTCTGCCTTGTGTCTCCATCCAGAGGGTTGTTCACCCAGATATCCTCCCCTGGCTAGCCCTCCATCCTGACTCAGCCGACGTACGTGCAAAATAGAGCAAATGAGTCAGAGAGACAGAGAGAACAGAAATTAGCAAAACAATGAGGAAGATGGAATTGCATCATAAAAATGTCAAAGGAACACCATTAGGTTCACAAAGTCAAACTCTCAAAAACTGGAAAAATCCAGATTACAGCTGTCTCTGAAAGCTTAGTCCAACCCCCTCTCCTCTTCCCCCATGCAACGTGTATTATGTGACATGATTTAATCATTTGACTGCATGCCATTTTTCCCACAGGACTAGCGCCTCATTTAGCGTAAACGAAGGACAGTGTCTGGGAATGGAGCTGGTCTCTGCATTTCCTTGACTGCATTTCCATGTGTGACTACAAGCCCTACTTACCACCATGCAACCCAAAGAATGAGCAGCATTCAGAACCACCAGCTTCTTCATTAGGTTTTCTGAAATGGCTTTACTTCAGCATCAGAATATTTTGTAAGCATGATTATCATCACAATATGCATTAAAGGCTTCTGGGAAACCGAGAACCTTTTACTATGATTCTCTACATCTTTCTGAATAAGCGGTTGGCTCTGTCAGTTTTTCAGAATACTTTGCATTTTAAATAACTGTTTCAGTAGACTTCATTTGCTGTTTTGAGGACTTGTCACTTCTGTACCTTTGAAACATAGACATCTCTGACCAGCTGCCCCAAAATCAGAAACAATCAGCCAAATGCAGACACGCAGGCAGCTCATCCAGAAATGGCAATGGAACCTGACAGAGGCAGGGAGTTTCTAATTCTCCATAGCTGTAGTTTACTTAGCTGAGCAGGCTGTCTCATGTTTTCCCACCATCCTCTGCCTTGTATTTCCACATCCCAGATTCTGCAACAACTGATAAACTTTGGCTTTGCCTGGTATTTGACCCTAAGTGAGTACAAGAGATGAGATCTCCTCCATCTGACAGTATCTAGTAGTTACGCTGTCGTGGATATTTTACTAATCTTTTGCTGACAATCCTCCTCCAAAAAATGCAAGGTTAGTGCATGTCATTTTTCACCAGTATGTGTAATCTCTTACTTTCTAATTAACTTGCTTTGCAAGCTGAAGTGTAGTAAAAATGTTTGCAGCTTTGACACTGGAATTGCCTTGATAGTTCCCTGCACAAATTTTGTGCTTACTAGGATTGTATTTCAGTTACACTTCCTATCAGAATTATACTTCTTAGAGCCGATTTTCAAAATTCTGTGTTGGCATTGGCAGCCTTAGTAATCATCTTTGCTCTCATTCAGCAGGTATGTGACAAGAGAAAAAGCAAAGATTTTTTTATCTGCAAAGTACAAATAGGGATAATAGGGTGTATACATGTTTGAGCCCTTGCTCACCTGCATAGCTCACAGTGTCAAGGCAAATATTCATTTGAAGTGCATATATAATCAGTATACTGAGACTTGTTCTCTTTTGGTGCTTCTACTTTTCCCAGATTTCTCTGTTCTGAATTTTCAATACACGGAAATGGAGAAAACATTCTGTTAACATGCTTGGCATTTCTGGCTTTATTGCCCCAGATTCCCCATGCGAAATTGCTAGATTAGTTCAAAGGACTATGATCAGTCTGAAACATTGCCAGCTACTTATGAATTATAGATTGTTTCATGTATTGCACCTGCAGTAATTGCAGCTCTTCTGTTAATGCATGTAGGGGTATGATAACGTTTCCTCTTTTTTTTTTTTTTCTCAGTAATTGGTTTTGCATGTTCTTCTATGTGAAAGACTTTCATAAGGGAGCATACATTTATATGTGCTAGGAATGAGTTTGGCAAATTGCTGGTTAATGCAAAGAGAGCATACAAACTTGGAAAAAGTTCTCTTTTCTGATGTTTCTTAGAAAAGTCTTACAGGCAATGTGTTTTTAAAAAAGCATGTTGAGCAACAGCATCCATGTAATTAATAACAATTAAAATTAATGTTTTAAAAAATGCTGTGTATAATGTAACTGCATATTTTACTGATGGCAGAATTAGGCCTAGAAGCCTTTTTAACCTTTACAGATTTAAACCTGCATCTTCTAAATCCATATAGGACAAATATCCCTTACGGGCCTCTAAAAATTGGGCTGTTATGAAATAGTCTTTGTATTGGAATTCAGTTTTCATTTATTTTGTTTGCTACAAGTTGTAATGAAAACAGAATGTCAATGTTTGCTTTTCCTAAGGAATAGCCAATGTATGTATTTGCTCTTTATTCAACTGTTGCACAAACTTTTCAAGGCCAGAATTACTCATTTAACTTTCTGGGCACTCTGTCTGGAGACTGATTATTCTATCTGTGTCAGCTCCACTTGTGTGCTGTTTTCACAGCTATAAATTAGATATGCTGTTACAGAGATTCCTACAAAGAGCAAATCTTGAAGTTTGCAGCATCGTCTTTACACAGAAAAGCCTCATGAATGTGCCGGGTCGGACTGGAGCAGGCCTAGGAGGTGCACAGGCCATGCAGGCCACGCTGGGCCAAGATCGTGCTCTGTAGCCATGCCAGGGCAAGGCTGCCTACCCCAGAGGCAGGCTGGCATGAAGGTAGCTGCCTGGTAAGAGAGCAAAGGCCAAAGAAAAGGCCAAAGACACGGCCTGTGGCGGCCGGAGCAATGAGATCAGCTTCCACTGCTCGCAGAAAGTGCTGTACTTCGAGCAAGAACTGGGCATGGCATTAAATGCAATGTAGGGCTCAGAGCCACAGACATTTGACCTTGTAATGTCTTTTTTGAGGTAACCCCCGTGGAAAGTGGTTCAAGCACTAATTGCAAATTCATCCCACAACAATTAGGCTTAGACTTGAAGAAATGTGTTTGTGACTTTCTTCAAGTGGGATGCTCAATATCAGCAGCAACCAACCAACCAAATGGCCACAAAAAGTCTACATTGCCAAGCATCTTAGGAACTCAAGCCCAATGGATATTTATCTAAAGTAATGGTTTTTGTGGATGCTGTTTCCTCTGACTCTAGCAAGAAAGGAGGGAATCACAATTATGAAGGAACTTTCCAGGCAAAGGCAGGAGGACTCAAGAGCATATGGAAATAATGAGTTTGTCAGATGGGCAGACATACAGGATTCATCTGGGTTGTATTGGTCAAAAAATCTGGCTTTTCTATTTTAGAAGTTATAGTTTTTGATTGTAGTTATTTGATAGCTTGTTCTTACTGAGTTAATCGGTTTTACAGTGTTGGAAAGGATAGATACATGGCATGTCTACATGGTTTTGTTTGGTTATTTTTGGGGTTGTGTGTGTGTATGGGGGAGTGTTTTTGTTTTTTTTACCAGAGAGAACAAGCAATCCTCACATCAAAACCTTCAAATTCAAGTATTGAGTGATGATCCAGAATCACTCCCAGCACAGGCCAAACTTGCACTACATTGTTAAGCATGTAAAGGTGGTTTTTCTTTTTCCTATGGACATGTTGAGAAAGAAGAAAAGTGGAACGGACCCAATAGGTTATTAGTTACAAGCTAGTAAAAGAAATCTATTAATAATTTTGATTGTTTTACACAATTGCATTGTAGAAAGCAATCCTGAACAGGCAGGAAAACAGACTATAATTTGAACTAGTCTTTTTCACTTATTTTACTTCTTTGTTACATACTTAAGTTTTCCTTGGGAAATTTGCCCTTGTTTGTATTGGTTCTCAGAATAATCAAGGCAGGTGTTATATAGTTCCTTGTCTCTTTTTATCAGCTAGAGTTTGGGACACACACATAGCCCTTTCGGAGACAGGCAGATACTCTATTTTTCTAGCTAGAGCAGGGTGCAATTGCCTGCCTTTGTGCCAGGCATGCATCATATGTTTGAAACAAGTATGGCAAATCAATTTCCTAACCTTTTGGACTCTCGTTGGTTTGTATTTGCCAAAAAAAATTGCAAAAGATGCTTTGTTGTTGGTGTAGTCCTTAACAGTACTGTGGGATATTCTGCTTACTTACTGCTCTGTGATTGCCTTAATGCAAATTGCAGTTGTCCTTGCAGGCACGCAGAATCAGGGTTTCCTGAAAATGCAGGGTTTCCAGTATACTAATCGGAGATTTTGACATTGGAGACACTAATCATTACTTAGAATCACTTTTATGTCATTTTAAGTACAGATAGAAGTGAGGAATCCCAGGAAGTGATTTTTGCTCCACTGCCAAGGCAAACACATCAAACCACTGATAAAGAGATGAAGTAATTACAATTCTTCATTTCATTCGCTGATTTAGCTTAGTCTAACTGAAAACTCTTTTGTAACAGAAGGATATCCATTAGATAGAAATTAAAGCCATTATCTGAGATGCATTCTGGTGTCTAAAAAAAATTAAGTTGTTCAGACCAAGAAAGTGGAGCAGCTGCCACAGAAGCCAGATTTTGGAGCGCTGTTTGGGTAGAGAGGTGGTCCTTCTGGAAAATATTATTATTTTTTTCCCTATACCCATGACATCACCCAACCTGCAAAGGCATCTGCTTGCCAGATGCTGAAGGGTATTTGGTGTAGTACTATTTATCTGAGAGTAAAAGTGCAAATTAATTCTAAAGAGATGGACATAGGCAGAGTTGGTTGAGAAGATAGCCCAAGATGAAAAGCATCAAACAGGAATGCACTTTTAATCTAAGTTTTAATCTTTACACAGAGTTAATTTCATCCACTAATTTCTTCAAGCAAAATGCATGCAGGTCCTGCAAGGCAGAGATCTTAGGGGACTTGAGGGTTTGTCGGGATTTATTCCCAGCGGTGGCTAGCTGGTGGGGATGGGGGCACCTCGGCTTGGCTCTTCCAGGTGCTGCAACCTGAGAGCTCCGTGCCAGCATGGGTGGAAAGAGTCAGGGAAGCTGGCAGTGTAGTTTAAACAGAGCCACAAGACCTGCTCATTACAACTTGTAGGCAAACACCTTGAAGGAGGGTTTGTAAGATTTGAGGAGTGAGTTTGTGTGCTCTGCTGGGTAATGCAACAGAGGCGGTGCAGTGTAAGATGCTTTTCATCGTGCTGCGACTCAGCCAGCAATGTTAATGACACCGTTTATTCCGGCAAGACGTTTGCACATAAAACCCTGGCTTTACCCTTTCCATCTTATTTTTGGACCTTCTTCTTTTGGATTTCGGGCTCTGCCATGCATTCCTGGGTAATTACAGGAACTGCAGCGCCGGGTGCTTATTTTCCTGGAGAAAAACCGTGATCTTCGGGGAATATTTTTTTTTTTTTATAAAAAAAAAAAAAAAAAATTAAAGGCAGGGGGTAGCCTCTCTTGCACGCAGCGGTGAGAGGAGGGCCCCGGCCCGGCCCGGCCCTACCGGGAGGAGCTCGCCCGGCCCCCGCGGGGCCACCGGGGGTCTCTGGGCGAGGGTCCCGGGGCCTCGGGGCCGGCCCGGGCCGGGGGCTGCAGCGGGGCAGCGCAGGTAAGGGGCGGTGGGGCTCCGGGCAGGGGGCAGGGGCTTGGAGGGAGGGGGCTTCTGGGGCCCGGGGAGGATTTGGGAGCGGAGCCAGGACTCTCCGGGTCGCCCTGCAGCCCCAGCACGGGGAGGGGGCAGCAGTGGTCGCGGATCGCTGGGCAATGTGGGGTTATGTGCTAGGGGTGCGAGGCATGCGCTGGAGTGTCTCGCACGGCTCTTTTCCCTTCTCCTCTTCGGATGTTTCAGACAGAGGTAGGTGTGCATCCAAACTTGCATTTCCAGGGAAAATCAACAGAAGTTAAATGCGGTCGTGGCTACCTGGGGAATGAGAGAAGCTCTAAAATCAGGCTATCACCGTCTCTCTATTCTGTTTCAAACCAGAGTAATGCTTGGAAAAACTTTTACAGCCTCTGCATATGTTCCGTTTTGCTTCGGTTTTCCAGCTATAAATCATCTTCTGCTCTCCTAATAGCACTTAATGCTTGACATGGTATCAAGCATTTCATTGTCTTTCAGAGACTTTAGCTTTCTGAACTTTGAGAGCTTAGGAACTAAAACGTAGAGGTACTTAAAAACAAAGTATTTATGCTTTTTTCCTTTTTAAAATGAATGATTTGAGGATTACCGTGCACTTACATGCTTAGGATTTGTGATTTCTCCTGTGTGTATGACTTTGTTTGCTTTACCTTATAGCACTTTTTGTAGACCTCTGTAAATTATGGCATGCGATGTTCCATGAGTCACTGTAAATACTTTGTCATTTGCAGAAGGAATGTACTCGGTATCTACTTGACATGAAAATGCATCATTAGCTCTGCTGTTACCTTTCCAAAGTTCACTCAGATGCTTTTTTACCACTTACTTAGACTTTCCTTGTGTTTTTCTCTTTGCAAATGGAGCTGGGTAACACAAACAGATTTCTCTCAGTTGTGGAGAGTGTGGGTAGAAATAACTGCTCGGGCAGAAAAGTCAAATGAATCTTGAGGAGTGGCTTGAATAATTATGCCTGTGTTTAGGCAAACTGCTCTCTGTTTACTCTTGCACACTGAATCTCCCTGTAAATATCAACTTACCCAGTGCTGCAAATGGCCAGACCGGCAGCACAAAAACGGGTCTTTTGTTTTTCAGTCTTAAGACAGAAATGAATCAAGTCTTCTCAGTGTCACAGCTCCTGTCAGTTGTCTCATGCTCTGCTTCTTGGATGTGATCAAACACACTCATGCTCGCTTGGGGTGGGCAGCAGTGGTCATTTTGATTTCTCTTCCTCGGTGTGAGACGGACAAGTTCCTAAAACCAGGGATTATATGTAATTAAGCCTGTTTGAAAAATTTGGGTTTTTAAAGTGAGTGCCATGATATAGTGGCGCTCCTGTGTCATTTACTCTGTGGTGTTAGCCAGACCTTGAGTGCTGGCACCACTTTTTGCTCCAGATGCTAAAAGGGAGCCCCAAGTCCCTTCTCATCAAATTACGCCTAGGCCAGTGTCTGCTGTAACATTTTAATACTATCTGAGTGAATTCCTAAAACCCTTTCTCCGCATGACCTTGCACTGGAGCCATTTCTAAGATACAGAGCGTAGCATCTGTAATGCCAGTGGTTTTAGAAGAGCTGCTGGTCTAATTGAATCACAAAGCTCCTGCTCCACAACACTGTCCCCACTGGTGCCATTACTGCTGTCGGATGAGAGGCAGCAAGGGCTGCAGCTGCTGCACCCCTACATTATGGAGGACACTCCGTTTTCTGCTGCTGTTGCGTTGGCCCTGACGGATTCCCATCCAGCGAGTGCAAGGTGATCCCATAACGAGGAACTGTACCTGTTTCTCTGAGACATTTTGATTTTTCTAGCTGGGCTAACTTGGACAGCCATTTCTCACAGCTATTATCAATGTTACTGACTGCCTCACCAACACTCGTTTATTCATTAGTGTTTCTCTTTCCCTCACATCTTCGTGCTGTTGAAAGCCTATTTCAACTAGTAGAGGCAGTGCATTTAGTTGCCGTTGTGATGAGCAGTACATCGAGCACCCTGGTCTTGACAGACATGGCTTGCAGAGAAAATTTCCAGGTGCAAAGGCAAGTCTGTCAAGGCAGAGCTCTAGGTCCAAATCCCACCTTCAGCTCTGGTGTATGGCTTTATGGAAATTACCTACAAGAAAGCCTTTTATCTTCTTTTTTCCCCTTTCTTATCAGAACACAACACTGCAAGCCCCAGCACTCAAATATCACTGGTTACAGCACCCGAATCCATGAGATTTAAACATGTATTTGGATTCACTTTATTTGTCTTTTCCATCTAAAACCTTGGGGGCTCACGCTCACTGACTGTACTCCACAGACAGGCAGGATGGCAGAAGGTTAGGATTCCCTTAATCAAATACCTTCAGAAACACGAATTCAAGAAAAAAAGAGGCTGGATCTCACAGGAGGAAGCAAAAGGCAGCAGTTTCCATGAACAGCCAACACGCTGGGCACACTCATTGCTGGTCTCTGGCATCCTCCCTCGCAGAGGACAGGAGAAGCTCAGCTCTTACAGGTGTCACCTGCTTGTTGCCTTGTTCAGAGCTGTGCTGAGCTGGGCTATAATTTTTTGATACGAAAACTGAGTCCTTCCTATGAATGCTGTCATGGACTTAGCAACGCTCTTGAATGTGTTGACATCGGTCCTTCCCATGTTTGCCAGCTTGATACTAACCTTAAGATGAAAGCTTATGGGCATTTAAAGCACAGCATGATACTTTTGCTTATCATATTTCATTAGTATTAGGTGATTCTTTAAAATGGGGTCTTCTGTGTAATATTCCGTTTTCTCATTCAGAGGTCTCTGTCACCCCAACACCTAGTGCTACAGAATGAACTGTTACCTTAATGCCTTGTCTGTACGGTAACCGGTTGTTACCATAAGGCAACAACCCTTACAACCAAAGAATTACAAATCATATTGAGGTCAGCAAGTCCTGTCTTTCATACCTGAAGATCTGTCCTTCTCCAAAGAATTCCTCACTTTCTTTCTTTCACACCTAGCTTCCTTGCAGGTAGAACATACCATTTTGGACCACTCAAACACTGTTTTCCCAATATCCTCCCCTCCCCCCCCACTTTTTCTTTTTGTTATCTTCTTATCTTCAAGAAGTATTTGGGAACATAAATAATTGCAGCAACTTCTAGCAATCTGCAAACTGCGATGTAAGTCTCAAAAGTAGGATTTTTCACAGGCCAGGTGATCACTAGTATATATTACAAATATTTATCTGGTGGTCTCGCCAGCTTCTCGTTCTTCTTAGACCGTTCCACTGAAGCCCCAACTGTATTGTTAAGATGCTGTAAGAGCAATTCCATCAAAGGGATGCTAACTAAAACCAAATCATGTTTTATTTAATTTCTTCTCCAGGACTGGGCTTTGAGCTCTAGATGATCAGCTGATCCAATAGACTTTTTGTCTCCTGATATTTTTCTAGCATGTCAAGCAGGAAGCAGAGATCATGTAGATAAACACAACTGGAACTGCAAGGAGAAACCGTACCCTACAAAACTGTTTTATGCAGGGTACCCAGGGAGTAATTCTCCTTGTGGTGGCTTGAGTCTGCTGTGCTGGGAGGAACCGTGCATTGACAGCATCCCCTCTGAGGACAGCAGTCTGCCTGACCCTCTGTGGGATGGAGGCTGCAGCTCTGCCCATGGGGCAGCTAGAAGGTCACCCCAAAGGAAGCAGCACCCATGCTGGGCTCCTGCAGGTGGGGAAGTGGCTGCAGCCAAGCATACAACGCAGGGGCTAGCAGCTCATACCCTCAAGAGATGAGCGATGCACCCATGCTCCTCTACCCTTTGTTGCAAGTAGTGCTAGGAAATGGCAGGTTATACGGCCAGTACAGGAACAGACCCTCTTTCATTAGAAAATATATATATATTATCGTGTCCCTTGCAATTTAAAAAAAAAATAATTTTGTCTGTGTGTGACTTGAACTTGTGGTGATCTGAATAAAAGGCCTCAAATGGGCAGTCCTGGATTCTGAAAATTTCATATTCACAGAGTAGCAGCTGCTCTGATATCAAGAGCCAATGGTGAGATTGTTACGGAGTGTTTATTGTCCCTGGATAACCCCTGGAGACAGCCTGCTTGAATATGGGAGTAGAAACAGAGTCAGCAGACGTGCAAAGGAAGGGAAAATCAAGCCAAAAAATGGAGGGTCATGAGAGGTGAAAAAACACTGTGAGGAGCTCTCAAGAGGCTGAGAAGGACAAGTGTTTTGGAAGGAAGAGCTGTTGACAGCTGACGAAAGAAATGGAGTAGTTCAGGTTGTGGGCCCAAACCCAGCACTCTGAGGGTTTGTCTTGTAGCTCCTCCCTTCTAAGATCAGTATATAGACTTCTGGTCATTGAAGCTTTGGGATTTGTATTTTTCATCTCTGTCTTCTTTAGGCTTGGAGATTTGATCAAGGTGTGAATTATTCTCTTGCGGGCTTCAGAGATGTCTGTTCATGACATATTTTGACCTAAAATTCTTTATCTTCCCCACCCTTAAGCCAAAAATATTAGGGATGTAATATTTTTTAGCATTTCAAGAAGTCCTGAGTCCTGCTTTCATTAGTGTATTCAATACTTAGTATAAGTTTAATTCTGAAGTAGCTATACGTGCCATGTAAGTGCTTCCTGATGCCAACGCAGTGACCTCATTTGGGAACATGGGGCTGTAGCTGCTGAAACGCTTTTAGTCTTGACATGAAACCAGTATTGCATTCAGCAAACGAAGCAATTACAGATGACATTGTGTTTCAGATCAGTGTGGCTCTCTGTGATGTTTGCAATTTAATGGCTGCAGGGTAAAAGGCACTTGGATTGTGAATACATCTTTATGTGCAAATAGGAAACTTTGGTATTTAAGTAAACTTGTCTGAGATTTTCTTCACCTCAGATGCATTGGACTGTTCTGCATTTCAGTTTTCAGTAGAAACTGTGTGATTGGGATTTGTATACTGAACAGAAATCATCTAGAAAGTGTTATTTCTTCTTCTTATCGGTGTGCATTATTTTTACTGACATAAAGATTGATTACTCCGGGCATTATGGATAAAAAATAATTTTGTTTCAAATATTATTCTCAAACATTATAAATGCTGCATTGTTGTTTCCTAATCTAAGTATATGGGAGAAAAATAACACTTTGCTTTACCATTGGAATAACTTTGCAAATGTTTCATCTTTGGTTTTAACTTCTGTTACCACACAGTTCTGCAGCAGAAACTAATGCACTGCAGAAGAGCGAGTTTGTGGCCTCATAACTTGTGTCGTTTGGGGGGAAAAAATGTTTCTGGTTGACTGTCCTCTTCAACATCCTCCAGGGCTTGATAAACACAGGAAATTACAGGGCATGCTGATGTGACAGAAGAATGTGCAGGGCAGGGAAGCGCCGTGCTGCGTTGCTGGTTCTGACTGACCGGGTGTTCGCATCCTGGTCCAGTATGGGCTATCCTGCCTCAGGCCCTGGTTGTTTTAAAGGGAGAAGGGGATAAAAGAACACCAGTCTAGTTCTCCATAAAGTGATTGAACAGCTGCCTCGATAGCCAGCTTCTCCAAACAACCTGCAAGCCATGCCTCAATCCCCACATCAGCAGCCTCAAGAGGTCGTGAATGAAAACAGTGAACGTTATAAAAGTTCCCTCTCCAAAAAGTCAGAGGATGCTTGAATCAATTTCTTAAGTCTGTTTCTCACCTTCCTTTCATTTTTCTGTCAGTGTTAGGTGAGGTAATTTACAGGCTAAAAAGGCAGCTTTTAATACCCAGGAGAATACATACCTTTTCTTGACAGCTCAGCTGGAGACTACATTTGCTCATCCCCTCCCTTCCCTCCTGATCCCACATTCCCTTCTGACCCCAAGGAGTAAGGTGCAGCCTGAGCCAGGGGATGGACATCCAGGGCACACAAAGCGTTACTGTTACATACGGAATTTGTGGACTACCATCAACAACCTATATTTGGTTGGCAAAGCCTGTGTGTAAAAATACTTTTGCAATACCACCCAGCTTGTAATTTCTGGAAAAGCTTAAGCCATGCAAAGCTTTGTGTGATTACTGCAAGAAAAATGATACTTTGAGCTCACGTACGGAAGAAAAAAAGCATCTCATGGTCACAAGTAGCTGTAAATTGTTCTCATTCCTTACTCCAGTCAGCTGCAGAAGCGTTGCCTAGTACTTAATATTTGTAAACTATCTGGACAGCTGATTTTATGGCCATCGTTATGCCTCGTTATCTTTTCCTCCTCTTTCCCCAAGACCATGGGGCCCCTGAGTCCTGGGTGAGGACAGGGACAGCCTCAGGATCTTCTTCTCTACCTGCATCCCTGGCAGATGCTGCGCTCTAGGGAAGCTGGTGGGTAGCGAGGAAGGTTTGCTGCTGAGAATGTGGCTGTGGCTCTTAGAAAGAAGTGGCTCTGCTGGCACCCCTGGCCCTGAAACCACTGAGGGTGGAAGAGGGTGTGGGACCTGCATGCCTTCCAACATCAGTCCTCCAGTGATTTATTTCTTCACTTATGGGATAAGGCTGTGTAAAAACAAAACCTCAGACTGATTAATGAGCTGGGCTGCACAGGGGGTTACCAAATTCCCTCCAGTCCCGCCAGGAGCAGCCATCTTGCCCCGGTCTCCCTGCACCTCCCCTTGCTTCTCCCGGCCCTGCCGTCTGGCCCCAAGGCAGTCTTTGCTGGTCCTTGCAGTGTCCTCTGTGTCACACAAAGCCCCATGAGGTGAAGCTGGCAGAACTGACGGGTGTCTTTCTAGAGAAACTGTATAAATAAACCCCAGCATTTTCAGACGCTCTCAAACTGAAGGATATGCTCCCCCAAACTAATAATACTCAATCGTAATGCTTACAGCAAAAATTGATTTCTGGTTCTCTCTTGTTTGTATTGGATATGCAGCAGTAGCTTGTTCCTTCCTTCCTTTTTTCTTGTTCCTTTCTTCCTTTGCCTTATTTTTAATAGTTTTGAACAGAATGTCTTGATGGGTAATCCAGATTTAGGGCAAAAAATCTTCCAGTATCAGAGCTGTAAATAACCCAGGGGTGAGTCTACAGATTGGGATTTACTTTTGAAGTTTCATACACTGTGCAGTACAAATTACATTAACAGATGGTTATTTGAATCTTACTGCAGCTGTAGTGTCCTAGAGGTAGGCTTTCCATAGATTTAATTTACCTTTGTAAACCAGTATCTCCCTTTGATGTGTGGTACAGGGTAAATTTTTCCATTTGGAGTGCTATGCACCTGTTGTGAATAACAAAATACCTAATGAATAAACTCTTTTTAATGAACTATGTTCAGTGAGATCAGACACAGAGGGGAGAAAGGTCACTTCACCCCCCACTCCTCTTCCTTTAATTCAAAGAAGGAAAGGAATAACGTGTCTGAAACGACAGCAGTGTCACTCAGGCCAGCAGGCTTTTGGAGAACCAGAAATTAAGGCTTTCAAAACAAATGAAACATTTCAAAGTTTAATGCCAAGTTGAGGCAACTGTCTAACACTTCAGCTCCTGCTAGTATCACCAATCTTTAGGGGAAACAGTGGTGTGGTGAGCATTGGCAGCAATAGACCAGTTGACCACAGCCTTTGAAATGTCCCAAGGTAAGGTTACTCCTCTGGGACACATCAGGGCCAGCTCCAGTGTGTGGGGCTGAGACCCCAACCCTGCTGCCGGGGAGCAGGCAGGGCTGTCCCCACTTGCAGGCACCCCAATAAGACACACAGGTATAAACCCAGCAGGCTGACTTGCCATCGCTAGTGTGCTCAGCACCGGGGAGCTTAGAGCTCAATTTGGCATTCTATGAGTGAGAACAGAGATGGCCATCGCCTTTACTTTTCTTCTTGATGAGAGAGAAGTGGCTTGCAGGAGCCTTTCCCCACAGGGGAGTCCAGATCCCAAGTGGAGTCCTTTCCCTTTCGTAAAATTAGCAGACACGTCCCTCATCAGCCCTTCGGCACAGTGATTATTTTGGGACCTGATGCTTGGCCACGATGAGGTACTGATGCTGGTTCAGCAGTTTTGGACAAGGCATCCCAAAGCATGTCTGCAGATAAATCTTATCCCTCCTCATACTATGCAGGAACATCCATGGATTTTTTCCCTTCTCCTTTGTGTCTATATAGGTCACCTCTCTCTCTCATGCAATTGGGTAATAGTCTTATGGCAACTGTAAGACCTGTGTATGTGGAAAAGTTTCCCTTCCTAAAAATAATAAATAGAAAAATAATGCCTTAAGCGGAGTTTAGCCTCCAGAAATAAGAGAGGCCTCACATTACGTGACTAGACAGTGTTACATGAACCATCTGCAAGTACTCCATGGCCCACAAGCCACAGTTTAAAACTTCTTATGCAGAGCTGACTGTAGGAAATACTTACTGAGAAGAAAAATATACCAGAGCCTCCATCTCCATGTTCTGCTAATAACTAGATGGCTGTGGTGTAGTGTGGTGATGAGATTTGTTAGTTAGTGACAATAATAATAGGAAATGAAGTTTGCTAATGCTCATTACGTGGTTATTCTTGGTTACACATTGCCTATGCAAAGATTTTGTGTGCTTTTGTGTCGTGATGCCTGACAGCTCAGTTTATACAAGCATAAAGAAAAATTGCAATCTAATCTTAGAGATGGAATTTTAATGAAGAAGCTGATGGAGCTAAGTTACTTCTCCTAGAAGTTGGGATGAGGACATGAGTTACTAGGACCTGTTAACAGCACTGCTGTTAAACATTTATGCACCACTGACCAAGTGATAGCCTTATCACTCGGTGTGCTTGATGGGGATAATATGTAGCTAGTTGTAGGTACATAATTCACCTATCATATACTGAGAATCACTTCTTGTTTGCAAACCATCATGAGACATCCATGCTGAAATGCAAAATAGTTTTTTTATTAGTTACCCGTCAGATCTGTACACAATCCATTTTTCCCTTAATCAGATATTATATTGATTTCTGTTTGTGGAGCAGAGAAACATGTAATGCTCTTCTGTGTGAAGTGACCAAAGGGGAAGGAACCAAAGTTTGAATATTCATGTTCTCTGCTTTGCTAGTGAAAGCTCAACGGCATGTCATTGTTCACTATAACATCTTTTTCTCTTTGCTTGTCAGATGCCAGCTTTGCATTTCAGGTCAGCAGCTTTGCAGCTGGGTCACTTTTGTTCTGCAAAATTGTGAAACTTGGGAGATAGTCTGGGTGTCTTGAACAGACATGGGCAGATAGTGGTAGGACAAAGGGGAACCATTTAAAACTAAAAGGGGGGAGATTTACGTTAGAAGTTAGGAGGAAATTCTTTCCTATGAGTGTGTCAAGGCATTGGAACAACTGTGGATGCCCCATCCCTGGAAGTGTTCGAGGCCAGGCTGGATGGAGCTTTGGGCAACCTGGTCTGGTGGGAGGTGTCCCTGCCCATGGTAGGAGGGTTGGAACTGGATGGACCTTGAGGTCCCTTCCAACCCAAACTATTCTGTGATTCTATGAATCTGTGAACAGCCAGGGACACTTTTTCAATCTAAGCAGGAAGATAATTTAAAATGATAACCCATAGATTTCTCCTACCACTCCAATAATCAGTCTCTCTCTCTCTCGTTTTTTTTTTTTTTTTTTCTTACCTTCAGTTATTGCACAGTAGAAAATCATGGGAAATTTTAAAGGCCATGCCCTCCCTGGAAGCTTTTTCCTTCTTTTTGGCTTGTGGTGGTCAGTGAAGTACCCTCTAAAGTATGTCTGCCGAAAGAACAAGAGTGCTTGCTACCTGGGTTCCAGGGCAGGATTTCAGCGCCTGGAATTTGTTGAGGGAATCATCAAAGCTGTCTTTGCCCTGATTGGTAAGTTAGATGGACTCAAGGAAGAAAAGAAAAATGCAAAGAGCTGTGCCTTTTAACATTTTTTTTTCCAAAGCTTGCTTTCTGATAAAACAAATCTTGTTCTGCCTTTTTGTTTGTTTGTTTGTTTGTTTGTTTCGTTTTTAGGTAGTGGTGCAAGAAGGATAGCATCACGAACCAGTGCAACAAGCTACTAAGTTTCGTGATTTATTTATTTTTGTTGTTTTCAGTTCAAGAGAGGATGCCATTCTGAAACAGGTCTTTAGGTGGATTCACATAGTTCTGCTCAACAAAACAAGCAAACAAAAAGAAAACAACTGTGAGGGGCTATTTGGTATCTTTAAGTAGACATTTGGGTCAGGCTAGGTGCTTTACTTAACTCCTCCTGGCCTTTAAACACTATGAATCTAAGAAGTAGCGCAGCATTTGCTATTAATTACATCCTTATGTAACTTGGTTTCCATCCATAGCACTCTTCCGGAGCTTCTGTAAATCTCCTGGCTCCTTCACAGGTGGTCCATTTGAATGTTCATGTGCTGCTCACTCCTTCAGGGAGGGAGAAAAGTTATTTGGGCAAGAGGCCCTCATGTGCAGGCTGTTAGCACCAGACTGTGGGGGCATTGCTCGTCTATTTTTGAATCCAGCCATCCCAACCCACTGCTGTGAATGGTTTCAGGTGGCCTGCCAGCTCTCAGATGTTGGTAGGCTCCACCAAGCTATGGATAAAATATGTTTTTCATTAGCACCATTCAAAAGGACAAATATTCACAGAAAAGACAAAACTCCAGGTCTTACTGTTGCAGAATTGGTGCAAGGGGGGTCCTGTTTCTCATGCAGTGGTGAACCCACCTGCATACTAAGAGGACTGTTTAGAGATCTGTGCAGCTGGATGGAAATGCCTACTCATTATCTGAATCCCAGCATGCTGCATGACATCCATCTTTACTTTTTTGAGTAAGCAAACTAAATAACAGGAGGTAGGGGAGCTCAACACATGTGGGCCTCAAGATTCAAAAGAAAATAATTTTCAGTATTAAGATCCTTTTTTATCTATCTACTCTTTAAATGCTCACAATTCCCTGGTGTATAATCCAGGGGTAGGCTTTACCCCCATACGTTGTTCCAAAGCCACCTACCTGGTTTTCCTTCCCCTCTGGGAGTTGTGTCACTTAGGATACATAAACACCAACATGATGCTGTGGGTGCAATATAACATGCCTCAAAAATTATCAAAACCAGAATAATAATGAGTGTTTTGAGGTGTGGGTAAGAACATCTTTCCTACAAATCAGTGTATAGAGAGAGACAGACAACTAAAACATGAATCCAGTATTTTTATTTTCACCCTGGAAAGAAAAGCTATTAGTTTGATGTAAAGCAATTTAAATTCCAGTCAAAAATGTGGACAAGAAAGCTTGGCAAGGACAAACACTACAAGCAGCAGAAGGAATAAAAACTGCTGTTTCTGTATTAGGAAAAAAAAAAGGAAAAACGCTGCATTTGTTCTGCAGTATATCTACTTATACAGAGGGATGCTGGCACACACTATACTAAACAACATAAACAACTCCAATGTCTTAAAAGCATAATGTGTATTAAGCCCTTCACAAACTTAATTGATCCTATAAAGTATCTAAAAGTAACTTTCCCTGTTCTGGAGTACTGCAGTTAGTTAGCAAGACAACAAGGGGCCAAGGTAAGGGAGGCAGTGGAGCAGCAATGCAAATACTAACTCTGTATACATCCTCGTGGGACCTTTAACAGCTCTGCACGGCAGAGAGATTTCCTTTTACGGTTTTATAGGAAAGATCTCCTTTGAATTAAGAGTTTGAACTCTGCCATCCTTCATACTGCAAAGAACTGAAATGGGAAATCTTTCTTTTGGGGACTTCAGCATGTGCTGAATGCATGTTTGAACAACTGGGAGAGAGAGCTGAAAAATGTAGTCAGTGGACTACCACAATGGCAATTGTTTAAAAGAAAAAAAGGAAGAAAAAAAAGCACAAAATAGCCATCTCTGTTTTCATTTCTGGAAACTGCAAGATGCAAATAGTCCCACCAGGAGCTGAAGCCTGGTTTCCTATGGTTTTCTCCTTTCTGGCTTATGTGATTCTTAATACATGCTTGAGCTTACTCTGTGGTCTTTCCCTTGGCAAAGAAACTTTATTTCTCCTCTCCTCTCCTCTCCTCTCCTCTCCTCTACCCACTGCCTTATTTTCTTAGAAATGTATAGAATATAAATATCTGAGGCCTCTGTGCTTTTTCATTTGCATTTGGACAACATGTTAAAAACTTTATTGGCTGAATTGGGAAGTCTTTATCTTAAGCACCAGGACAAATAATAATATTTCTCATTTCATGTGCAGGAATGGTGGCTGAGCAATTTGTTCCCGATGGACCTCACCTGAAATTGTATAATTATGAGGAAAAGCACTGGGATCACTTGATGAACTGGCAGCATGCCACTATGTATCTCTTCTATGGCATTTCAGGCTTGGTCGACATTGTAGCTCACGGTACTAATGCGTTGCCAGTGGCCATGGACAGGATGATGCTTTCATTAGCAGTTTTTATTGAAGGTGAGTTCACCTCTCCCTGTAGAAATGCCTATGAAACTGGCACACATGTATTGGTCCTTTGGCTGGGATTCTCAAATTAACTTTAGAGAATGAGCTCTATGGGAAATGAGCATTTAACATTCTGAAACCTTCAAAAAATAATAAAAAAATACAACACATTCTTGGCCCTCCTTGAATTGCTAAGGATTTTTCTGCTCTGTAGCTGAGGAGCATGGTAACACGTTGCACAGGTGCATCTGTGCTTTCCTGAATCGCTAGATAGTAACAGGAGTGTTATGAGAATATTTTGGGTAAGCACTCAGTAGCTCAGGCATGTGCTTCAATATATGTACTGAGATGATATGCTACTGTTAGCTGAAAGCCAGCATGCGTGCATCTACCCTCACAGATGTCACATGTTGGAATTGCACTGTGGACACACTCACTTTGCGTTTTCTGTAGGCACAGTATATCTCATGGCAACCCTCTTGTTATACTGCAGAGACAGATGAATACGACTTCATTTAAGTGTGTTTTAAAAGGTGGTAGAACTGTAGCTTCCCATATTGCTTCCTGTCCTGAGCTCACAAGTGAAAGCATACAGTACATAGGCATAAGTCTTAAAAAATGACTCTCAGCTTACCTGAGAAGGTAATAGTGACATAAAGGGAAAGGTTTGATATTTTCTAAAAGTGTATGAAGGGAGATTTCAAGGAAAGAAAAAATCTTAAACTGTTCACTTAATTTATTCCAGGTTTTCTCTTTTGCTACCACCTTCATGGGAGAGCTATGCTGGATATTCATGTTCATCAGTTACTGCTGTTTGCTATATTTGGAGCTGCTATTTGCATATTTCTGGAAGTTTTCTTCCGTGGCAGTATTGTACTCGAGATGCTCCGAACAAGCCTCTGCATATTACAGGGCAGCTGGTTCTGGCAGGTGGGTCACTGTTCTACCTTAGGAATGTCTTCCTTCACCAGTATTAGTTGCCTACTCCTTTGCAGATGTTTCACAGTTGATATAATAGGCCTTTTAAATACAGATCTCAAAGGACCAAAGAAAGCAACACACTCTCAATGTCCCCTTAAAAAGATAAAAGTACATATTATTTCCATTTTACAGATGGTAGGCAATTTTACTTTTCCTGTATTTCATTTAAATCGTAGAATCACAGAATGGCTTGGATTGGAAATTTTACTTTAAGGCCATCTATTTCCAACGTCCCTGCCATCGGCAGGGACACCGCCCCCTAGAAATCAATACAGAAACTAAGGTGGTTTTGTTGAGCTCTCCCTTGCTATAATCATTAAATGTTCCCTCTGATCTCTGTAACATCCTGTTCAAAATTTGCAAGCCAAACAGCAGTGATTTTACAACCCCACAATGTTTGCTGCTGTGGGAGCAGGGAGTCAATGTCCTGGGGAATACAGGAAAGGAGAGACAAGCAACTCGTGACATTGCCATGAAGAGGAATGACAGTGCAAATTATTTTTCATGTGCTGAGCAGGTTGCCTCTTTTTACTTTCTAAAAACATTTCAACAGTAGCAGCCTAGATTCAAAAGGCTCCCAGTTCTCATTAGGGCACTGGGTAACATCCAGTTTATTATTTTAACAATGTTCTGGCATGTGAGCAGGAGAAGTAACAGTCTAAAGTTGTACGTTTTGGACATGTAGCTCCAGGAAGGTAGCTGCCAGGCCTTGGTTTCTGTGTGATTCTGCTGGATTAATAGATATTTGCATCCCTTTGCTGTTAGAGAGAATCTCATTAATTGCTGCAACCTTGCAACAGAGCAATAGGAGTGCTGGTGACTCTGTGTTTGATCTTATAGTAGAGAACTGAGGTCACTCCAGTGATTTTTCTTTCCGGCAAGTCTAGACTGCCTTCCCTTTTTTATATGCTGGCCAGACATGATGAATAAAAACGTTTGCTGTTCCTTAGGAGAACTGGACACTCCGCACCAAATCAAACATTTAAATACTTGCTCTGGCAGGAAGACAGACCTCCTAAACTGTAGTATTTTTCTATAAGTGAACTCAAGAGCCTGGTGCTGCAACACTCAGTGTTTTATTTTCTTGTTTGTAAGCTTTTTTGTTGTTGTTGTTGTTGATTTAAGAAGCCTTACAAAAGAGGAATTAGATGCAATCACTTATTCTTTGTTGTCTGTCTAGTCTAATTTTAAAACAAGTTATTTCTTTAGCTCCAGAGACAATGTGCTTTTTGTTTCAAAGTAAAAACTGAAGAGCTAAAAATACAGGAGATTTAAGTGTGGCTTTTTTAACACCCACATTAGACTTCAACCATATGTGTGACTGAAAACCACATACTGGCTGCAGCATGACAAATTTGTAAAAGGTAAAGGAGCTTTCTTTCTGCATCATCAACACCTTCATTCAATGAATTCTCTGCATGTAAATGCAAAATGCTCTCCTCCCCTCCTTCTTCCTCTCCCCCTCTTTGCAGCTTTAAAATCCTCAGCTAAATCACTGAGCAGTGACTTTGAAGAGTATCAGACAGTACAGAGGAGTGGTGCTTGTCAGGTCAGATGCCTGACCAGCCATGGGATTACTAGTTCTCTAGTTTATGCAGCAATATGAATTAGGTCTCCCCAGCTCTGGCTAAGCGAATCAGCTACGTACTTAACGTGAGTTTATAGTCCTACGTGAGAAAGTTACATTTTTACCTAATTTCAAAACCTGATGTTTTTCCTGGACAGAAACAGACCTAGGGCTTGCCTTTATTTATTGATTTATTATTCATCTTCTGAACTGTTTAGCACATTCCCAGATGCTTTTGGGAAGAAGCGAGTCAGTGTGAGTGGTTGGGCAGGTTTTCTATGTGGTGATGAGTTTGCAGTTGGGATCACACGTAGCTGAGGATCAGCCCCTTTCCTTATTGCATGTAGTTCAAGTTGCTGTAGGGCTTGTTGGGCCAATCGATCACTCTCTGATCAAGAGCAGAGGGGCTCTGGAACTGGCTCTGCGTCTTCAAAGGCATTTCTGCACAAAGCTGTGTAAAATGATCCATCCCATCTGAGTGTGACTGTAAAACTGCTAATAATCAGTCAGCACTGTAAGTAAATAAATGTCTGCCTTGTGATGGGTAGCATAATACATGATACAGCACAGGATACACGTCAAATGACATTTGCTAAACATCTCTTATTTGATTGCAGATTGGCTTTGTTCTTTATCCTCCAAATGGGAGCCCAGAGTGGAATCAAACGGATCATACCAATATGATGTTCCTGACCATGTGCTATTGTTGGCATTATGCTTTTGCTTTTCTTATACTTGCAGTAAATTACACAATTGTCAGCTGGTAAGTTACTTGAAACGCTAAAACTGTGGAGACCTGTCTGTTTGCTCTAGCAGGAACTTTTATTTTTTGAAGGCTTCACTGACAAATCAAAAGGTTCACACAAAGTAATTCATTGTCTTGCAAGGTAAAATGAAAATAGCCATATCTAATCAATGAAGACAACATGGCCCATTGCTTCAGTAGAGAAGGGAAAACATTCATCAAGTACACTTCTAACAGCATAATGCTTCTTATGTAAAATGAGCTCTTTTTGATAGTCCTCCACATTTGTAACTGCTTAATGAGCTAGAAGTTGGGAAGCCCTTTTTCTCAATTCTCTCCCAGTGCTTAACTGTCTTAATTCCAAGTGGATTCATCAGCAGGCTTCATGACTTAATTATTGGATAGATTTCATTGTTAGTACTTTCCTTTGATCAGACCTGTTTTGTTTTGTTTTGTTTTGTTTTGTTTTTCACTAGCCAGTTTCATCCCCTAATTTCTAGGTATAGCCCTTTTCCTTGCCACACAGTGGTAATTCTGACAAAATTCCAACTGCAGTGTGAACTTTGTTTGAAAAATGAGCCTGATGCTACCATGCGTGATCACTTTCTGCCTGCAGGATCTTACCATGCCTTTGCTGGTATTGTCCTAAATATGATTCTCACACCTTATTTTACCACTACCATTTTAACAGCCCTGTTTAATCATGCTCTGGCCACATGTAGTTCTTGCAATCTTGTCATGCACCAAGAAGGTGCTGGTTCTTTGGGGATCTTAGTAAGAAAGGCACTGATAACCCAGGGTTGTTAACTGGTTTGTTGTGTAAAGGGTGGAAACTACAGAAAAGATGACAGCAATCTTACGCCCCTTCTGATGTTGGGAACTGTGGCTGCTGCAGCATTGGTTGACCCCCTCCAAGTTGACCATGGGGTTCTGAGCAGAGTTCCCATCCATGGGGAAATTGGACAGCCTCTCACTGCTTCACATCTGTATGGTGCTCTTCCAAGTGAACAAACCCATCAGTCTTGTACCTGTACGACATTAAACTTTCTATACGTTAAAACGATGTTAGCTGAAAGTATGTGATCTCACGCAATTCTACAGCAAGAAGCTCTTACCAAAGGTACATAGAGGTGGAATTATTAAAGGCAGCACATACTAATGCCGCAGTATGTGCTTGGGCTGTATAGTGGTCAGTCATGCTAACATGCAGATCTCTACAGTCAAGGCCTGTGGCTAAACTCTGCTCAGATTCTGTTTGAAATCACTTGTCTCTTCTTCACAACATCTTCAGCAGTGGCCCACTACAGGCTTTCATAAGTCAATCATCCAAACTCCCTGATGAGATGCAAGAGTTAAACAGTTTTTAACCCTTAAATGATAGCCAGATTAGCCTTTGACTCATGGTTTGATTTGTAATATGCATGACAACTCTTTCTTTTTTCTCTCCAGGGCAGTTCGGTCAAAGATTAAGCAGTCCCAGTCCATGGAAATGGGATTACTGAAAACATCTGAAAGAGATCAGGAGTCAGAAGATGAAATCTAGTATGAATATGGCTTGATTAGTTTACCCACCCTACCATTAGGCTAACTGATACCTCATTTTTCAATTTGTTTACCATCTTATTCACTCTTTACTGCTACTTGCTATGCAAATATCATCCCCTGAGTAGAGTATACATCTACAGAATTAGATCTTTATTTGCAGAAGGTAAACTCGGTATTGATTTGTGTTGGTTCCTCTAGTACCTTACTTATCACATGCTTCAATGAAAAATAGACATTCAACAAACTTGAACTGGGTGAGGTGGCATTACCAAGTCTGTGTTAGACTCATTAAAACCTTAGCAAAATAGTTTCCATCTGCTGCTGAACAAATGGTTGTTTCCATAATTAGGGTGTCCAAATAAGTGCGTTTGTTGAACTCCAAATAACACAGTGCATAAACAACTCTGCAGACCTGGAAAAGAGTAGAACAACACAGAAAATCATAGTCTTGCAGCTGTCTTGTAAAGCACGTTTGTGTCTTTGCTTGTGGCTTTATGTTAAGTGGAAAGAACTACTCACAGCAAAGACCTTCAACATTTCCTTGAAGAGCGTGCTGTGTGTTCACTCCCAAGCTTCTGAAGGAGGATCAGAGGGGTGTACGGTAATTAAAAGCCACTGCAGTTATTCCCTCCCTTACCTAGATGGTCCTGTACACTGCTGCATGATGAGCACTGGGAGGGCAGAGGTTTCCCTCATAGTTGCTCCATGTCTGGCTGGCCACAGCACTCTCTCAATAATGACAAAAAAAAATAGTGTTTTTTTATTATTATTATTGTATTTATTTTTTTCCACTGAACAAGCTGAAGCCAGGCCCAGGATGTACTCCCCAGCACTCAGTCTCACTTAGGACATGCTCCAACCTCCACAAATGCAGAAGCGAAATAACTGATACGTGGCAGAAGACGGCAGAAAAATGATGCTGTGTGTAAGCACACTGCCCTCATGGGGCGGTCTCCTGCAGCCTGGCTCTTGCTCTCCTGAAGTCTTGCAAAGCCTGGCCTCAGCAGCTGGGCAGCATATGCTCCATTTTTTAGGGTCTGCTGATGGCCATGAGCCATGTTGCGTGGCCAGATGGGGTGAGATGGTTATTCTGGAAAATAGCTTCTTCCCTTTAGAATGCATCTACTAAAATACTATTTTCTTAGTTGATGGTGCAGGATGACTTCTGTTCAAATAACACTGGGCTTGGTGCTGCAGAAGTGTTCCTTCTATTATTCTGCCATTTTCATATTCTCTTAAGGGAATGCAGGACTGGGCTCTGGTAGATGAATCAGAATCATTGGGTCTAGCACCTCCAGTTTCCAGTTCACCTATGTTTTTTTCAGTGTGAACCAGAAGAATGAGTAGTATAAAACTACTAATTACAGTAAGCTGTTTGCTTGAAAAAATGAGAAAAAAAATAGTTTGTAGCTCAAAGGGATGTCAGGACTCAGAAAAAAAAAATGCTAAAGGCTTTTTCTAAAGCTATTTCACCTTCAAGGCAATGTACATTTTCACTTCATTTGTAGGATTCCCCCTTTTATCTTTTCTTTTCCAAAGACAGCTTTCCTTAGCTGTATGTGCTGTTAATGCTGAATTTTAGCCATACCAATGCCTCTTTAAAATAAGTAGGGTCATTTATTCTGAAGGAGATCTTCAGAAAGTACTTTGCTTCTCATAGGCAGAAACAACACAATTTTTCTCAGCACTTTTCTTGACAAATCCATGTAATGCTGTACAAATATTAAGGTGCTGTATATCTAAACTAAAGGGAAAATCTAAACAGGAAGAAAGCATGATAAACTGGTAGAGCTTTAATGTGTCTTCTTAGAAGACTTCAGTTGGCCATTTTTTAAATTATTTTAGATCTTTGCCAAGTATCATGAAGTGACACTTGTAAGTAGGTGTCAGATTATCTTACTGATATAATTAGATTATATCTACTTTGGAAAGCAAGAATAGGTGGCTCTGTGTTTAAAAATGTAAACTGGAAAACTGTATATATATATAGCCAAATAGCACCATTTTGTCTTAATATTTGTTTGCTCTTCTTTAAAGCCTTTCTCTGAAGGGTCTTGAAGATTTTGGCAAACTTTAATGAAGTCTGTCTCAGGACATCCTTGTAAGCTAGGTATCAGTATGGCATTTTTGTAGGTCTGTGTCTCAGTTTTGCATTGGTCTTATGGCAAATGCTGAATTAATGGATATTTACTTCCCTCTGCAAATCTAAGTCTTGAGTTTCATTACTGCAGTTCCATTAAAATAAAATTTTCCATTGGCACAATATAGAAGGAAGATCCGTCAGTTTGCTGAGGAGATTGCCTGTTAATAGCAGCATTGGCCAAATGCAGCATGTCATTACACCTGGCTGTAATCTGGTATTCATTGCACTACACCACTGTTGTCACTACGTTGTTAAGGTTTTTTTTTTGAGGGCAGATTTAGTTCCTGTTAGAATGGTAGGGGTGTAAATCTTGTTGAGAGTTATCCCCTGCATCTCCCTATGTCGCCCCATGGTGAATCTCCCATAAATGATCAGAGGACTGGACAAATAAGCCCACTAGACACATCTGCTGATTGTGGTGCAACCATGCCTAGCAAAGACACCCCTGAAGAAGCCCAGTTAGGAGGTGAATGCAGTCTGTGACCAAGAACTGTAGGACATGTTGTTTCCAAAACCTCATTGTGTAAGAGAAGGTGGCATTCTACTATTAGACTTGAAGAAATGCAAATAAAAGCAGGTCCTGAAGTCTTAAAGAAATAACAGTCTCTTAGATTTGATTTTTAATATGTAGAGGACATGCAGAGTGAGCGTTACACTGTTCTGTGCCTCATGTTTTCAGTACCACCAAGGACAGAAACAACCCCTTCCATGCTGGAGTTGAATGAGTGGAGGGAAGTCTGACAAGTTTACAAACGCCACTCAGATCAAGGTAGCTGCTCTCAAGAGAACTTAAATTATTGTTAAATGTTCGTGCCTTTAAAAACTAAATGGTAGTGTGTAATAGAAAATATATGCCTGTATTTTTATTTAAATAAAATCAATTTATTCATCTAAGATGTCTGTCATGTTTTTAAGGGAAAAACATAATCATTTATGGAGGAGGATGGGGCAGGTAGATATGTTACTTTTATAGCCCACCTAGACATTTGAACTAGCTGGACCAGACTTTGGGAAATGCCAGTTCTGTGTTCTGCACATCATAGCATTGGTTCTGGATAAAGCTCGGCTCAGAATGGGGAGGTGTTTCAACCTGGATGCTGGGTGGCTGGATGGCTGGGGACCTCGCAGTCCCTTCAGTGCTGAACTAAGAGTAAATTTGGCAGTGGAAGGGATTTCAATCCTACATATTCGTTCATCCTTTAAACTGAGGCACTAGAAAGCCTTGCTATGCCTGCTCCCTTAATGTGCTCCCCACATGGTTCAGCTCAGCTGAGCTATGCCAGCTGGGTTGGGAGTTACTAGTACAGAAGTCACTGGAAGAAAACAGAACTGTTTTTTATCCAGAAAGTCCTTTGGCATATGAAATAGTAGAAGAAAGCCTACTTTTCAAGGACTCCCAAGGACTGCACAATAACTGCACATCTGTTAAGAGGGAGAAAGTCAACTGGAAAACTGCTGGGCACTGGCCTTTAAAATCTGTTCTGGGTCAAATATGTGCTTGCCCAAAATATGTGGGAGGAAAAAGCCTAGTATTGTCAAAAAACTAGTCCTCAGATGACTTTTTCAGAATAGCAATTTCTATCATCTTGCTATTGAATTGTTGCAATTTAGGGATTTCTGTAAGATACTGGGTACACTTCTTAGAATGAAACTACATTTAAAAAAATAGCTGGAAAAAAATAATTATAAATACTACAGAATATTTAGGAATTTGATTGAGGTAAAAAAGCTCTTGTGTAAGGACTAATGCCATTTAATGACAAGATATTCTGCAGGGGATGGTGGCTGAGAGGTCAACATATGGGCAGGAAATTGGACCAGAAATGGTTATGTCTACACATTGTGGTTATCAGCCATTGCCTCTCTGAAAAGGAGAAAGAAGAAATGGAAAGCAGACTGCATTTATAAAGAAGATCCATGCAACTGCAGAGCAATTAAGCAATTAGAAATCACTCCTAGCATTCAAGGACTGAAGGGTGGGGGAGCTGCTCTCATGGCACACTGCTGCCATATCACAGGCAGCCTCCAGCACCCTTTAGGAGGAACAAAGTTCTCAGACACACTCTGGGGCTTTTATGGCTCCTGTGTGGCAGACTCAGAAACAACCATGCTGAGTTCCTGCTCCACAAATGAATGACAGCACGAGAGAAAGCTTGCACTGCTTTGCTGGAGTTTTACTTGTTTGTAACCGTGACTCAGCCAGATGCAGTTGACACATGAAAAAAATGTCAAAGATGGTGTTTACTGCTGGCACTGCACTTTATTTGGGCTTGAAAACAAAAAAAAAAGAAGAAAGGAAATAAGAAACATCTGGCTCCAATTAAGGCTCACAAGAAATGGAGAAAAGCAGGAGAATCATATCTAGTCACTCAAGAACAGTTTTGTCTCTGTACAGCTGCATCACATACAGATTTGCAAGTAATAAGGTTTTCTTTCAGTTTGATTTATCATATAAAAATTGTTTATTATTTTCATAAATAAAAATGTACTATCCTTTAGGATGTATTTATTGATTTGCTTAGGTTTTGTCATGTTTCCTTATGCCATTATTATTATTTTTTGTTAAGGCTTATGTAAATTATTCTGGTAAAGTTAGAAGTTCACAGTCTTTTTGTTCACAGTCCTATTTCCCATTTTCCATTTCCCAGCTGAGAAACCATCTTCCATGTGCAAACCTGGGACTGCAGCTGAAGATTTCAGAATCAGAGTGTGTCATATACAGAGATACAACATCCCGCCCAGAGATGTACACAGTGATGTCAGCTCTGTAAAGGAATGAAGCAGGAAAGATATTTCCACAGGAAAGAAAGGGCAGTGTTAGTAAATATGGGATTTAATTTTTATTTCTTTCCTACTTTGTCTTTTAAAATCTCTGCAAGCATGCAAAGCCCCTGCTATCATCCAGCAGCACTTCTATGAGCAAAGGACACCAGATTCAGGAGCTGGGCATGCTTTTAATACATTGTCATCCCTCAGACTCAGTGCTATACTTGGATATGGCTTAACTTTGCATTGCTGGACTGTTCCATGACTCAGTTTCCCCCCAGAAGATGCTGCCTGTCTGGCTGTCCTTTGCTCTGCTCTGCACAAGTCCCTTTTTGAACCCTGTTTCTAAAGTTGAGATGAAGCAGCTAAAGAAGCCTAACAAAACTCCTTTCCTCACTGAGAGTCGCTGATGGAGAACACCATGTAAAAGCAGGGCTTTGTTCCTGCTCATGCACCAGAGACTCATCTGCTGATCACTGACAACACAAAAAGACAGTGTTTATTCCAATTTGGGTTTTTAATAGCTCTTGTTGCCTCTTTTGACTATGATATCAATCTCTTAGTTTTTAGTTTGTCAGAAAGAGACATGCTAGCATGCAGAAGATACTGTTTTTGGTGGTTCTGGTGTTATAATTTTTCTTTCTGCTTCACATTTTACCTCAGCCTTTTTCCCATTATCCCCCCCAACCCCCATTCTGCCCCTGTTCCTCTCTGGAGACAGATGTCTAGCAAGTCCGAAGGCAGAGATTTTATTCCCTGCTGAGTGACCACATTTCACAGTGGAGATGCACAGAGGGGATTCAGCAAGGCTGTCCCATGGGGGACACTGGGGTTTACATCCTCTGGGGTTACGCGAGGGTAGACAGCATCCCCGTGTCAGATGGGGAGGGGTTGGATGTTGCTGTCTGTATGAGTGACGACTGACAGGGCCTTGTACCCTGCAAGATGCAGACATGGGTCCTGTGTGGCAATGCAGCTCCTATGCCTGGGCTGCATGCAGGTCTGGTTCAGGGATCAGAGGCCTAGGGTGCCATGCTTGGAGGGAGGAATGGTCTGCTGGCATGGCTGCGAGTCCTGCCACACACACTGAATGGGCTCTGGCCCATGTGAGTATAAGCATAGCTGGGTGTCTGCTCTGGGACGTTCACCTGTGACAGGCAGAAGATGTGATATTTGATGTCTTGTTAAGTGAAATATTTTGTAGGGTAGAAAATGTTGGAAATAAATGCATGCTATTTATCTACTTTTTCTTTTTTTCTTTCCTAAATGGAACTGAAACGGTTAATTTTCTAGGAGTAGGCTAGTAGTTAATGGTTTATCCATCACAAGGTTATAGATGTATAATATCATTTTATAGCTGGGCAGACAGTCCACACCACAACATGCCTTCACGCCAGTGGGACAGAATATTGATTGCAGTTGCCTGCTGTGTGGTGACTCTGACACTCTGGTCCCTTTGTGCTTGGCAGCTTATCATCAAGTTTCACACAGGTAAGAAATACAATTCTGCACTATTTGAGCTCTGTCTGAACTTTTTGTGTTCTTCTGCCTTTCCTAAAGAGTTTAAACATGATTACTGATAGACTCATCTGTGCCCCAGACTTTTAGGTGGAAATGTCTTTGTTTGTTTGATGTTTAAACAAGTACTTACAACTTTGCCTTCTCTTGTAAACAGAATAACATGGCAAACAATCTTGAATATTTCCCTTGTAATGTACTTACACTGTGAATGAATTCGCTAGCATTGTTTTGAAGAAATGTCTTGAAAGCTTCTCACTCTTTGGGTAGAAATCTGATTTACTTTTTGAAAGTCAAAAATAAAACTCTAGCTAGGCTTGTAAATAATGTTTTAAAGACTAACTACTTAGCTGTACAAGGAAAAGAACAACATATAATCACAAAGGTGCTGTATAGCACCTGTCCATGATTTTATTGCAATTTGCATTATAGAAAGCTTTGTGGAGGGAATGTAGGAAACACTGGTTTGCATATTCCGTATCTGAAAATCAGGTCAGTGCAACCTCTTAAGACACTTTCTTGTACAAACTTTGAGCAGAAATCTTGGTTCCTCTCAGCAGAATACTCAGTATATGGACATGATGCAAAATCATGCATGGGCCTATATGTATGTAAAGTTCATTGCAAGAATCAGCCATTCCTCACTGCTCACCCAGCAGGACAGATGTTATTGGAAACTAGGAGGCCCAGGGAAAAGTTTACGTTAGGACACACTGGGCTATATTTGCTTCAAGAAATCTATCAGATGTTTACAGGGAGGGAACATACCTGAACACACGAAATGGCACATAAGTAAATATTAATTGCTTAACTTAAATAATTATTTACCTTTGTGAATATAGGAATATGTTTAGGGCTTTGTTTGACTTGATGATCCTAAGCCCAGATGATTTGGAGTTAACTCTCAGCAGCTTGGGAATTCTTCTTGTGCCTCAAATTTACACAGCTACAGGGCAACTAGCTGCTAGGAATAGGACTGAAACTGCAGCAACTTCAAGGATGGGAAATACCTTAATGCCCATCTGATGCAGTGTTTTTTGTGCATAGCTGTAGTGTTTCTGTTTTTTCCAAACCTTAACTGCATTACCATTAGCAGTCCCCAGGATGTCTGGTTTAGAAAAGAAAAAAAGAGAAAAGAAACAAACAAAAAACCCACAGTTCTTGATGACATTATATTATGCAAGAATCTCAGTCTCAATTTAAGAATATATACAAAATCAATGTGATTCTTGAAATAATTAATTTCTGCAAAACTTAAAAGACAAGGACAAATAAAAAGAAGATGTTTTCCGAAACTTAAAAACAGAAGAGCCCTATGATGTTAAGCCAATGCCACAATTATTTGAGGCTGATGAGTTTTACTGTGCGTGGGGTAGGCATGACTGCATTATTAAGTCTGGGAATTCATATTTGTGAAAGACACAGATTCCTACTCACCCCACAAAACAAACAAACAAACAAACAAAAAATCTGCAATGAAAAAGCAGTAACTTTAGCAGATCTCAAGAGTGTCATGCTGTTGTTACAGAGGTGAGGTGGATGCTGCTTGCTGGCAACTGCTCAAGAAAGATGCACTTGTACCTCCAGGGGCCAGTGCTGGACTTTTTGCCTCATATGTTTTTGTTTTTCTGTTTTACCACTTGCAAAAGCAATGATTCAGGAGTTAGATCCCAACAGATTCAGGGTTCCTGGTTGTAGAAGTGCCAGCATTGATGCTTCTAGTTCAAGGCTGCCCCGGTCACGCTCCCTCCTCTCCATGCTCCTCTGCAGGCATCCCAGGATCATGTGCAGCATTTGCAAGGCAGCACCGCTGCAACTTCTGTTAAGGGGATCCTGTGTGATATGACTGCTTTGGCCATGGAGGCCTGGAGCTGTGCTGCAGGTCCCTGAGTATTTTGTGGGCTCCCAGGTCCAAAGGGCTCCCAAGGCAAAGCAGGAAACTGATTCCTGATGTCATTCCTCTGCCACATTGCCCCATGTGCTACATGCATGTGCCTGCCACATGAGCCAGCACTGCTGGGCAACAGGGCAGCAACAGTTCAAGCACTCACCCAGTTTCCCCACATCAAGCCCTTGTCTGCAGCTGCCTAAGTTGTGTCCCCCACCCCACCTCACCCCACCCCCATCCCGTCCCACTCTCAATTGCTGCATGAGTTTTCCTTTCCTTGTCGTAAGAATTCCAGCGGAGAAACAATGTGATTTGAACAGCTGATGGATAGCAAAGACATTACCTAGCTGCACATAGATGTTATTCCACTAGCATCACAGACATTTGGCTGAAACGTAGCTGAGACAGACTGCTACATAGCAGCCACATGAGCAAGAGTCAAGCAACACTTGCCAAGAACAGAATTACCCCAGCCACGTGGCGCATCCCCTATAGTCTGCAATAACCTTTCAGTTACATGAATCCCATTAAAGAGCAAGAAGTTAAGCAATCTTTTTGCTTCAATGAGAACATTAGGAATATACAATAGCACATGTGCTCCTGACAGCACTGTTTACTTTTACATTTTCTGGCTTTACTTTATTTGCCAGCACCTCAAAACACAGACTCTAAAATGTCATATCAAATAGCAGGCCTCAACCTCAGTTTTCTGTATAATTTCAAAGTATAAACTGCACCCAGTGCAGCTGAGTGGGGAAGGGATTCCAAATTCCACCCTCCATGTTGGGTTGGATGAGATAAACTGAGAGGAAGCCTTGGCCCAGGGGGGTCCCCCAGGTCTTGGAGCCATATCCCAAAGCTTGAAGTCCACCAGCACCTTCTGTACTTCAATTTCTGCTGCAGAATACCCCTGATCCAGCCTCTTTTTAAAGAAACCTTAAAATTTTCAGAGCTTGCCAAACACTTCCAATACCATGGTGTAGTCAGAAATTCCTAAGAAATGTAATTTCTCTGCTCTTGCTTATATCGTGCTTTTTTGTTTCCTGAAGCTGCAGCAGCCTGTGCAATGACTACTTCAGACAAAGCCTGCTATTCCTGCCAGGAGACAATAAAAATTGGCACCTGTCCTGGAATGTGAATAGAGGCTATGGCTGAGACCAGGACATGGATTTTTATCTGTATTACCCCATAAATTCTGGCTTAAATCAGAATATTTCTGTGTGATTTTTTGAGGTCTGAATATCCACCTGCTCACTGCCAGTTTGGGTCTTGGAAATCTGTGGCCCTGTTTTGCCCTCTTGTTCCCTGTAAAACCCTGCAGGAGCCATTTGGGCTTTTCACAGGTTCAACAGCTTGAGTTTCTTGCATTCTGAAGGCCCATACCATCATTGCTCCTGACTTTCTGGCAGCTACACAGAGCAGTTTCTGCCTACTTTTCTGTGTAGATGCAGATTAATTTTTGAAAGCTTTGACCCACATTAACAGCATTGTTTTGGGGGGTTACGAGGAAACAGTGATTGAGTCCATGAGCAAGACTGTGGGGCACAGAATAAAATATATTTCAATTGAAGCTCCAAATAAATCAGCATCATATTTGTATATATCCTTCATCAAATTATTTATAAGTATATATATTTTGCATACATATTTATGAATATGTACATCTTGATTGTTTATTTACACAGAAATTACAGAAAACGTGGTACCTCCTTGCTTCTGCCACAATGGCGGAATCTGCCAGGATGGAGCCTGCGTGTGCCCTGACGAGTGGATAGGACTCCTTTGTGATATAGGTTAGTACAAGCAAGGCAGCACGAGCCGTTGGTGTTATTTCTGTGAACCCCTCTGTTCTGGGAGGCTCCTGACCCACCTGCTCAGCAGGGTCGTGTGTGCAAGAAGAGACGTGGCTCTTCTTCCTAGAAGAGGCCATAACTTTCACCCACTTCTGTCACTCTTTCAAATGAGTAACGTATCTGGGGAAGACATTATGGTTTTCAACAGTCTGTGGCCTGTTTCTAGCCAATTTGGCCTTTGTTTGAATTCCTCTGTTTGAACATCACAATGACTCGAAAATCAGATTCAGACCTCAGTGGCCAGCATTGCTCTCTCTGGATTTTCCAGTGCCAAGGGGACTCAGTACCCAGCAGGATAATGCCTATCCTCATTTCCTGCTGCCAGTTGCAACATCACCACAAAAGTATTCACATGCATGGATCTAGACAGGATTCATGTAGGAGTGGCGAAAGAGCTGACTGATGTAAATGTGGGACTGCTCTCTGTCACCTATGTAAAAATATCATGATCAGGGGAGGCCGCAGAGAACTAAAACACCAACATCATGCCCACCATTAAGAAAGGCAAGAAGGAGGAGTGGGGAAACCACAAGCCTGTCAGGTTTTCCTCAGATCCTAGAAGTACTGTGGACCACATTCTCTTGGAGCCTATTTCCATGCCTGTGAAATACAAGAAAATAATCAGGAGCAGTCTGGATTTACAAATGGCAAATCAAGGTTGAGCAACCTGACTGCCTTCTGTATGAAGTAACTGGCCAACAGGAGTGAAAGATGTAATATACCCTGATTTTAGTCAGGCTTTTGACACTGTCTCCCTCAGCATTCTCATTTGATAGGTAAAGATGTACAGGAAGGGTGTACAGCCATTACCTGGGCTGAAAATTAACTCAACTGCCAAACTCAAAGTGTGGTATCAATGGCTTGATCAGAGTACCGTAAAAGTAGGGCAACCCGCGGGTTGATACTAGGGCCAGTATCGTTCAATGTCTTTGTTGACAATCTGAATGATAACAGAATGCACTCTCAGCAAATCTGAGGACAACACTAAACTCGTGGTGGAGTGGAGGTATTGTTGACACTTTAACAGTAGAGTGTCAACGCAGAAGAGCCTTGGAAACCTGAGAATCAGACCAGTGGAAACCCCACAGCGGCCTGCAAGGACAAATGCCAATCTCTGCGCTGGGGACACTGGAACAGACTAGAAACTTGCTGTTTCAGAAGCAGCCCCGCTGAAAAGGATCTGGGAGTGACAGTGGCTGCCAAGTTCAATATGAGCCAACAGTCCGCCTTCATTGTAAGCAAAGCAGAGCAGCTGTGCTAGGCAGAGAGAAACAGATTGATGGACGGCATTACCCTCCCTATCTTGGGCACTGGTGAGGCTCCACTGGGAACTCCATGCTCAGTTTTGCCCCCTGCTTTAACAGATATTTATTTCCTTTAAGACAAAAGAGTCAATGAGTTCATATTTTCTTAATACTGTTTTATTTTCAAAAAATTCTCCATGTATTAAAAATTTTTGATCCTAATGTTTTTGTGTTTGTTTGTTGTTTTTTTTTTCCCTTCTGTACAGCGAATTTCTGTGAGGCCAGTACTTACACATACAACAATTCTGAAGGTGATATAAAGAACCTTACTTTTGAAAGGATTATAGTGGGTAAATATGGCAGCTCCAACGAAAAATGTGAACCTCACACTGCGAATGGTATGTTTCTTTCCTTTTACTTACGCTTCACAAAGGCAAATATAAGGTTTGTGAAAGATGTTGGATCATTAGAGCAGAAGATGAGAGCTCTCTGTTTAAAGCCAGAACAGCAGTGTTCAAGCAGCAGGAGCACTAATCTCTCCACACAGCTTCCTACCTCAAGTGCATACGATTTAATGTATACATCCCAGATAGGGTACGTGTCTGTCTGGAACTCATCTGAGAGTTGGTTAAGATCACTAATGAACTGGTGTTTGACAGAAAAATTATCACTTTTTATCATGGACAATTATCACGGACACTTTCCATGAACTGTGGCTGACTGTTGACATCACTGAAATTAGAAAAACAAAACACAACGTTTGGGTTTCTCACAGAAGAGACCTGAAAAGCAAGGAGTACTCCAGCAGCATATACCAGCTCTCAGAGACCTTTTAGAGTAACTGTTGCATGGCAGTTCCACCTGCCCTTCTTAGTTCTTTCATGATAAATTAAGTACTTTTTACAAGACATGGTAAAAAGTCTTTCTGATGGTTTAGTGCTGATGTCTGCACCTCCAATTTGAGAGACATTTCTGCAGTTCTAGCATGTTTAAACTATCTAAATTTGGCATGCATAATCTCAGCCACTGAGACAAAATTGTGTCTATAAGTATAAAACACATGTTCAAAAATGACCAGTAATAAACCAGTTAAATAATTGATGGTCACTTCTAATCTTGAGAGACAATTATTCTTTGTATGCAAACAGAAAATAACACTGACTAGGGTGTCACACCCACTGAGCTGTTTTACTTCCTAATGAGGTCATGTGCATATGACTGAGGGCTTGTGTACTAAATGCATATCTTTCTGCTTTTACAATATTACCAGGTAACTCTTCAATTGCGATTCGGTTGTGCTCCAGAAACGGAATAATTCCTACTTTAGAGGAACCCAGTGTGCAGAATTGTAATGAAAATCTGGACTCCCTAGCATCACAGGTAATCTTGACATGCTGTTTACAGAATGGCTGGGATTCTGCAGCATCACAATAAAAAAAAATGCAATAGGTATTGGAGGCAGGAAATATGTATTTGTGTTTCCTTTCTTAAAATTTTGCAAACCGATAAATGAACCACCAAAGCCTTTTTTTCAGGGGAATTCTTGGCATGTGCCTGCTTTGCAAATGGATTTTTTATAATGCTGATTATTTTATTTTGCTTGATTTTGCCTGAACACTATATCCCACCTAATATTACCTAGCTGGCCTGGAAGTTCCTCACTCAGGTTCCCACTTCTCAGCAAACACCTGAGAGTGGAGGCAATGCTGACCCAGGATACTGAACTGCTGAGAAAATTGATGGGATTTCAAAGAGAGTGGCAAGAGTGGCACTCTTTTTGAGAATAGCCACTTGTGGGTTATCAAACACACAGTTAGCACAGTGGTGATGACACTGAGATGTTAGAAAGGATTAAGAGCAAAGCCTAAACATTTTTGTCTCTCAATAATTCAAAGTCAAAATTTCTTGTATGAATGACAAACTCTTCCTGATTTAAAACAAAACCAAAACCAAACAAAAAACATATACCCTTGCCCCCTTGCCTCGCCTTAAGGCTTAGGTCTGTCATTCTCAAAAACATGGAGCACTGAACATGATTACATACATTAAAGACAGCCACAACTGTTTTCTGCTTCTGATCTTCGATTCTTTATCACTAGTCTCGAAAAAAAAAAAAAAAAAAAAAAAAAAAAAAAAAAGGAAAGAAACAGATACAGTCCCTCTAAGTGAGTCAATCTTTCATATTGTTGCTTGCATCCTTAATCCTTGAGATCAAGATTATATTTTCCCAGTATATAAATTTTATCAAATGGTTCAAATGTCAATTGTTCTCTGTAATAATATATAATACTACTAGCAGTTATTTATAATGCTAATAAGAGGCAGGTCTGCATTTGGTTGCAACATAAGGTTAGCCTGCTGCTAATAGTAATTTGGGGTTTTCTTACAATTTTTGGTGTTGTACTGCCACCTAGTGAACGTCAGGCAGCTCGGGGTCTGAAGGTGCATTCCAAGAGTCCAAAGACATGCTTAGTGATCTATAGACCAGGTTTAAAAGGATTTTCATTCCTATAAACACAAATATTTACTTTGAACACAAGATGATGCTACAAGTCAGAAGTAAGAATAGTGAAAATAAGCTTTCACCATGTGCATGATGCAGATGCTTTCAAATCAAATAATAAATCTCCAGTAATTAATTATAAATGTAAAATTCCTTCCTTCCTCCCTATGCAACACATTCCCTCTATTCCTACCACTCTGAGCTTTAGAAACACTTGAAAGATTCATGATTTAATTAAACTTGATTTGGATGCCTTAATGGATTAGAAGAAGGATGACTCAATACACTGTTTAGACAGTGTCCATAACATATGAAGCAAGTTCTTCTGATGATAAACAGGCTTTCCATGCCTCCTAGGCATATTTTCAGCGAGCTATACCTTCATATAACATACAGATAACATTTGTGTGTGTGTGTAGTTTTATACCTAAGATATTATAGACATTTATGCCCTACACATTAAGTGCTAACTGATCAAACTGGGCCCATCCAGAGCTTGTAACAATTCTTGGTGCTTCCAGCACTGATTCTTTTATTTTTTTTTTTTGTTTATTCTGATTTGACACTACAATATACTGAAGTGAGGATAACGTTTTCAGTGCAGTTTTTGAATACTGTTCTGAGAAGCACTATTATTCTAGATGACATTTCTAAAGTTCCAGTGATGGTTTTCCAAAAAATCAGTTTCTGGTTATTTGAGGACTATTTAGAGGTTTACAGAATTTTGTAACATCAGAAGATCCAGGAGGGCTTACTGCTAGTGTCGACACCCACCTGCCATGAAGGAGTGGCAAAAGATGCCGTCAGGTTCTTCTTCGACTATCTGTATGATTTTCTGTAAGAACGTTATAAAAGTGGTGTCTTTTTTTCCTTTTCTTATTTCTGTTGAATGGCATTTTCCTACTAGGTGGAAACTGCGGAATCCAGCGCTGTTTTAGAAATTGCAAAGACCACTCAAATCCTTACTGCCATGCCTGACCAACTGACCACACAGAACATCTCTGCTGCCATGGATATCTCAGTGCAGATTCTGAAAAAGCCAAACATTTCAGATGACCCTCAAGTGAGTTTTAAGACTGTAATAAGATACTTATGGCTTAATATTTGGGATATGGATTCTGTCCCTTCTCCACTAGCAGATTTAGCAGTATGCTGAGTTATTTAAGTGGCCCTGAGTGAATACCTGTGGAATCACTGCTGAGTGAGAGTAAATTCCCAGAGTGTAAATTTGTTTCTTATCAGCTCTTTAAACTTGGCCTGATCTGGAATTCTAATACTAGTAGCATCATTTGACTTATTCTTTACTGTCTAAATTAATAGAAATGTGGTGTTTATAAACCCTTGGCTCAAGCTTATATTCTATCAAATGATATCCGGTATTTTGTTTACTCCATTGTATGCACTTTCAAGTAATGCCTATTGTATTCATACTTTGTCAATGCACTGTAGAACAAAGGATGATTTATTTCATTTATCTTTGAACATTGCCTTTTTTCCTTTTTTTTTTTTTTCTTTTTTTTCTTTTTTTCTGATTGTCTCAGGCATCTAACACAGTAGTGGCTACAGTGAGTCAGCTCTTGGATGCCAAGGAAACAGAATTCAGAAGTGATCTTGTCAATGTTACATCAAGGTAACCTCAACTTTTGCCCTTCTTATTAAATCTAATCAACAGCATTTTCCTTTGTGTTTCAGAATGAAAGTTGTTTATGAACACATCAAAATTTTAGTGTTCAACTCTAAAGTGCAATTTTATTCAGTAAATTTATACATACATAAATAATTTTGGCTGACTTTTTATGCTTTGTATAAAGGATAAGGTCAGGGAATTATGCTTCTGGAGTTAAATTCTGATTTGATCAATTGGCTTAAACAGTATGGGTAAATTGTTTAAGTAGCACAGTACTGTTTGTAAACAGGGAGGGGTTTACAGGAGGAGGGACTTACCTGCAGGTTGGAATGCTGGCACTTTAAAAACACTTCCAGGTTTTTTATTGTATTTCACAGAAGTCTGAATTATTATTGCAATTCCCAGCATGTAGAAAGGGGAAGCTATCAGCATGAGGGAGCTGCACCCTGCATTTGTTAGAAGAAATTTCTGACTTACCTAACAAGCTGTTGCAATTTGACAGCATGCTAGATTTCACATTGCCCCACTCCCAGCTGCATGTATGGCTAAATCCTGCTTCTCTTGATGTTAGAAAGTAAAATTTTCTTTTGACTTCAGAAGTAGCAGAATTTCCTCTGCTGCAAGAGATAACATGTAGCTTCTTCACTCATGTGCCAGAGAATCAAATCAGAGGGGAAGCTCAGAAACTGCACCTATAGCTGTGTGTAACAGCTAGTAGTAAGGTTTTTTTCCCCACTCATTATTTCAATGCAGACTCACAAAAACGATTGAAGAATTTTCTTTGATGAGCAACATCACTCAGACCAACATTGCAGTCCAGTCTGTCCCACTGATGTTGAACTCCTCTGCAATTTTGTTTTTGGCACAGAGAGGTAAGCCTGGGTGTGTTGTTGGATTTACCAGCAAAAGCATGTGTGTGCCATAAATTCTAATGCAGCCACTTTTAATTTTTGCAGATGAAACACCGGGTAATTATCAGACAACAAAACTAGAAATACAGAAAGATGCCACTGGGCTTAATGATGAACTCAGTACTGAAGTTCAGATACTGCTCAATATTACAAGTAACAGTAAGTTCTTTCTCTTACTGAAAACTGTGGCAGGAGAAATTCTGAATGAATATTCCCTAAAAATCTGTTTTGGGAAAACAAACAAACAAAAACTGAATCAATATTAAAAAAAATATGATTTTATAACTACTATAGCAACAAGTTTTTTGATATGCATGTTGGTACCATATTGTGGCACAAAAATGCACATGTCAAAGGAGCTGGATGATCTTATTTATAGATTAATACATGTGTACGTGTGATGGTCAGAAAGCTTTGCATGTTTTGGTACTTTCCATTTTTTTTTTCTTTTTAAAAATTCAGAATGTAATGAATCTTTGACCATACCTCTCTATATATCAAGATCAAAGGCTAGTACTTATGTATCCTGCCCCAAATCCAAAGACATCTGCCATTTCAACTAAAATTACTCCTACTGTCAAGTGTCAGCCAGGACAGATGTGTTCTTACATCTATGTGTTGCAATCATTTTTAATGGCACACGGGATTTTTTGAGCTGTCCCTTATCACAGAATCACAGAATTTTCTAGGTTGGAAGAGACCTCAAGATCATCGAGTCCAACCTCTGACCTAACGCTAGCAGTCCCCACTAAACCATATCCCTAAGCTCTACATCTAAACGTCTTTTGAAGACTTCCAGGGATGGTGACTCCACCACTTCCCTGGGCAGCCTGTTCCAATGCCTCTTCAAAAGCATATAGTTCCTTTGCTTCTTTTGCTGCAGAAGCTGATGGCTGGGTAGTTTACCCTGAGTGGTGGTGAGGGTTAATGCCAATTTAACCTAGCAGCTGGAGTCCCAAGCAGGATATAATCCTGGCCTTCTAACCAGGCACACGATACCTGGCTGCTGATTATATGTCATTTGTCTTCTGCATGTCCAATTTTGTCCCTTGTGCATGATTTGCAGGAAGTTTGATTATTCACAGCTGCAAATACAGCCCCAGGGAGCTGAACTTTCATCATGTGTTTTTCTATGACATGCTAAAACTGCAGAAGTTTCAGTCTTGGTACCTGAAACCAGCAGACTCATCCTAAGTCTCTCTGTACAGTAACAGTAACACTAGACATCATAGCACAAGAGTATAATGAAGATTAAGTTTGCAAAGCATTTAAACTTATTATTGCTGAACATTGTTCATATACCAGTCCACAGGGAAATGAACAATCCTGTCCTCTCATAAGGGTTAGAAAAGCACTAAAACTGTTGCAGACAACAGGCCTGTGGAAAACCAGTGTGATCATGTAAAGTCTTTATCATAATGCCTGTGTATCGTAACACTTCCTTCAAGTGGGCTGGATTGAATGCACAGTTTATTAAAAAAAAAAAAAAAAAAAAAAAAAAAAAAAGATTTATTCAGTATTAAATACACACATGACATTTTGTAGGTATAAAACTACATTAGTCTCTCATGAAGAAAACAAAATTATAAGATCAAAAATAAAATCAATTGCATAAACTAGGATTTTTTTCCCCTCGCTTTAGCAACAATTAAGACTAGTGATTTAAATCACTTAGAAATCTCTCTAATTTGGTGTAAGAGTGTAACCAAAGAAATAGAGTCCAAAAGTTGGGTCTGAAGGGAGAAGTCCAGCCAATCTCTTTTGATCCCCCAACTTCCTATTAACTGTAAATGTCTCTGTTGTTACTATTTCTTCTTTAGTGTTATTAAAAGCCTGGCCATTTGTCATATGTGTATGTATCTGGATTTAGAATATTATTTCCCTCATTGCTAACATTTTTCTTCAGAAAAGGCATTAGGAGAAGGGAAATAATTATTTTATTATTAAAATTTCACACTCCACCCCAGCAAAAATTGAAGATGAATCTTTTGAAATTCATGGGGAAAAAGAAATTCTTCTCTACATTTTAAAGGGATTCTAAATAAATATCTAAATAAAAATATGCTGTAAATACTGGATGTGTAAAGCAACATAGGATAGGCTTCTTCCAAGGCACCAGTTTCTCTGATATCTGTACCTACTTTTCTGTTTGCCTAGCGAAGGTTCATCAATCAATAGAAGAGCTGGCTTTGTCCTTTATCAAAATGACAAACTCTTCCAGTCAAAGACTTATTTAAGTCACAGTAATTTTTCTAAACAAATTGTCTCTGGCAACATTGATGGTGGAACAGCCAGTGGTGTTGAAATAGCCTTCAATCCCAAGGTAAGTTTCTGTAAGAAATCATAGAATTATAGAATCATGGAAACACAAGTTTGGAAAGGACCTACAAGATCATCTAGTCCAACTGTCCTCCTATCGCCAATACTACCCACTAAGCTACTAAATCTTATCTCGTAGCACATTGTCCAGGCACTTCTTGAACAGGGGTGGTGACTCCCCCACCTCCCTGGGCAGGCTGTTCCAGCTCCTGACCACTCTTTGAGAGAAATAGTTTTTCCTGATATCTAATCTAAATTTCCCCAGGCACAACTTGTGGCCATTTTCTCGAGTCCTATCATTAGTTATCTGAGAGAAGAGGCCGACCCCCTCCTCATCACAACCTCCCTTCAGGAAGTTGCAGAGAGCAATGAGGTCTCCCCTGAGCCTCCTCTTCTCCAAACTAAACAACCCCAGTTCCCTCACCAGAGCAGAGTACAGGGGGACGATCACCTCCCTGCTCCTGCTGGCTGCACTGTTTCTAATATAGGCCAGGATGCCATTGGCCTGTTGGCCATGTGGGCACACTGCCAGCTCATGTTCAGCTGAGCATCCATCAACACTCCCAGGTCCATTTCTTCTTCACAGTCTTCTAGTCACTTGGCCCCAAGCCTATAGTGGAACATTAGGTTATTGTGGCCAAAGTGCAGGACCCAGCACTTGGCCTTATTAAACCTCATCATATCAAACCTCATATTATTAAGCCTTGTTAAGCCTCAGACCAGCAGCCAAGCCTATCCAGATCCCTCTGAAGGGCCACTCCACCCTCAGGCAGATCGACACTATCTCCCAGCTTGGTGTCATCTGCAAATTTACTGAGGGTACACTCAATCTCTTCATCCAGGTCATCAGTAAAGATATTAAACAAGATAGGCCCCAGTACTGACCCCTGGGGGCCACCACTTGTAAAGGGACACCAGCTAGACTTAACTCCATTAACCACTACCCACTGGGCACAGTCCCCCTGCCAGTTCATTACCCAGAGAAGAAATGCCACGTTCAGTTTGACCAGAGGCTGTCCTTGTCCTACTACCTCTTAAATACTCAGGGAAAGACATATAAGTTGAGAGTGGTGTGTTTTTATTTTTATTTATTTTTATTTATTTTTATTTTTAGCACACCACTTTCATTTCTGGCAATAAGCAGTTGAGAGCGTTTGTGGGTTTTAGATTTCCAACCCCCCCCCCCCCCCCGCCCCAGAAATGATTCCAGATATTACTGCATTTTTTGCAGGAAATGCCTTTTGTGAGAGCCAATTTGCTTAATTAGCAATGTTTACATAATATTTATTCATTTTTTAGCAGGCTTTCTCCAAAACAAAGACAAAAATACTTCAATTCTTCTTACAATATTTAACTCATGGCAAAGATTTTTAGGCTTGAGCACATGAGTATTTGAGTATGATAGATCAGTAATCACCACCATAGTGCTTTGGGAAACAAGCACTTAAAAATACAGTAATAATGGAAAACTATTTTTTTCTTACTCCTACCCTTATTCCTCATCTGTAATGAACTACCAAGACTGTGAACAAGATTGCTTTTAATATTTATTTGCACTTCAAGGTTCTCATTTCATATTCTAACTGCAGTAACCTGCAGAAGTATATTGTCTGAGAAATACTGCATGCAGTTTGACATATTTCTGTGTGAGCAAAGCCATAGTGCAGGAGGGGAGGGGATGGTACACAGAATTTATCATTGTTTGCTTCCTTTTATTGTGTGGATTCATCATTAATCAGCTGGCAGTAATTTAATGTTACTAATATCTGAAATCTTTTGTTTGGCCTATGCAGAATTCCTTTGGTATTTATTTAATGTCTCGTGGATGTGTATTTGAACTGTAATTACCTGAATAATTCATAGAAATGGGTCATTTCTTTGTCACTCTTGACTGAGAAAGAACATACAAAATAAGTTCAAAAAGCTGAATAAAGCTGTTACTGATTGCTTTCATAAATTTACTGGAAATCCCTTAGTAGCTGTCGGCTCCCCTCTCAGAGGATACTTGTCAGTATGCTTTTTGCTGGTGCATATGTCTTTGTGTTTCTTTATCCCATTTTTCTCCTTGTAATCCCTATTTGTAGTACAACACATCCAAATTTCTGCTGCATGATTATGCATGTGTCTTTTGGGACTATGCTGTGAACGACTGGAACACTGCAGGCTGTACAAAAGAAAGAGGCCAATTCTTGAGATGCAAGTGCAACCACACTACTCATTTTGCTGTCCTCATGGTAGGTCTTTGTTCTTCCATGAATGGGAAGAATCTGGTGTGGTGCTTTTTGTTATGGGTGGTGTTTTTTTATTTGTTTGTTTGTTTTCTTTTGTTTTCACTTGTTCTCTGGCTTACAAGACCAGAATGACAATAAAAGGGCTTGGGCGCAGTGCCCTGGCTAGAAGGGTACTGAGCTAGAAGGCACAGCAGTTGAAGATGCCCCCACTTATTTGTCTCTGATCCATGACAGAACTGGTTAATGGGGACATGTGATGCTCCCCAAAGCTGCTGGAAGGCCATAGGTATGGGCAAATCCTGGTTTCCACTGGCACAAAGCCTGAGGGCTAAGCCCATCTGACTTTGCTCTGGCGCTGGCGTTCTTCTTGCTGTGGCAGCTCTGCACCTGAATTGTTGCAGCTGTTTTAAATGAATGTATGGCTGAACCCTAAAGTACCCTGACACAAAAAGCATCTTGGGATCTGTGTTAGCTGCAGCACCAACTTGTGTTGAGCAAGTAACTTAAAGCACTCAGCATTAGCTACTTCCTTTGCTTACATGCTTACAAAAAGCAATTTCTCTGTAAATATTAAACCTACTGCCATTTAGTTTTATATATTGCTCTCTTATACTTACAAGACTATTTAGGAATGACTGTCTCTGCCATTCATTATTCTGCCAGATTTTCTAAATAAAACTCTCCATGGCTAACATCATGGTCATTGATTGCTGGAGTGCTAAGATTTCAGAGTTCCTTTTTACTCCATTTTCACAGAATAGCATTTCTATATTTGTAGTACTTACTTGTTTCTGTATTTCCCTTTGTGTTATGCATGTCCTTAGTGTATAAAATGACTGTATTCTAAGAGAAAATTCCCATCCATTTGTGCAAAGTTAATGGTATTTTCTGTTTCTCTGACTACATTTACATTTTGTGTGCTGCTTTATGGACACTGTTCAAACAAAGACTGGTTTTGATTTGGAATTCCTTACGTCTTACCTTAGACCTTATCACCAGAAGTCAAAATTCAGAAATGCACATCAGTATGAAAAGTTAAAGCTACTCTTTTCAGACTTTTCAGCCTTGTATTTCTCTAGGAATAATTTAATCTGCTACCTTGCTGAATATTTGATTGGCATTGTTAAGTCTCCTTTTGCAGTTCTGCACAAGCTTCTCTTGTTTTGTTGTCTGGAAAAATTGTGTGTGATCTGAAAATTTTGTCAGTAGCTAGCAACAGTCATAGCTTTACTAAAACATTTTCATTTTTATGTGCAAATAGAAATACAAATTTTAGGAAGGAAATCATCTCATCTTATAATCAATCTGATTTTTTCCTAGGCCTTTCGGATCAATTATAAATATGCAAAGCCTTTGGAGTGTATCTCATATGTTGGTGTTGGATTGTCCATTGCTGGCCTGGTCATTACCATTTTATTTCAGATATTCACGAGGTAAGAGAGAAGGTGTGAAACTGTGTTTTGTACTAAGTTCCAATATTTTGCTCTGTATATAGTTTGAGGGGAAACAGAGGCAGCAGCCAGTCTGGAGCATATTTCAATATAATTGATCAGCAGATAGTATTAAAAACAATCTAATTGTGTGTTGTGTAGCTTGGGAAATGTGTTTTACTGATTAGTGAAGTTATGCAATGTCTATGTGTATGAAGTTATGACGTCACCTTTTGCAAGTTGAATGTACCTATGGTGAATGCTTTGTTTTATGACTTTCCAACAAAAATGTTCAGTCTAGGTATCCTACGGGTGATAATACAGGCTATGACAATAAAGCAAGCATAGTGTGCTACTGAGGACCAAGTCAAGGATTGAACCTTTTACCATGGGCTCCCATGATTATGTCTAAAAATCTATCTCTGGTTTATGTCCCAGGAACACATTTGTCCAGTCTCCATGTGTTAATGGTGCTCTGCTGTTACTGTTTTGTTCTACGTCTGCCTGGCCTCACTGATGTCTGTGTGACCGCCTTGGTCAGGCATTTGACAATACAGGCCCTGAGCTGTATTGTTGCTACATTGACCCATGCTACACGTTGAGGTGTTTAGTTCACTGTGCTCACTTAATACTTACTAAATGTGTAATAGTCTTCCATCACCAGTTCGACCTACTTTATACTTTCTTGTGTGCCCTGTGCCCTGGTATTACAATGTCTAATGAACTGTCTTTCTTCTAGCCAGTTAGCAATATGCCTGTTACACTGCTGTCTTCATTCAAGGCTAATCATTTCAGTTCACTCTCTTTTCTCTCAGACTTTTAGTGTTCATGTAAAAGCATGTATATCACTCCTCAGGTTCTCTTTTTGCTATCCAATTTAAATATTTCTTTGATTTCTTTTGCCTATTTAAGAGTTTCTATATTACAGACTTCTGTTTATAAAACAGCTGTAGTAAACGGTTGATTTCAAAGCATCATGAATATATAGTAACAGAGGTTATGTACACTGTTTGTGTCACTGTTTTATTGCGAATGACTTCACTGAAATACAGTCACAGCACACTTCCTAGATGGACATGCTTGGGATTAATGGTGTCATGTGATTCTGCCTTGAACAAGGAGCAAAGTCATGCCAACAGAGCTGTGGCATTAAGAGCTGTAAATTAAGAACTATCTCATCTCTCTTGCACTAATGTAGATTTGGAGTAATTCCATCAAGGTCAATGTTTTTAGGATTTTTGAAGCTTTCAGACTTTACCTTTTAAGTGCATTTACAAGACAGCATTTGGAAGTGGAGTTATTATTATTTATTATATTGTAGTTATTATTATACTTATTATTATACTTATTTTTATTCTTTAGTACCTTGAAGAGTGCTTAGAAATACTTGTCTTATGCTCTTAACACCGAAGAAAATGGCCCTAAAAGAGCAGAGTGACAAAAATTAAATGCATCCCAAATTCTTTTGGAAAGAGTCCAGTCCTAGAAGGTGCTGGGTCTTCTCTGTTCTAGTTGAAGTCAGATGAAATTGAAGAATTTGGTAAGGTGTCTGAGAGTTACTACAGTGTAAAATTCTGCAAACAAGTTATTGCTTTTTCTATAAATATATATTAAAGACTGCACACTCTAGCTTGCTTTTGACGTCAACAGAAACGAAGAAATATTTTATATTTTTTCTTATTTTGCTTTACCTTCTTCTCCTAAATGTATTCCTACCAATAGGAAAACTCGGAAGTCATCTGTAACGTGGATGTTAGTGAGTCTCTGTTCCTCAATGCTAACTTTTAACATTATCTTCATCTCTGGAATTGAAAACCAAAATGCCAGGAATCACAGCAGCAATACCAGTGGATATGAACAACAGTACAGTACTTACTATACCACCAATAACACCTTGCTCAAATCTGACATGGTAGATCCTCCTGAAGACTCCTGGTGTATGGCTGTGGCTGTCCTGCTGCACTATTTTTTGTTGGCAACGTTTATGTGGACAGCACTCAATTGTGCACAACTGTATTTATTGCTGATTAGAGCCATGAAGCCCCTTCCTGGAAACTTCATTGTAACCATGTCAGGAATCGGATGGGGTAAGATTTAAAGTCCTATATGTGGCAACTCTTACCACACTACCAGTACATAGTGCATTCAAGGAGAAGTATGAAGATAGCAGATCAGTAGTGAGCAACTAAGAATCAATGTCTCTCTGGCTTAGGCAACATGGTTTAATGAATAATCTCCTGTTGCACCTTGCACTACTGGTATAAATTGAGCTTGTTTTCACTGTCCTGATATGGCACTGAAACAGAGCTTGTTCACCAGCACCACAGCATATATCTAGTGCATGCAGGAGAAATTTTCACAGTAATCAAGACACTCAACAGTCTTGTTCTGTCAACTACAGGATTATTTTTTTTTTCAGATACAGTGGTTGTGTATATGGAGTCAGGTTCTTCATTTAGACATCTCTGAGATTCCTCGGGACCTCAACCAGAGCCTTGCATGCATCCAAAAGCAAGGATTGACTTATATAAGTTGTTATAGATTATTTATTAATAAGCAGAGAGTGCATTCTTAAAATACTATTGCAATTAGCAACAACACTGCAGCTTGAAAGGAGACTTTTTTGGAGGACTGAAGAATACAGCCAGATGCCCACTAGGTATAGTAAAAATCTCAGCCTCCTGCCTTTTCCACATTGTGTATTCAGCTAGCATGATATGTGTTTTTGATGGCATCTACCAAGCAGCTTTAGATTCAGATTGTTTTATAGTTATGTTTTGCATATGGGTGGAGGCAGAGGCCATTCTTTTAAAACTTCTAGAATATGGACTGCACGTGCAGGCCAGAAAATGTTCAGTGAAAGCTGCCTGGCTATATGTCATTGCTCTCCACAGATATTAGCATGATAACACAGCATTAGATTCCTCACTGTCCTGTGACTGCATGTCTAAAAGAGCATGATTCTGACTCACTGCTTGTCAGATTTTGAGCGCACAGCAATCTGGAAGATTTATAGTAGAGCTGAAGGAGGGAGAGAGCAGCACGTTTATTTCCCAGACAAGAACCAGTGTGGGAGGCTCCTTCCCATGAAATGTGCTACTTAAACTCTTCTAACAGGTAGTTAGGACACAGGGAAAACAGGAAATGAAACAAAGGGGTCAAGGACGTAACTACACAAGAGCAAGAAGCTGTTTATGTGGAATGGAGTTAGGGTGCACCTATACAACTGAACAATAAATTGCTAATGTCTCTCCTATCAATTAGGAATCCCTGCTGTAGTAGTTGCAGTAACACTTGGAGCTACTTATAGAGAAGGAAAAGCTTTAAACTACCGACAGGAAGAATTGTAAGTTTGTGTATTATTACAATACTTGCTATTGCATGCCTTGTATGATGGCTTAATATTAATACTATTCTCATTTTATATGGTATATTATTTTGTAAATGTAATTACCTGTACTAAAAAGAAAACAAAACTCTTCACTCAAGGTCAACTTTCACTATAAGGAATTGCAGTTTTTCCTCACTAAGGACTTAGGGTACCGTACCCATATCTGCCCTGAATGCTACTGCAAGATCTCCTGTGGCTTTAAATGGGAACTGTAGACGCTCTTATACTGACTAAAATTCAGGACCTTCACTTAAGTTCATAACTGCATTTCAATATCTAAGCTTACTCCTCACAGTTATTTGAAATCTTTCTGGCCAACATAACTACATCCCTAATTACTCTATGTGTTTGGTACCTGTACTTAAATTTTTGTGCCAGCACACCAAAGCTGGATAGAGGCTTACAGTGGGTGATGCAGAATTTTTGGATGCAAACAAAAATGCTCTTCCACATGGCGGTGATCTTGTGATACTCATGTAGGGAGTGTTGACTTCTAGCTTGAGATTATTTGTCAGTGAAAAAAAAAAAAAGTTAAATATTTTACAGGGTAATCCCATCTTCCTGAAGTTGCCACTGTTTTTGTTTCAACTTTTGTCCATAATGTCTTCCTTTTAACTCTTTAGCTTTATTATAATATATACCCTAGAGATCAAATTGTATATGGTGGCCAGATACGTATTTGGTTAGCTATAGGGTTAGCTATATTCCACCTTATAATATTTTCTGATGCAGTTTGTTTGGTAAATCACTTTGAACTCCTCAGAGAAAAGAAAAGCATGATTGAAAGTCCTCAGTTGTCCAGGACTGGTTGCCTTTCAGAGAGAGGTCTTTTGGGATTAAAAAGAGGTGTACTGTTTTGTTTTGTTTTGGTATTCTGAATAATTTGTCTAACATATCTTTTGAAATGGCCTCTCTTTTTATGAAAAGTTGCTGGCTTGCAGCCCTGGATCAAGATCAGAATTTCAGTATAGAAAAGCCCATGTTGTGGTCATTTCTTTTGCCGGTAGCACTGATACTCCTGTTTAACATTATCATCTTCATCAAGATCATTGTCTCTGTGATATGGAAGGAGAACAAGGATTTGACAAGGTGAGATGGCACAGAACTCCTCAGATCTTTCAGATGTATTCCTTGATCTCTTGTTAAGAGCTCAGGTTTTCTTGTCACAAATTTGGATTTCTGAGAAAATCTTTTGTTTTAAAGAAATGTGCATTTAAAGCTGTCAGAGAATGAATTCCATAATGGGTCACAATATGTTCTTTTGCATAGCAGTGAACACATTACAGGCTTTCCCCCAGCCACCACCACTTTTTTTTTTTTTTTTTTTTTTTTCCAGTGTTACTTGAGTTCAATGAAGGTTATGTGTGATTTAATCAGCGTTGAAACAGATTTCCCTGCCCGGTTTTAAATCAACACTCTGTGTATTGTCACAGGCTAGGCATCACAGACTTTGCAGTGTTCATTGTATTACTTAAAAGAGAATTGCTTTAATTTTCATTATCCCAAAGGACTGACCTGTTCAACAAAACTTTGCACTTTATTCCCTTTATGTAAAATTTTCACGGTTGGAGCAAACCAAAATGCCTTCTCTCTGATTCCTCTATGGCTTGAGAGAAACTGGATATCCAAACTTCAATGGCAGCTTATTCTTATACTGAAAATTGAGACTATTTGGATCAAAACTGTAAACATCCTAAAAGGTTTATAGTAACTAGCATATTAATTTTTAATGTATCTTGTTGCTTTGGTAAATCTCATGTTTTTGTTAAAGAAAGATATATCCATACAGAGATTATTCAGATAAGCCTTTCTTTCTTTCTTTCTTTCTTTCTTTCTTTCTTTCTTTCTTTCTTTCTTTCTTTCTTTCTTTCTTTCTTTCTTTCTTTCTTTCTTTCTTTCTTTCTTTCTTTCTTTCTTTCTTTCTGTCTCTCTCTCTCTCTCTCTCTCTCCCTCCCTCCCTCCCTCCCTCCCTCCCTCCCTCCCTCCCTCCCTCCCTCCCTCTTTTTTTTTTTTTTTTCATTTCTAGGAATAAGAAGGATTCATTCATGGGAAAGATCACCAGCACTATCTCTGTAGTTGTAGTGCTTGGAATCACCTGGACAACAGGCTACTTCATGCTAATAAATCAAGAGGAAACTAGTCTTGTTTTCAGCTATGTGTTTTGCATTTTGAATGCTACACAGGTGAAGTATCTGACAATTCTGAAATTCCGAGACTAATAACTGAGATAATGGAAAAAAGATGTCCGATTCATTTGTCAAATGAATGGTGGTATAGTGGCTAAGTTTTTGGAAAGCAGTTGTGTAGGTTCAGAATTTTTGCTCAGAAAAGGGTGTTACCCTTCTGGTCTGTCACTCATAAAACATTTCCCATCAATATTTCCCATAAAATATTTCCCATACAAATCAGTGCAGGACTTTATTTCAAGGTCACTACTGAAAAGACCACCCTGACTGGCTTCTCTTGCACCGAACTGTATATGATATTAAGAGTGAACATCAGGAAAACTTTCTTTATCTCCTGGGAGAGAATCCCTGGGAAGTAAGTAGAGCTTTATGGCTTGAGAACTTTCACAGTGATTCTGGATGGAAGCCTACAGGAAAGGACCTGCTTTGCTTTCCCCCATAAGTAACGTGGCCCTGGTGGATTCTTGGCTTTATATTCATATAAGGCATAGGACCTATGAAGTACATGGAGTAGCGAATACTTCCTTGTCGCATCACTGAATATTTTCTGTGAAATGGCTGATTCGACATATGTGACAATTCCCTCTTCCCCAAATCCTAAACTGTTTACTGTCAGCTTGATGTAATGAAAACTGCGGCCCTGTACTCCAGTGGGGATTAGATCTGCAAACTCTCCCTGCAAAAAGTTCTGAAGTGATTATCACTCTACTAATGGATTTAGTGATTTAAAACTGAAATCACGAAAAGAGCTAGACCACGGTTCTCTCTGTTTAAAAGCATCATCCTGTTTTCCTTCTCCTTCAGCATTCTCCTGAAATGCTTTAAGTGAGAATTTAGAACTGATATAGAAATTCTCAAGTCTGGTTTTCCCTCCGTATGTGTCTGCTGAAAGTGCTGATAGGGCACACCAGCCACGTTCAGTGCATAAGGCATACCCAGGCAGGTCCTAGTTCATTCTGTCCAGCAGAAAGCAATAACACCTTTCTGAGATAACCCATTACAATGTGCAAATGAGGCAACTATTGCTGCAATTTCATAGTTATATAGAATAATTTTCTCCAAGAAAGTAGTTCTTGTATTCCAAGGCATTAATGTCATTGTTAGTGGTTACAGAAAACTATCGTATAGTTACTTTTTCAGGTCAAATAATATTGACTAATCTCTTCTGGTTTTATCAGTAAAACATTAACACCATGCTTTTGTTTACTCTACAGGGAATTCAGATTTGTATTCTGTACACTTTCAGATCACCAATCTTCAGGAAAAAGGTTTCTAAAATGATTTCTGCTTGGAAGGTGCCAGAGATATCAGTCTACCTGCATTCACAAATTTACCATGTTTCAAAATTATGGCCTGTAAAACATTTCCAGGAAACTTTCAGATCATTTGAGACAGAAAATATTTCCTGTTCCACCTTCTCTGATAGCTATTAGAAACCTGTAAATACATGAAATATAAACCCATATTTTTTCATAGTTTGCTTTATGTATGTCTCACATGTATGTATGTATGTATGTATGTATGTATGCTGAATGACGGACAGACTATTCCAACTGCAGTTGGCTTGGTATAGATCTTCAGACCAGAACAGCAGGAGTCAAAAGCAGGACCACATGCGTGTGATTGTTACGAGTCAATGCAGCATTAGATCCTCTTGATGCCACTTACACAGTACAGAAGTTGCTCTGTTTCACAGAATCACAGAATCACAGAATTTCTAGGTTGGAAGAGACCTCAAGATCATCGAGTCCAACCTCTGACCTAACGCTAACAGTCCCCACTAAACCATATCCCTAAGCTCTATGTCTAAATGTCTTTTAAAGACTTCCAGGGATGGTGACTCCACCACTTCCCTGGGCAGCCTGTTCCAATGCCTAACAACCCTTTCAGTAAAGAAGTTCTTCCTAACATCTAACCTAAACCTCCCCTGGCGCAACTTTATGCCCTTCTCATTTCTTAGGCCTGTTGAACAAGATTTCTTAGCTTATGCTATGTAGCTCTCCTATCCCTTTTGTAAGAACAATTTTATTTCAATTGGAAACCAAAAGGTAAATCAGCTGCACAGTTCGTACCGGTTCTGGGCACAAACTGTATGTACTACCTCCATAAAATGTTGGCTTTATGACTGTCTTCACAGAAGATAATGTGTCTTAGAGTTTTTTTATTTTTTTTCCCAAATAAAACTTCTTCAGATGAAATGACAGAAAAAATATTCGGTTTTCATATGACAACATGAAGAAAGATACTTGAAGAGCCAGGCTGGGAAAGAAATCCTTTATGACTATATAACATAGGTCCTATTCACATCACCCCCGGCTTTAGCCTGTCAGGATGACTGTTCCCTTTGGGAGGCCAAAGTGCTTCAGTTACCATCCTGCTCTGTGCTGGCTTTTGGCTGTGCCTGTCTCTGGCTCTCTGTCACTTGGCTTTATGGAGAGTTTGGGAGAGGAGCAAGCTCTTCTCGCTTTGGGACTCGAGCAAAGCTCTATGGGCTCTTCTCTAACAAATGGGAATAACGGTACTGATTCACCTCATTCTCTCCTGTCTGAGAAGAAAGACCAAGAAATTTAGACAGGCAACTTTAAAAAACATTATTTCTTTATTCCATTCTATGAATAAATACACTCACGTGCTTTTCCATCAATGGTTTTAACAAAATAAGAACACCATGTTGAATTTTACATAGCCCATTTTTAAGGAGCATGCTGAAACCAGCCAGACACGCACTTTTTTTTTTTTTTTTTTTTTTTTTTTAAATAAATAAATGTGTGGTGGTTTTGGAAACTTCCAAGCTGCTCTAAATAAGACCTGTGGGCATGATCAAATGCGATGACTGAATGTTTAGGGACTGTGTCCCTGAGTATGCTGGACATGGTAAATAAGATTTTGTGAATGTCTTGATAGAAGTGTTTCAGATGTCCTGAAAAAAACTTCTCCATATCTTAGAAATGTGTGCTCTCTCTATGAGGAAGAAAAGAAATATTTTCTGGCACTAATAAGCCTCCAAAGAGAGTGGTCCTATCAGATAAAAAGCTGAAGTTCGCCACCACTGCTTCAGGAAGGCAAAGGAGGTCAGTAAAATTTATCTAACAAAGGTAATTCATAATTTTTTTTTGGATAGGTTGCATATGTTCCTAAGCAGTATCCATCATTTATTTGTAAATCCAATGTACAACACCTGCCTTTGTCAATCCCTTTAGTTTTGTTGAAGAAAGAGTATTTTAGAAATTACAGTGTGGTTTAGGAAGGATGATATTTGATCACGTTTTAAAAAGCAGCTATACGCTGAGAGGGTGGCTCCCTAAAAGAGTGATAGGATTTTCTAGTTCACAGTGTTTTTCTTCCCACAAACAAAAACCAAATTTTTAACACTGAATTGGCAAAGTCTTGACTTTTAACTAATCAAATTAAAGTATCCTGGATTTAACTTCAGATGTTCAGTGTTATAGCCAGCACTACGCATGTCTGACCTAAAAGCAAACATTTTCATCATCAAAGAATATGGAAAATTACATATATATATATATATATATATATATATATATATATAATTATTATTTTTTAATCCAGGGTTATATGCTTAACCGTTACGGGACCAACAGTTCAACTGTTATCTATACACGTGGAATATATTGATATTAATAACACAGTGAACTTTGGCATTCGCTGTGATACGTGTGCTTTACATTCATGAGGTTTCTTATAAGGCATTGTAAAGGTTAGTTTGATAAAGAAATGCCTTGGAGAAGGACTGAATCATCTGTGCAAAGATGTAAAAAAGAACAGGCAGAATTCGTGTCTGTAAGGGATGGAATAGCGCTGTTTTCCACGTCTTTCCTATGTTTTTAAAAGCAAAGATATGGTACGTTGTTTTGGCTTTATTTTGTAACAGTTATCAAAAAACCCTCCCTCCAAAAATCTAGAATTCGCAATTAAAACCACGATCACATTCCGCTTTTTTTTCCACCTCCCTTTGGATTTCAGTGCGTGCACAGAAATCCAACCAGACTTGTCCTACACTCCCCTAAACACCCAGAAAGGCCACACAACCAAACCCCACAACCCTTTTCATATCCCCGAGAAACCCGAGACTCGTAACCCTTGCTTTTATAACCCCAACCCCCAAACTGAGCCTATTTTTCCACCGGGACCCCTCACAGTCCCCAGCACCCGGCCCCCTCAGCCCTTCCCCTCAGCGGCCCTGCCCGCAGCGCGCATGCGGGCGCCATGCGCAGGCCCGGCACCGCTCCCCCCCCGGTCCCTCCCTGCCGCCGGCCCCGCCGCTCCCTCTGCCACGTACGGCGGCGGCGTGGCCCCGGCCGGGCCCTGGCAGCCTCGGGGGGCTCCTGCGGAGGGGTGAGAGAGCGGGGGGCGGCCGAGGGGACGGGGAGGCGGCTGGGGGAGCCCTGTGAGAGGTGGGGAGCGGGGGTGAGGGCTGGGAGCTGCGGTAGCCGGGGAGGGCAGGGGGGTGGCTGCTGGGGAGAGCGGGTTTCCTGAGGCAGGGCAGCGCCGAAGGCGTGGTTTGGGCTCTAATTTTCCTTTTTCTCCGTCTCTGAGACAGCAAATGCCGCGGTGGGATCCGTTAAAAGCCAAATTAGCGTGGTCTCGGGGTGTCGGCTGTGGAAAATGGCCTCGCGTGGGGGATCCGCCTGGCCGCCTCAGCCCGCTGGGGAAGGGGCAGGGCGCTGCGCTCACGCGGCCTGGAGCAAAAAAAAAAAAAGGGGCTTTAAATGCCTTCCCGGTGCCTTTTCTCGGCCTTTATTAGGCGTACAGCGGGTTTCTGGGTGTGAGGGTGGTGATTAGGACGGTATAATTCTGTAAAACTGGTAGAGGAGCCAGCTTCCCTGCACAAAGGAACAGACGGTGCTCTCTAAGGCCGGGGCAGCTCAAGGGTGTCCGCCAAAATGGGTGTCTGAAGGAGCAGGGAGGTCCTGCTCTTACCGCCATCAGTTTCCACGTAAATTACACTGTAATGCTATAACCAGTGCCCGTATAACCTGTTCAAACAAGGCGGGAGGCAAGCTGAGTGAGCTCCAAGTTCAGCCCCTTTTAGCTGGGTTTTCTCTATGCCTGGTGTGGCCATTGATTTGCCCCTCGTTTGTAAGCTGTACCTGGAGCTGCGGCATGATCAGGTGAAGAGCAGCACCCTCTCTGTGGGTTACTCAATTCCTGAAGTGTGAGTCAGGAGACAGAAAGGTTGTCTCGTCCTTCTCCGTGTGTCACAGCGCCGTACCCTCTCCTCTTGGGAGCAAGTGAGACCTGGAGAGGCTTTGTCCTTTCTCTGGGGCTTGCTTGCATGATGCTTCGGTCCTGTGTTCCTCATGCTTGTCCATTCTGTTTTTTCATGTTGAGTTGAAAGAGGAGAGCTGGGAAGCCCAGAATGGCGTGTGTGAGAGGAACTTCCTTTTCCCTCCTATTTAGCAGCAAATTGTCTAAAAGTCAAATCACAAACATTTGAGATTAACCATGTGTGTATGAGAGAGAAAGAGAAAAGTACAGAGTAGAGTGCACTCACTATCTGGGAGGGAGTTGTGTTGTACATCGGGTTGTTTTATGTGATAAATCAGGGTCTTGTAGCTCTGGACAACAAGCACCTGTGTGATAAACACATGGCCCGCATAAATTTCAGGCAGCTTGTTGCAGGCTTTCCAGCAGAAAAACACAGAATCTGAAGCTAAATTGAGGGCAGATCATATTTTTAAGTGCTGTATTTTTCTGACTGCATTTCCTTCTTGCCCAGTTCGGTGGTTCTCGCTGTGGCAAAGAAGCATTCCTACTCATTACTGCTGGCAGTCAGTCCTAATGCTCTCTGGAAGACACACTACTTAATGTCCCAGAGGCATCAGCCTTAAACTAGGAGATGGAGTTGTAGGTTTTTATAGTGCTAAATTGATCCAAGTCTAGTTTCTTTAACCTAACCTGGGGTTTCAAGATGGAGGCTGTATGAATGAGTACTTTCAGACAGCTGGGGAAGGTCACTGTCCTGGGAAGGAGCATGTTACTGTTAGGTACTCCTACATCAAATTGGAATGTTTGTTTAGTTCTGTTTTGTGTGTTTTTTTTGTTTTTTTTTTTTTTTTTTTAATATATATATATACTATGAAAGTAAAGATTTTGTTCAAGATCTATTTTAGCTGAACCTCAAACTCCACAATACTCAGAAGTGTCTGATTGTTACATTAGGGATAACAGAGTAACTTTTTTTAATTGGGTTTGTTTGTTAAAGTGTTCTATGGTGTAAAAGATTCATTTGAAGTGGATAGCTGTAAGGAAGTCTGACAGTAAATAAATGTATTTCTTTTTCTTTCTGATGCAGCTTCCTGTTTTCTGGCACTGATAGTGCATGGCGGCTTATCCTAACACTGTCCTGAAGTGAGGTGGGAAGTTTAACCAATAATCCAGCATCAGTAAGACAGACAAGGTAATGATAAATTTATGGTTTTGGGAAAGAGGTGAAAGAAGATCTGTATACGGATGCTATTTTTTTAAGTACTTAACATTTTTAAAACCTTCTGCAAAAAAAATGTTTTTACAACCAACTTCTACTGAAACAAAATAGAACTGAAACAACTAGACTGAGTTGATGCACCTGCAGCCAAGACTCAGGGGACATGATTAGCAAATGTTAACAATATTATGAACTTCACCATTTCATCAGAGAGTTTCATCTGCTGCCTTTCTGTGTGGATTGCAGGTCTCTTTTCTCTGCAGTTAGACTGAATTTCTCTGTATCCACCTACCTCCTGTTATGTCCCTCTAGGAGAATGAGTTTTGTTTGGTAGTTGCTTGTTCCTACTTTAGGATGTCAGCTGGACTAAATGAAGGGATTTGGATGAAGTGTTTGCTTTACGTGAACTTAATTACCAAGGACTAGAAACTGAGCTGCAATCCAGAGATAGCATCATACTACATCTTTTTTAAAGCAGACCGTTGTCCTTGAAATAGTAGGCCTACATACATATATAGATACATGAGGGTATGGCTTTATCTGTGTATCTTATGTCTGGTAGGAGAGTAGTAATTTTCAATGTAGTACTTGAAAAATTGACTGACCAAAGCTAAGGGAGAAATATTTGCATATCACTATTGATACTTCTTTTTGCACAGGAGAAAGAACAACGTGCTTGCCAGCATGCAGTTTTGGAAATGTCAGTTTTGATGTGTAGGGCTTTGTGCTCCTAACCTCTCCCATATTTGTACCCTAGATGTAAAGATAACTGCTGCTTTAATTTCTCCTAATTCTAGAGCTATTGTTTTGATTTTGACCAAAACAGTGAAGAGAGGTGGGGATATCTGGCTAGCAATCTAGTTTATATTTCACTCCTCTGCTTGGTAACTTCTCTAGTTTCTATTTTTTCTTTAAATGTAAGCCCTTTGTTTTTTAACAAGAGAGGTCTCATTCAAGTGGTAATTTTTACACTGTCATATATGAAGAACGGAAGATGGGACTTTTCAGTGTATGCTATGTGCCTCTAGGACACAAGATGGCTTTGTTGCACTTCCTTTTAAGTTGAAGTAGTTGTCCACTTCACTTAAAGCATCAAAAAGTAGTTAGCTGTTCTGGCAATATGTGCTGTGTAACGAATTTGTGGCTGTGAGCCTAATGAGTAGCTAATGTGTGGTTTAATGATCAGTTTTTTTTAAAAAGAGCAATTCTTCATTAAAATATCTTGGATAAAATTTTAAAAATGGATAGGTTTTCTGCCTTGTTTTCTAGAGAGGAAACCTCAACATGTTCTGATCATGTGTATAATAAAACTGATGTGCAGATCTTCATTTTTTTCATTTGTATATGGAATGATGTACAGTTCGTACAATCATTAAGGTTGGAAAAGACCTCTGAGATCACCTGGTCCAACCACCCCCCCTACCACCAATATTACCTATTAAACCACATCCCTGAAGACAAGGGACAGCCTCTCCTTGAACACCCCCGGGGATGGTGATGCCACCACCTCCCTGGCAACCCATCCCAGTGCCTGACTGCTCTTTCTGAGAATAAATGTCTCGTTTCCAACCTGAACCTCCCCTGGCACAACTTGAGGCCGTTCCCTCTAGTCCTATCACTAGTTACGTGTGAAAGAAGCTGACCCTCAGCTCCTCACACCTTCCTTTCGGTAGTTGCAGAGAGCAATGAGGTCTCCCCTGAGCCTCCTCTTCTCCAAACTAAACACCCGCAGTTCCCTCAGCTGTTCCTCACAGGACTTGTGCTCCAGGCCCCTCACCAGCTTTGTTGTCCTTCTCTGGACATGGTCCAGGGCCTCGATGTCCTTCTGGTAGTGAGGGGCCCAGAACTGAACACAGCACTTGAGGTGTGGCCTCACCAGATCAGAATACAAGGGGACGATCACCTCTCTGGTCCTGCTGGCTACACCATTCCTGACACAAGCCAGGATGCTGTTGGCCTTCTTGGCCACCTGGGCACACTGCTGGCCCACATTCAGGCAAGCGTCAACCAGCACCCCCAGATCCTTTTCCTCTGCATAGCTTTCCAGCCACTCTGCCCCAGGCCTGTAGCATTGCATGGAGTTGTGGGCGAAGTGCAGTGCTTGGCACTCAGCCATGCTGAACCTCATCCCATTGGCCTCTGCCCATCGACCCATCCTGTCCAGGTCCCTCTGCAGGGCCTTCCTGCCCTCTGGCAGTCTGATACTTCTCCCTAGCTTGGTGTCGTGCAAATGTACAGAGGGTGCACTCAATCCCCCTCGTCCAAATCCTTAGTAAAGATATTAAAGAGGATGGGCCCCAACACCGCCCCCCGCGGAACACCACAGCTGTATGTCACTCTGTTCACCCCTGCTCTCTGGGTCTGGTCGTCCAGCTAGTTTTTAACCCAGCAAAGCGTGTACCTGTCCAAGCTGTGGGCTGCCACCTTCTCCAGGAGGATACGGTGGGAGACTGCATCAAAGGCCTTGCTGATCTCTAGGCAGACTATGTCAATGGCCTTTCCCTCATCCGCCAGGCGGGTCACCCTGTCATAGAAGATGAGGTTGGTCAGGCAGGACTTGCCCTTCATGAAGTCATGCTGGCTGGGCCTGATCCCCCAGTGGTTCCACATATGCTGTGTGACTGTGTTCAGGATGACCTGTTCCATCACATTTCCTGGCACCGAGGTCAGGCTGATAGGCCTGTAGTTCCCCAGGTCCTCCTTACCGCCCTTCTTACAGATGGGCATCACAACCTGATTCTCTTAAATTCAACTTTATTCTCTTAATAAAACCACCCTACCACCTATAGTCTTTGAAATATAATATTTTGTTCTAGCAGTTCTTTCTTAAAAAGCCCTTTGTGGGCTTTTTTTTAATGATTTTTTTTAATGATTCCATCATTATGGAATGCAAAAATGTAGTAAAGCTATAATGTAACCAATATGATATTGTAAGGCTGAGAACTTTTTTCTACAGCTCCACTTTCCTTGAGAGCAATGTATGCACGTATCCTGAGGATTTGCTTTTGGGACAGTGGTTCCTTTTCAGCTTTTTTCCATTACAGCTAACAGCTGATTATCTTACCAAACAAAACAAAACAAAACAAAAAAAAACGAGGTTGGAATTCCTATTTGTCACGCTTACAAGCTATCTGATTTATAAAAAGTCTTTAAAGAACAAGTGCTGGGAACTGTGGTAACTGTTAATGTGGAATCTGATCTTCCAGAGTTCTGCTTTGTGCATGAGCTCAGTTAAAGTACAGTTTACTTTATTGTTTGTGAAACGAGCATATTGTAGAACGTGTCTGAGAGGTGCTCCAGAGAGCTTCCTAATGGTGTTGCTTTCAAAAGATTGAAAGCTCCAGAACTTTCGTTAGACACACAAAATAATTAACAATTTGGTTTTCTAAAACATGTTTTTAATGTTTTGTTGCTAACAGGTCTGTAGGTAATAAGGGAGCCACCATGAATGGGCAGCTGGACTTAAGCGGGAAGCTGATCATCAAAGCTCAGCTGGGCGAAGACATTAGGAGAATTCCTATCCACAATGAGGATATCACGTATGATGAGTTAGTGCTAATGATGCAAAGAGTTTTTAGAGGAAAACTTCTCAGCAATGATGAAGTCACAATAAAGTATAAAGATGAAGGTAAGGTTTAATTACTACTGTTGAGGTTTAATTACTACTTTTGCTCTGATATGATTTATCTAAGGACAGAAATTGCGAAACCTACCTCTTCAGAATTGTCCAAAATGCTGTTGGCAAATGCAGATGATTTCTTTCAAAATGATTTGATTCAGTCAGTACAAGCTCTATCTTCTGTGATTATGCGTGCTGTCTTAGCGTATTATTTCCTCCAGAGCTTCTGAAATAGCAGCTATCTGAAAGTTCACTTTTTCCTGTTCCAGGAAGCTGATGGCATTGCAGATTGTTCTGCTGTCTACTCATTCACTCAATTTTTTTGTGTGCTATCAGTGGTAGAGTGGGCTGGAAGGCAAGAAGTGAATTAATATGTATGATTTAACAGAAACTCTTTTAAGACTTAAAATTATTTTATATGGTAGTAATTCTTGATTGTTCTGCTCTGTCAGTAAAGATGGGGAAAAAAAATTAACCTTATCTGAAATATTTATTAAAAGTAATTTTTCCTCATTTCCACGGTATGAAAAATGCATTGTTTGAGATATCTGGAATGGTTGTTGTGGTTCTCAGGGGTTTTTCTCTTCAAATGTCAGTGTGTAAGTTAATCAGTTTGGGAGAGAGGGATGGTATTCATTATATAACCATCAAACTCTGGATAGAATAATAGAATCCAAAGCCTCTTAATCAGATCAAAGACTGCAATAATTATTCTGGTGTACAGTACAAGTGCTACATTACTGAAGCATTCAGGTTCATTTTTCTCAGTGGCACTAGCAGCACTGTCTGTGGTACCTCAAATGTCAAGTAACCTTTGCTCATATATCTAGGCAAGAAGATTTCACTTTGAATGACTCTGAGGTAGTTTTTTAGGTTTATAGAGATTTGAGAGAGACTGCTTCTCATCAAAATTGATATGCAATGAAGACCTATTTTTTTGAGATCTTGACCTCCAGTAGGGGAGAGCTCAGTGGATTTGCAGTAGTTTTGTTTTTCCTCTTATCAGATGAAAGATTTATTTTCCTTTCTGGAAGAGGTGAAACCGATGAATACTTTTTCATTAGGTTAAAGCTTCCAGTCCCTTTTTTTTACATCCTTATCTGTTCTTTAAGTATAAGTTTCCGTTTTTGTGTTTGCTTGTTGTTTTTTTTAAGATGATAAATGTGTATGATGAAGACTGTAATTGAAGTTTCATTCTTTGGTTGTCTTCCACAGCCTACAGGGTTCATGCTTTTAATTTTAGTTTTCTCTGTCTCAGAATGTACTAATTCTCTGCTGTGACGTGGAATTTATTATCCTAGATGATGATCACTATTAAGAACATATAAACAATATTAATATCAGAGGAAGTTGCAATGATTAGGGAAAATGTTAACAGAACTGGGGATTGACTTTGATTGTCATATGAGGATCATGGTATTCTTGACTTGACTTTGTTTCACCTAGGTTAAGATTCTTCTTTAAATATGCTTCAGTCATTAGAAGGATTGGAATATAGACTGTATAGCTATTACAGTGTTATTTATTCCTCCAAAACTGGAGGAAGTCTTCATCTTTTTTGAGCAGATTTTTTAAAGTGGCTATAATGATTTCCTACTTTTATGTCCTTGATCTGAGTACTCTCAGAATACATGTGCACATTCTTTAAGTATTTGTAAGAATGCTTCATCTACCCCCTCCTGTCTTTGTTTCTTGTTTCTGTAACGTGAAGCTGGTGGCTTAACTCGGGCCTGGATATGGGATTTTCCACTTAACATCTCTGTAAAAATTGTGGCTTTGTCATATCTTCATCAAACTTCCATAATCCTTAAATCTAATAGGTTATGTTTTTTCAAACTTGCATACTTGATTGGAGAGGCCAGGAAACTTTAAATCCCACTCCTTCAGTCTCTGGCTTTTTTTAGGAAGCATATTCTTAAATTATCTTAGGCAATGTGATGCTTTTATTAATGACCAGGGCAAAGAACTGACAATGTGGTTACTGCCTTACAAAGCTGTGTTTTATTTTCAAATTGGGCATCTTTCAAGCTTCTGAACTAAGGGGATTGTTCTACTATGCGTTGTTTGTCCTGCTGAAGATTCTTGAATATGTAGTAAAACCCAGTGCCTGAGGAAAAAAACGAGTGCCAGAAGCAAATTCATATAAATCAGAGTAAACGCTCTTGTTATTTTTTAGGAACTGTTCATGAACTGTGGAGTTCTGGAGCCACTTGAAACAAGCGTGTAATTTTAACTGGCAGCATCATTCTTTCTCATGCTGGCCTTTGTGAATTCTTAGCTATCGTGTTTCATCCTGTATGCAGATACCAAAGAATGATGAGCTGTATGGAACTTCCCTTTCAGAGGGTTAATGTCAGAAGGCTATCTTTTGAAGCCAGTCGTAATTCTGTCTTATCTTCTGTGCATAATTTCCCTGTGTGCTCATCCTTGCATTAAAATAATAAACATTTTTGTGTTGTGTTATGCACAAGTCTGATTTGTTGCAATAATATTTTACAGAAATGTTTTTTGTGGTCTTAATTTTTCTCGAGAAGTGTTCTGTATTCTGTAAATAATTCTACCCAAGTTACTGCAGATGCTTTTTAATCAACAGTGACTGATTCTAATTGATTGTAGTACAGGGAAACAGAGAGCTAAGCCTCACTAATGAGAGAGCAAAACCTCCGTTTTCTACTGCTGTGCCTTCAGTTTTCTCCTCATACATATAATGAGTGCCATTTTGGTGCCATTTTTGTGATAGTGTTAATTGGTGACTTTTTTTTAGTAGCTTCAGATTCAAGTACAGAGTGTTATGTTTTAGTGATGAAATAATGCTTTCTGCCCTAGTGTGAAGACTGGTAGTTAATGGGTTTGCTTTAATGGAACTTTTTTGTGTTCTTTTCAGATGGAGATCTTATAACAATTTTTGATAGCTCAGACCTTTCCTTTGCAATTCAGTGCAGTAGGATACTTAAGCTGACCTTGTTTGGTAAGTATAGAAGATTTTTCATTTTATTTTATTTTTTAAATAACCTTACAATTCAGGTGGTGAGGTTGGCTGGAAGGTACTAATAACTGTCACCTTAGAAGAATGAAATCAGTAAGTTAAAAATCAATAAGTTAAAAATACTACATTAATATGAAGTCTGTTTTCTCTCCTGCTGTTTCATTTGGTATCTGAACTTAGAGGAAATGGAAACTGTCTTTCTTTTTATAAGATTGCTTACATTATTTGGCATACAAGAATATATGGTCAATTGCTCTTCTGTAGAGTTATCTTCCACTCTAGCATTTGTGGGGTTTTCTTCACAGGTGTGTGAGAAATTTTAAATGGTGATAAACTTGCAGTGTTGCTAGTACGCTATTAAGAAGTAATATTAATTGCTTCTAGCTTAATAGATTTTAACATTTATCCTTTTCCCTTTGAATAAAATTGTTCATTTTCAAGCTGTTATTGGCAATTTAGTATGTAGTTGCAAGGACCAGCAAGCAGCTTTTAACCCAGAGACTGAACCTATTGATGAATCGTGGGAGCGGTGTGTGTGCTGCCTTAGTTGTACAGGCACTGTCTAATGGAACAGATTTCCACAGCCAAATGTTCCACAATACAAATACAAATCTGTATTGTTCAGGGTATATTCATGGAAATTGAGCAAACAAAAATTGAGAAACTTTCTGCAAAAATTACTTTGCAGTTCTGGTACTCAGTAATGTTAGTTATGCTGAAATGAGATATTAAAGTAACAGTAAGCCCCAGAATGAATTTGGTCTCTGTTGACTCACCGTGTGTCACTCCAGACTTCACAAAGGACGGTGATATTACAAGCAAATAAAAGTTGGGAATAAAACTAAAAGCATTAAACTAGATAGCAAAATGTTACTACAGCCTTAAATATATGTAATTGTTGTTTTGCAGTTAATGGACAACCAAGACCCCTAGAATCTAATCAGGTGAAATACCTGCGTCGAGAGCTGATAGAACTTCGCAATAAAGTCAATCGCTTGCTGGACTGTCTAGAACCACCAGCTGAACCTGGGGTTTCCACTAATCTGCCTGAAAGTGGTAGGCAGCCTGGCAAAGAACTGTCTGGCTTGATTTGCAAAGTCGTGTGCTGTCTAACCAAGTGAAAGATGGAGTCTTGAGTATTAGTTGTGCTTATTTCTTGATTGTTGCTCAGTTTTTAATGCTTCAGTTATTTCAGAGGCAGAACCCATGTTCAGATTATTTGGAGTAAAGCAGGAAGTTAAGTTAGAAATAACAGAAGTATGATTTTTGTTGCAATATATGAAAACTGTGTAACTAATGCTTGTGAGCCTGGACAATGTTTCGGTCAGGCTTTGAGCTGAATTAATAGTCTGTTGCTGGTGAGGGAAGATCTTGCTCCCAGCTGAGCGCTCCCACTGCTTACTTTGGGCTAGCTCTGGTGCTTATCTTGTCATGTTGCTAAGCAAGTTTGATTCACTAGAACAGTAAAAAGCTAATTCAGCGAAAATTATATTTACTTCTTTTGCCAGGTTAGGAAATTGAATCCACACATTTTGAGCTCAGACCAGCATCAGAGCTGTCTCAGGGTAAGCAGCACAAGGGTGCAGAATAGGGGTGGGAAAGGAGTATAGGGGAGGGTGAAATGGGGAAGGAACTCGTTTTTTCCCAATTTTAAGACAGTGTTCTCCTAGCTTAGGGCCATTGTACTGTAAAAAGTATACCTCTGTGCTTAACAACAGATTTTTGGGTAAGATTGGACACAGAAAATAATGACAGAAGGTCATGAAGTGCAGTGTTTTGAGTGAAGAGGAAAGAAAGCAAAGCAGCTCCAGCCTTTTTTTTTTTTTTTTTTTTTTTTTTAACAAACACTGCTTGCGTTAGTATTACAACAAAACCAAGAAATCCAACCCCTGGTCCTACAATACAAGCAGTTACTAATTTCAGTGGAATACTGAGGATTTGGGTTATAAACCATTTGTAAGGCGGCTAGAGTGATGATCATAGAGTGCAACACAAGCATTTCAACAATTAAAACAGTTTTTTTTTTAAACTATGCATTTTCAAAGTTGATGTAGTACAATATGTATGTATGATTTTTTTTTTTCTTTTTTGAATTCTCAAGAATTAATAACGGGGCATTTTGCTTTGTAGATGCTGTAGATGGGAGGGAAGAAAAACCTGCTGCTGCTGATGCTAATGTTAAGCCATCTACTCAAGTTATAGCAGCAAGCATGTCTGCGTTTGATCCGCTAAAAAACCAGGATGAAATCAGCAAGAATGTCATGTCAGCATTTGGCTTGACAGATGATCAGGTGTCAGGTAAGAACACATCTCACAAAAATGAAAGCAAAACCTGTTGACAAATCAAGATTTGAGTAATCAGTGGCAATAAATCACTTGTATTTTAGGAGTATTAAGCTGTGTTCTGTGTCGGCTATTTTCAGAACTCTAAAATGGGATATATTAAGGGGTTGTAACTGTGTTTGCTAAGTTTTGTATACAAAATCTTTAAATGTTGCTGTTGGTTGTAGCTTGGTGTTCTAGCTTGGAGTAGAAAATAGCTTAATATATTTTTTTTATTTGAACTACTTAGAGCTACTACTAAAATAACTCTTGTAGAGTAACTTAAATGGTATCTACCAGTGATGAAAAACAGGACCCATTCCTCTACCTTAAGGTTTGATCTTGCAGTTCAGCTTAGGTTCTTGGCTTGTGTTTCTGCTCTTTGGGTCAGTCATAATGTTTTTTGTAACCCTGCCTTTTCTCTTGTGCATTTCAAAAGTAAATAGTGTCAACTTTTTTTTTTTTTTTTTTTACTCTTAATAGAAAGGAATAACCTACTTGTCAGAATTATGTTTATCCTGAAGGACTAACTGCATGACTGTTAGTACTAGTATGACTTGTAGCAGAATGCTAAGCATTTTAGTATGAACTGTGTTTAAATGAATACAGTCAATTTAGGATGACTGAAATTACAAAAGAAATTTAGGATGTAATAGGGAGCGTGATGAAGAATATAGAGAATGTATTTTTTCACGAAATCTGCTTGATTCTGGCAAATTTTAATAGAGCCTTGTTACCTAAAACGAAACTGCTGTTAACAGGGTTTGCCGAGTACGCTTGATTGTAGATCAAGTTTTATGTGGTGTTTATATGATTTGATATGGTTTTCAGTCATCTTGTCCTGCATGGAATGTTTTGGGTATGTCACAGCATGGTTATTTCACAAGCTAGGTAAAGGTTTTATGGTATGTGGAAACTTAAAACGAACTGTTTATGAACAATTAAGTGTTAGAGTAGGCTGTGAAGTACAACTAGCTGGAAATTGGAGTTAATTTTTGAAGGAGCGTTTTTGTCTTTTATTACAAAGCTTCACTGTCAGTTACTGCTTTCATCATATTCATCATAGCATCAGTGATATTGTAAGGTCTCCATGTCTCTGTAATTCTTTTGGTAGACTGAACTGACTTGCACATGCTTTGAATGCACAATGAACGTCACAAAAGACCATTTTAAGCAAGATAGAAGAAATCACATTTCTATGTGCATAACTGCAAGGTTGTAGCTTTAAAGCCAAAACCAGAAGTGGGCAGCTTTCATTCATTTTTCCCTAGTAAGGGTAACGTGAAAATGCAATTAAGTGTTTGGTGGATGCATGTTTATATTGCATAAATAATAATAATTAAAACAAACAAACAATCAAAAAAAAACAAAAAAAAACAAACAACAAATGGAAAGTGAATTTGCAGAAATTCTAATACTTTTCCTTAACTTTGAAAGTAGTGTCTCATGCATTGTACTGATAAAGCTAAGAGCTGGAAAGATAGAGGTTTAAGCTCCTTGTTTCTAGAAAAATATTTTGTATTTAATTATAGTATACCTGTTCACGTGCCTATCTTAGAGCTACTCATTAACTTAAAATAAAAACTGAAATCTCTGTCTCCATGCTTTCTTTGGGTGCTACTCAGTATCTGGAATAGTTACAGAATTATCAAGGGAAGGCTATTGCTATCAGGCTGAAAGCTGCTATACCCTGTCTGGGTGTGCAAATTTAAGCCATTCCTTAGAGGTTTTCTGTTCACATGCTGGGCGACTGTTGGTAAAGCCCTTCATTGCCCCGGCCCATATGAGCTATAGTAAAACACTGTTGCATTTGAATAATTTCCTGAATCTTTGCATCTTTGTTCCAGGTGAAGAATAGGTACATTAGGTGTGTATTTTATCCAAATGTAGCAAGTCTTCAGTGCATGTGTGCAAGGTTAGGCTTGCAGCTGCAGAAGAACATCGTTATGGAGGGCTTTATCCCCAAAATGGGTCACCTTCCTCTGAAGTGTGAAATTTGAGTGATTGACCTAGACAGGTGGGAACCCCCCCAAAAAAAAATATTTTAAAGGGAGATATGACATGTGCAAATATATTAGTTTTAGGCAAGGCCTGACACTCTCAGATGTAAATCTATGGAAAACTGGAAAAAATATTGAACACTTTGCAAGTGAAGGGACTTGTATAGACTTCTTATTTCAAACTCCCTGTTCATTTAATTTAATGTGTTTTGCTCTTGCTCCTCTAGGACCACCCAGTGCCCCTGCAGAAGAGCGATCGGGAACACCAGACAGCATCGCTTCCTCCTCTTCTGCTGCCCACCCCCCTGGTGTTCAGCCACAGCAGCCAGCGTACCCCGGAACACAGCCACAGACGGGTCAGGTGGAAGGTGAGCAGCAACTTTTTCTGCTATTTTAGACATGGATCATGATGTATGAATCTACATAGTTATTAGCTACCACTTCGAATTAGCAGACCCAAAATCGATACCAAAGTACGCGTTGATCTGTCCCACCAGGCAGAAATTCTTTTCTCCCAGATGCCATTCAATATATAAACAGCAGGTGGAGCAGTACCTTTATTTAAAAGGGTAGGTGATGTAAATGAATAGGAGTTTCATGGCGCTATTTTCTACTTGCATCCACGCTCATTTTCCTGGAAAGCAAACTTATAATATGCTGCACTATAAAGTTATCAGAAGATCTTAGATCATATTCCATGTGTTGTGTCAAGGAATGATTGTAGTTGCTTTCACTTAACCAACAGTTTTCTGGCTCGTTTTGTATGAGTTCAAGGTGTTGTTTACTGATCATTTCTATCTAACAAAACAGAGCCATTATGGTATTATTATTGTACGTATGGCTCTGTTAGCCAGGTGAAATCTTAAATACTCATGTATGCATTGCAGTTTTCCTGCAGAACTTCTGAGTGTGAATTGGCTCTCCTGTGAAGCTTAGGGGCTTGATTTACAGTCTTTGGACTATGCCCTCTTACATGTTGTTTGACTTCTAAAAATAAACCTAAGTTTTCTAAGAGCACAGACATGCATAGATCAGGACAAAACTGTCTGTAGTCTGACTTGCTTTGGTACCTGTACATCCATACGAGGTACATTATACAGTTGTTCCCCTTTGCTACTTTCTTTACCAATATAACACAGAGGCAAATATAAGAGACATTGGTGATGGTGATCAGAGTCACAGTCACTTGAAATACCTTGGCTGAATGTTATTGAGTAGAGGATTTGAGCAACGTGTAGTTAGGTCTGTTTTTAAGCAAACATGAAAGCTGTTGGCTGAAGTGGAGTGTATAAAAACACTCGGTTTGCTGCTTGCAGCTTTTAATGCTTAGTTCCCTTAGAATTTCAGAGTGATACAAATGAGACAAGGAGAGTCAACATCACAGCTTAAAGCTGCAATAACTGTTTGGTGTCTGATATGCCTAAAAGTTGTTTTGGAAAACGATTCTTCAGGTTCTTCTGTCAGCAGCCAGAAAACTTAATATTCAAAATATTTTTTTCTCAGTTACTGAACTTCTGTTTTTATGAGTTTCACCTTCTGATCTTTAATGAAATAAGTTAGGAGATTTTTTTAAGTGTTGATGTTAAACTAGAACTGAAACAATGAAGTGAAACTCGTAAAGGCACTAGCAGCAGTAGGTTGGAATCCTGAATCGCTGTTAACACAAAGGAAGGAAAAACTACTTCCTAGTGAAGAAAGAAGCAGTGAAACTGCGCCATAGTGGCTGAGTCACATTAAAAAAAAGTACTTATTTCAGCAAAATTCATCTTAGGAAATAAATTGTCAAAGTTCATGTATCGGAGTGGGTTTAATAATGTTTCTAAATTTGTGTCAAAGTAAGTATAATAATTCTAAAAACAACAAAAATCACAAAACTGCGCTATACCTTTGCCCAAGGCCTTTTTTTCTGCATGTAAAAATATAACTGTGCAAATAATGAAGGTTTTTAGTCTGTAGTTTATGCAATTTTTTATTATTGTACTGTAATAAAGGGTAGTTAGGCATTGGAATGGGCTGCCCAGAGAAGTGGTTGAGTCACCATCCCTGGAGGTCTTTAAAAGACGTTTAGATGTTGAACAACTTAGTGATGTGGTTTAGTGGAGGACTTGCTAGTGTTGGGTCAGAGGTTGGACTCGATGATCTTGGAGGTCTCTTCCAACCTAGGTGATTCTGTGAGAGAAAATTCTGTGAGAGAAATACTTTATTACTAAATTTGCTTTACTCTGGATAACATTAGGTTGGTTCAGTTCTTGGGAAGAGATTGGAGGTCAGTATTACACTTTGATCATAGAGATAGTACTGGGGAGCAGTTAACACCATCCATTGTATACATATGGCAAATAGCAGTCACGCACCAAAATTTGGTAATGTAGCAAATTATCAGCTTCCAAATTTTTTCATAAGCTATGTTGTATAAAGTGCTCAAGGACTTTCCTTTGAAACGCAGTGTTACCTGGTGTCTCCACCAGGTGCCAGTGTGGTCTCTGTGTTAGCCTATAGGCAATTACCTGAGACAGGCAGCCTCCTGCTAGGCCTCCCAGAGCTTCTAACATCTGGCTTTAAAAATTGGAAGCTGTTTTTTTATTGTTATTGTTTTTGTGGATTTTTTTTTGTTTAGCTATCAAGGCAACAGGCTTAAATTCTCTCCAGCCCTTGTGCTCAGTACTCTTTTCATCTCATGATAATTGTGTACCAAATACAAATGTGAATGGTTAGTGGGAATATAAAATGTCATTGCTTCAGCTGCAAATAAGGCAGAATTAAAAGGAAATACGGAGTTCTGCTAAAGCAGCACTCCCAGGGATGTGGGAGGACTTGGAGCAGAGCTGTTGTTAAATGTGTTGGTGCAATTCAGAAGATACAGTTTACAGTTACACAGTCTGTTGGTCTTTACAGGATGAATAATGGTACAGTAACACATCATAGTAGTAAAGTTTCCAAGTTTGCTTCAGTTTAGCTAAGCTTTAGCTTGACAGATAATTAGTTTTGTTCTTTGACTGTGAATGTTATTAAAATGAAAAACAGCAGAAGCATAAAGCCTAACCAGGGCCCATAGGTTGTCTAAATAAATATTCTGCCTCTACTTGCCAAGAAAATGGAAAAAGTAAACTTAGGGAAAATTAGCATTGAATTGGAATATCCGATCTTAAGAATGTATGGTTTTATTTTTGTTTTAGGGAGTATACCCCCGGGTCTCTTAAGAAAATGTGGCTTGCAGCAAGTCAGATATTAAGAGATGGATGACCTGTCTAGAAAATGTGGTCAGAATAATGTATCGCTCTGCTTATACTACTTTGGTACAGAAATAGTCTTAATAACCTAATATAAACAGATGATCTGAGGACATGTTTAACTTTTGAAGTACTTTAGTTTACACAGTAAGTTCTGGAGCAGTTATCAAGCCATATAAAGATTCCTGCTCTGTTACACACCGGTGTAGTGCTAATGACGGTGTATGGCTGCTGATATCCCTTGAAGATGTGAAATAGTAAGCCTCACATCAAACTAGAAGTATTAATTTTGTCTTCAGAATGGTATGGTTCAGAAACTAAAATCTGTAATTTAGTTTCAGTTGGTAATTAGGTGACACACATGCTCAAACTTCACTGCCTTCAGATTTTAAGAAAAATTTTCACATGCTGTGAGTTTATTTCTGCACTTCGAACCATTGGGATGTTTTCCATCTTGTGTTTGTAATACAGCTCGGGTGCTAGGCCTCAACTAAACAAGTTCTCACCCCACAGGCCAGATGTACCAACAGTACCAACAGCCCGGTTATCCTGCCCAGCAGCCGCAGGCTCAGCCTCAGCAGCAGTACGGTATGCAGTACCCAGGTAAGCAGCGCCCCCAAACAGTGCCATGGCTGTATGAGCTCTCCTTCGGCACCTGACCCTGTGAGCTTTGGTTCCTAAATACGTGGGGCAGCTCAGGGTGCCGAGTGGCTGTGGTTCTGGTAAGGACTGGCATGAATCAAAACTCACTAGTTAGAGAGCACTGTGGCTATGTGTATTTTTATTAGAGTAGGAGCTTGGGTGTCTCAATCCTACTTGACTGTGACCCAACAGACTTATTTATTTATTAGCAGAATGCATTGGTTGAAAAAAGTAGTGAAATAAATCACCTGAAGCGTAAGCAGTCTTCAGGATTAATTAATGGCTGCAATCCTGGGATTCTAGTAAATAACTAAAACAGTCCAATGTAGCTTACTTAAATATTGGAGGTATATGAAGATGGATCCCATTTCTTGCATTTAGGACAATCTTGATATATACAATTTAATGGTGTGATCACTAATTATAGCTGTTGTTATGGTGTTTATAAGAGCTAAGGGTTTACTAAATTTTGGAGGAACTTCAAGTGATAGGCTTTTTTGGTTTTAAGTTGTAGATGTTACTGATACTTCAACTAGAAGTGCTGCTGCTTTTGACAGGAGACCATTTTATTGCATTAGCAGTTTAGCTGCAAATAAGAAAAGCTAGGTTTTGCATATATCCAAAATATACTCAACTGCAGAATTTCCAATTATTTACTTTAGCAGAAGGAGACATCTAATAATGGATAGTATATTCTAGGAAACATAATCCAGCTAAAGTAGAGGGATGAATATATAATAGCAGGATTCCTTAACAAATCTCCAATTTAATACTTCTAGAAAATGGTAACAAGCACTTCTCATTCCTTATTTTAATGTAGATTGTTTAAAACAAACGAAAGACTCCCATACTGTTGAGTGACTCAGAACACAGCCTGTAAGGCTTTTTTTTTGCACAATGTAAACAGTGGAAGCGCATCAGTTTTGATGTAGATGAGAACATTTGCAGAGCTTATGAAAAAACTCCTATGTTTATCTTGGATGAGAACCCTAGAAAATTTGGAACTGAAGGTTTGTGCCTCATCCCTTGTTCCTGGGCTCTGTGGAAGAGCTGACTTATTTGAGTCTCTAAGTGGTACTTTGTTCCCTGCAGACACCTCACTTTTGTAATTAGAAGACCGTGACAGACTTCCAACAGTTTTGTTACTTATGCTGAAATTAGACTTGAGAAAGTGAAAGGGTCTATCTTTGTTTAGACTTAAAAACTTGAGTAGAGAAAAAAAAATTACTTACCAGTAATATCTTACCGTGATCTAATCCCCAGTTGTACTGGAGAAGTTCCTGTGGAATTTGTAGTGTGATGTGAGTTCAGCATTCCTAGTTCTTCACAACATGCTCCAGTATGTTTCCCCTGACTTATTCCATGATTAGCCAAATCAGAAACAGGTTTTGTTTGTTGATGTTGTACCTGTGAGTATTATCTCCTTTCAAACCCATGTCCCCCAAGAGCAGGATCCATTCCCACTCTGTCCAGTAGATCCACTAGGCAACAATGTGCTTATTTACTCACAGTAGTGAAAACGGACCCTTCCAAGGTTCGTCTCATGAGTAAATTTTGACCCCAAGTTTCAAGGTGAGTTCAAAATTTACTCCAATGCATTCTTCAATCCTTGCTCTTTCTGTTTAGGGCTGTGCACTTTTAATAATTTGTGTATCTGGTGTTTAATGCTGACAGGATTCCAGTCAAAGGAGAGTTTTCATTGCAAGTAGCTGCAGGTGTGTTTCATGATGGATAAAAGTAGCTATTTCTTCCTTAAAGGACTTTTTGTTATTTTAAAGTCTTCAAAAAGAAAAAAAAATCCTTTTGGAAGCTGGTTTTGTACAGAGAAATCAAGTTTGGTACATGTTTAAATGGAAGTTTTGTACTGAAGTGTTTTTTTCTGCACAACTACTTTCATATTTAACTCTACGTTTAAAGATCTGAGTACATCTATGATTTAACCAAAGATATGATTTAAGAGTACGAAGCCTTAACAATGTTTCCTTAAGAGTTTGGTTTTAGTTTTTTGGTTGGGAAAAAAGGGTAAATTTTTGCCTTACCTGCCAAGGAAGACTTTTTATTTTTAATGTGACGCGATGATACAATCCTGTTCGTCCTTTTGTTAAGTTCTTGTCAGCTGTGGGAGAACTACTTTATACTGCTCCTGCTGCTGTTGCTGTTCTGCTGTTTGTAGTGCACCCAACCCAGGCCGTGTGCTTTCGTGCGAAAGGCAGGAACCCTCGGGGTTTGTTATTGTTTGCCTTTTCTGTGCTTACTGCGTGATTTTGTGCCGTCACCGTGGTCATTTAAAGATGTACGTATGGCTATACGCGCCCGCGGTTCCTTGCTGTGCCTCACCACCGTGCTCCTTACCTTTCCAGCCGGCTACAGTCAGCAGCAAACCCCTTCGCAGCCAGCGCAGCAGTTCCCGGGGGCCTACAGCCAGCAGGCGACCCCGGCCCCAGCCGCCACCTTTGCCGGGCAGCCGCAGCAGCTGCCGGGGCAGCAGCCGCAGCAGTACCCGGGGGGCAGCTTCCCCCCGCAGCCCTACACCACACAGGCCTCCCAGCCGGCCCCATACAGCGGCCCCCCAGGCTCCCAGGCGGCGCCCGGCACCTACCAGCGCCCCGGCTTCACCCCGCCGCCCGGCAGCACCATGACCCCGCCGCCCAGCGGGCCCACCAACCCCTACGCCCGCACCCGGCCCCCCTTCGGCCCCCAGGGCTATGCCCAGCCCGGGCCCGGCTACCGGTAAGGAGCTGCCGCGGGGCGCGGGCGACTCGCACCCACACCTGCCATCCCCACAGACTCCGGTGGTCTCAGCAGAGGTTCCCAAACTGTAACGGGGCGAAACGCTCTTCCTAAGTGTCGGTTATAGAGGCTGCTGGGGTGGGGGAATGACCACACGAATCGTTCCTGCTTTAAATTGTATCTGCTTCCTAGTTTAAGTTGGGGCCGGGTTGGTTTTGGGAAACAATGCCTAACTGTCTGTAAAGTGATTGACATCCTAGCTTGCCTTGTTTGAAGGATATTAAATTGCTAGTTGGAAGTTTAGCCCACTTATCAGGCTTGTTCTTACTAATGACATGATGTACTAAATTAGATTCATTCCAGAGGTAAAACTAGATATGATGTATTATAAATTGTAATGCTCACATGGAAAGCTAATAAAACCCCCCTGAATCTATTACTTGCCTGGTCTTGATTTAAAATTTAGATAATACGGAACAAGAAAACTACATTAAGACATCTGCACACCTAGCCTGCCCACTTACGTAGGAAAATATCAGTGGTGCTCAGGTCTGTAAGTCAAGAGACATTTTTAGGTGAGTAAATGGAGAAATGTTGTGACTAGATTGCTTTTGCAGAGGTTGTGTGCTACTATTATTAATTAATTGCCAAGTAACTCTTTTACTAAATGAGTAAGAACTAACATATAAAATCTTAGAACTAACCTCTTACCACTTTCACTTTAACAAGGGCAGGGGGAAGAACCTGTTTATTACTTGAAAAATTAAGCCAAATCCATATTTTAAATGAAGAACTCTCCAAAAGGAACAACTTAGCATAAGTTCTTTGCCACCCAGAAAAACCTGGGAGCACAGTGCTAGTGACTCAATGTTATGCCAAGAAAAGGCAGATCAAGAGCTGTAAAAAATTCAACAAACAGCAATGGGCAAAACATTCTCTTAGAACTATTTTCCATCTTATGGATTCTAGGAATACATAAAACTAAAGAGTAGGGAACAAAAAAATGAACTGGAACACACTGCTTGAACTCCTATAAAGACAAGTTAGGAAATAAAGTGAGCAAAACACATTCCTACCTTCAGCATTCTTAAATACTGTTGCTTTCAGATCAGGCATGGATTTATCCAGTAAACTGCAACACGTAACTACTGCTGGTGCTTGTCAGACCTACCACTTCAGGTGCTCATCAAACTAACAAGGTCCTGTTCCAGAATGAACTGCTTCCTGTAATAATAACAATTGCCACAGAAACTAATACTTGTTTTCATGTAAAACAATGAGAAACACTTGATTAAAAAATATTTTATTCGGCGTACAGTGTACCTGCAATGTACTTTATAAGGCATTTTCTATAAATGACTATTTCTACTTTATATATATCTGGGTGTTCCTGTTCATATTTTTTTTTCAATACATTAATAATGTAATGAATAACACTTTTTAAAAAAAACTACATCTCTTTATTTAGTTCATAAATGTTCAAGCAGTACAATAGCTTTGGGAGAGGTTTTAACTGCTGTAAAGCACTTTTAACAGTTTAGTTAACACTATTTCCCATTTGTCCCCAACAAACAATGTTTTAAAGCTTTTTTTTTTTTTTTTAAATAAAACAAACCTGATTATGCTGTTATGACTAGCTTATTTTTTTTCCATTTCACTTATCTTTCCAAACCCTCCTTGCACTGTACATACACTTGGTTTTTGAACCATGAAGTTTCTCTGAAAACTTACATTTTCATGAAAAGCCACGGCAATGGAGCCCAGTTTAATTATTATTATTATTTTTATTATTATTCAGTGTATGTATGTACCTGTCTGCTTTAATTAGAGTAAAGCAAACCACTGCCAAGTTATTGGGTAACAGTTCTAACTCCTTAGTCATAGGCTGATCATACTGTTTTGCTGGAGGTGAAGCTTGCATTTGAAAACAAATACGGAAAAAAAATACGGAAAAAAAATACTAACCTGATTGTTTAAAGCTGCACATACTATAAACCTGCTTCAGTGTCTAGGCACGAATATAAACTGTTTGTACATGTAAGGAGAAAGCGCTTCAAGTTTACTGGTTGCAGGATATTAAAAGTTGTAGGGTCTTTTCTATAATTTACGAAGGGGGAGACATTACAGATTTATCTGGACAGATAGCTTATGGCACTTACTTAATTATAATAAGACCAGTGAATATTTAAAAACTAACACACACTGCATTCCATGACCAACTTTACCGTTACTGTGCCTTAAACATTTATTACAACATTGTGATAAATAATATACACACTGTATCTTTTAAAATACCATATAAACCATACCTCAAGAATAGGGAGCCAGCTTCCCTACACATTATCCTACACCATGTCCCTAGCCTGTTTTGTTTTTGTTTTTTTTAAAATCTAAAATTTGTAAAACTGGATAACTACAGTAAGCAGCCTACACTATTACACAATTAATGCAGTATTGGCATTAGACTTGTATAAACCTTACATGTCAGCAAACTTGTTTAAGTGACAGGCATACCATACATTTCCATCTTCGAGCTGGGTTGGGCAGTTGGAGGGAGGGCTAGTGCTGGGTCTTTTCACCAGGTTCACATCACGTTTACCATTTCCCGGGTATTGATGTTCCGCACTCGTACCAGCGAACATAGTTAATGTGAGTCTCCCCACCTATTTTTCCAAATTTGACAGGTTCCTGACGAACTGCCCTGAAAAATCCTAAAACAGAGAACAGAGTTTTGTTTGCACGCAACCATAAAAGAGTACGTTCATATTGAAATAGTCAAGGCTACTTCACACGATCTCCCCTATACCCCAGGTGAAAGATCAAACCTCTGCTTTAAACCTATTTTGTATGACAACATACAGACTTCCCATTCTAACAATAAACGTGAAGTTAAAAAAAAAAAAAAGCAAGCAATTAGCGCTGTATCCAGCCTGACCATCAGAAGAGTGTAAGTGGCTAACACATGCAAATGTGCACACAGATGGAGGCACATGCTAACATACACCCAAAATAATCGTTTCTGCAAAAAATACACCACAACAACCATGATTCCCCCCTGCTTTTCAGGTGGAGCATACAGGTAGTTAATCCTGGTTTGAATCAGCTTGCCACAACCAGGGAAGACGTGAGCAGCAACGGACAGTGTCTGTTCTTTCCTCTGTTTGGTTCATTTACTAGAAATACAAGCTACAGGTTTGTTTTGGGTGTGTGCTTTTTTTTTTTTTTTTTTTTTTTTTTGTTTTTGTTTTTGTTTTTTTTTGTTTTGTTTGTTTTAGTTTTGCTTTTTAAATTAAAAATGAATGTATCTCATGCATCCAGTCAATTAAATCCAGTAGCTGAAAACAAATTGCCTTTATGTGTTTTGTAAACTTATGGCATAGAGAGCTTTCTTCTATTTATAAAATCATTTTTAAATGCATAAAAAAATACTTTTCAGATCATTTACCTGTTTTCTGAAAAACTTTTAAAAGATTTAGTTACTTCAGTTTACCACACCTAACACAAATCATTTATATACTTCTGTAAGGTGTTTCACAAATGAAGCACTACATCCATGAAGTTTGGGTCATCACACTGACACTGTATTGGAAACTATTCTGATGTTTTTCTCATCAAAATATCCCGTTACACATTCAGCATGCACACCTCCACCAGTATGGCCCATGTTCTTGTAAGGGAGTGGTATAAACACACCAGGGATGCTGCAAACAAGCAAGGCGGAGGTTCAGCTGACAGAAGTACAAGTTGCTTACACTCGAGGAGCTTAAGCAACATGTGAAAAAAGAACCAGGCAGGTCACGGCTGCATTTAGGACATCCCCTCCCCTGTCCGCTTAGACCAGACTGGAACTCTGTGCACCCAGTCTGAGTTAGAGTATTCAGAATTGCTGCAGCATGAATTATATTTTCCAGTAATAACTTTTTTTGTTTCTCATTAGCACTAAACAGAGCTGTTTAGTGCTCAGCTGATGATTTATGGCATTTTAAATCAACCTTGCTAGTATGAACATAACAGTTCATGCCTCTCTGCAAACTCGAATTTGTGCTTGGGTTTAAATATGTAATAGCAAATGTGAATATGAATAATCTGTTGGAATGTTTAAACAGGAGAGAGGCTGTTTACTACCAAACAGAACCTGAGCCACAACATTCTTTTAATAAGACATTTGCTCATCTTCAAAATCTTTTTGACTCCCTTCTGCCTGCAGAGCTGGTAGTCCCTTTCCATTGCCCACCCCAGCGGTGGGCCCTCAATTCACTGGCAGGAAAAAGAAACTGACAAACGAAGGAATTGCCAAGGTTTGCTGCAGAGACATTCGTAAGGAATTACCGTCTTTGACTGGTAGATCTTCTTGCTGTCCTGTCCTTCCATCTAAGAACGAGTCCACGAATTGGCAGTGATCTTCTCCATGGCCCCTCTGGTCTCCTATGTTATAAAATTTTCCTGAAAGAAAAGCAGCAGCAAAGTTAAAAATCCAAATCCAGTTTAGTGAGGGATAAAACCACCAGAGGTCTGCACACTTAGCTCTGTGGGGAAGCCAAGGCAAACGCTACAATTCTTTACCTCTCAGGATCTGTAGCTGTAATTTGAGCACTAAGTGCAAGTACAGCACTCATGGCTGTTGACAAAAGCACCCCACTCTGCCAAAACCTATGCCTGGATGCATTTTTCCCCTCCTTAATTTTCATATGTAAGTCCTGTTATTACCCAGAACCTCATCCTGATTGTATCAAAAATGAGGTAAGTTTTGCTAGCAATTTTAATGGGAGGCAGGTTTGGTTCCCTGTCAGAAAGCCCCCAGTATTTTCAAAGATGTCTTTACAGACCACCTCGTAATACATACCAACATGTGCACGTGATATCTTTTAACTAACAAATGTATGACCGAAGTACAACAACTGCTTATCCAGAACATGAAGCGTGCCCGTATGTTTCCTTGCAGGATTGCTTAACAAGACCCTTGACTGCAACTGAGGAGAAAATGCAGTGTGTGCTGACACTATGGCTTGTCCTTTGCCTTTTGATAAGAGGACTCAACGTGGAGCAGTTTTGACAGAGAGTGATTTTTCCTGACTGATATGATTTGCAAAGAGTACATTAGCAAAATTCAGCTCAAAAGATGGAGAAAAGCATGCCATCTTCTCTTCCCAGGCTCTGGCAGGAAACGTTTTCAGATAAACTCCCTGTTTTTTTCTAGCCTCCTTTCACAACACTGCTTAGTACATGCAACCTTGGGTTGTGAGGTTCCAAGGAGAGGTGGGAATTATTTAGAAAATGGCTCAGTATTTAGGCATAAGCTAAGCAGAACGTCTAGTTACTCATTAGATGTTGGGTCTCCTGTAGCCCTGAATCTGTGCCAATCTGGCTGTGTGACAGATGGTGAGGTAGCTTATACTACTCCCTAAAGTTCAATTAATAGAACAGCAGCCTATCAATAAACACACTCTCTCATGTGTTTGTGGTCTGATCAATATTTTGCCAAAAATTCTCACCTCGCTGACGGTCTCTGTCCATGCAGCTCTGGTCTAGCTTTAGAAAATTATTTATTACTGTCTAGCTTTGGCTGCAGGCACATTTTTTTCCATACAAGAACTGGTCAGAGGGAGTTCCTCTTGGTAAATTTGTGAACTGAAATTAAGAACATCATTGAGACTGTCCAAAACTGCATGGTTGTTTTTCTTGTTTTCTTTTTTTTTTTTTTTTTTCCATGGCTATTGAAGGTCACACATAGAATTTATTTTTTTCCTCTGCTCAATAAATGCCTTTTTTTTTTTTTTTTTTTTTTTTTTTAGGTGGGCTGATTTTCTGGCATGCTTACTGTGACTGCTCTGGAGGACTGTTAAATGAGGTCAGCAGTAGATGCTGGTTTATAGAACGATCCTGGCGTGTGTACTATACATCAGTTTTTCTTCACCAGAGACAGAAGAAAACAGATATTTTATGGCTAACGCAGGAACAGTAACTTTCAGATATACACACAGCCTCCTGGCCCATAGCATAACCTACATATAATTCAAACAATAGCTGTACAGAATTTAGCAGCAATCTCAGTGACTAGTAAATCCTTATTGTCCAATTCTTTCCACAATAAAGGAACACACTCAACATGTTAACTAGCAAATTACTAGATCAAACTTCTTCTGGGAATAGCAATTCTGGCAAAAAGTAAAATGTTTGTTTTCAGCGTTCCTTTATGGATGGTCTTAAGAAAATCAGATACCATTCTTATTTTATACATTGTGACTTCTGCAGCAATAGAAGTATAAACTCACGCTAAAAGCAAGGATGCAGAGACACCTTGTTGTTGGCTACCTTATAAAACAGCACATCTACACTGCACCCAAATTTCAAGCTTAAATAGTAAAACCTTAGGAGCTATTTTCAGTGTAATGTAGAACTAAGACCTCAGCATAGCCCTTTGCTACTGGCACGTTGCCGAGCTGGCTAGCAGTAGCAGATAGGCTTCTGCAGGCCTGCACCAGACAAGGTGTGACAGTGAAACACTTGAGAACAGGGTTTGGCTTCAGATTGGATATTTTCCCACTCTAGTCTAGAGGCCTGTGCCATGACAACCTCACTTAGGAAGAAGGGGGGGGAAAACCACGCTCCTCCTACATAAACATTTCAATTCCTTCCAATGTTGCGACAACTGATCAGCGCTGGTTGTAAGAATTCAAGTGCAAGAACCAGGCTTAGCAAGTATAATGAATGCAATGTGGCTACCATGATCTTCCCCAGCCAAGTTAAATCACCACCCTTCCAGCAAGAACAAAAACAATCTAACAAAAACAGGAAAATGGGCTCCTGCTATATTAAGCTTTCACTCTAAGATTGAAGTAGCTTTCATTGTGGTGTTAATTCACTTGATTTAGAGCTGAAGTCTAGTCCTGCTAGATTAGCACTGCTATTTCCTCTACTGGCTAGTTTTGTGATATGCTATGCCTCATTGCCAGCTTTTGTCATTTGATCACAGCTGCTTAAGTACAGCACCAGCTGGATGAATGATACCTCTGTTCAAAACTGTCTTTCTTATTCACATAATTGCCAAGACGTTATTTATATATGAGGTACTGTACTTGCTATTAAGGATAGGGCTTTCCTGCCTTGCTCATGTGGGATTGGTGGTGGGTGCAAGGCCAAGCAGCTCACGGTTCTGTTGGCACGGGCTGTCCTGCAGTCCCCCTGTTCTCTTTTCACTTTGTGTTACCACACACAGAGACCACTGAACCCTGCTCCTGTGAGGTGCTGCGCTCCGAGCTGGGGCAGCTTTGGGTAATGGAAGCTGATTCTTTCAGTCACAGTCTCTCCTAGTTAATTTGATCCAATGGGATGAATATACTACCTTACTTCCACTCAAAGACATGTCCCATACACAGCTGTATTACACCCTCTGTGCTCTGGATGCTGCACTAGCGCCATGGTAACGGAATTGTCAGTGCAGCTCTGATAAAGGACCTCATACTGAAGGAAGCCAGGAACTTTGGAGGGATTATAAGAAGTTAAAATATTTCTAAATATAGCAATTACAATCCATGTGAGATACAAAGTTCTGCTTAACTATCAATTAACTGAAAAACAATACTTTTACAGGCTTCTTCCCCAGCTTAGACACAGCGCATGTCACTTGATTCCAGACTTACATACATCATTCTCTAACAACCTTAAGACACAGAACAGTAATAAAACATATGAGGAGGGCAAAATGAGATCATGAACAGAAATGGGGAATGTGAAAAGGAAACAAGACTGTCAAAGCAGGTGAGTAAAACCTGTTCACTAGGGTTGTAGTTAGGTATCTATAAACCCCACAGTAATAAAGTAACCAGATGTTTACCAAATGGGATGGGAATGACTGAGCATTAATCCTAGTCTAAATTTAGGTCCTAATCCTCTATTAAGAACTATCCCAGGCTGTGTTTTAAATACAGATTTGGCACCTTTACAATATAAGCTATTGACTGGCAGCCATCTGATCTTTATCAGTTTTTTGTATGATCCCCCAGGATACCAACAGATCAGATGATGACCACACAGAAGTAAGTCTTGAGTCTGAAAATTCAGTAGCAAACATGTCAATGACTACTGAGCACAAACAGACTAATATTTATGACTAATCTGTCTGGTGACTAGATTAAACATACTTGATCACACTTCAGCAGAGCCCATCTTGTTAATAAACAGTTCTTAGTTCTGGCAGCCATGGTATTTTTGAGGAGTATAAAATGTGGACAACACTGACATGAATCTCTCTTACCTGTAAGTGAGTCGCTGAGGTATATCTTGTATCTCAAAGAATTACACAGCTGCACACCCACGAACTTCTTATACCAAGTCCTCTTTACATACTGTTTCCCTTTGCATTCTGAATAGGTGTCAGAATTGAATGGGATTTCAGTCCAGATAGCATCCTTTCCCACTGCAAGAAAGGAAGAGGCTGAAGTATGACGATGCATAGAAAATTATTTACAACAAATACATTCAAATAAATAGAATTAGAAAGCTCCATGGAGCGGAATGCACATTGAAGTATAGCAATACTTCAGAATCAGTCAGCTGCATTTTCAACATTAAAGGTATTTCAAGGAAGCACTGGAGTGTGCAGAGGTGATTGATGCAGCGAACTGCTTCTGCTCTGTGTGTCAGTGGAGCCAGTTTGAAATAAGCTCTCTAACTTTTTTAGGGGGACAATGTGCGTGGGCAAAATGTTCATTTACAAAGTTATGTGATACAGTCACTGTTTCTCAGTGGATTCAAGACAGGACAGTCAACTTGCAGCAAACCATATGTGATTAAAAACTTACATAAACATTAAGTGTTATGAATTATGTGGAAATAAATGCTGTCTCATTTTTTTTTTGTCAAGTGATGTCCACTACAAATGCGAAAAGCAGACTGCTTTGCTTGAATGGATCTCAGCTGTTCTTCAAAAGCTCAGTCTACCTCCTACCAAAGACAGCAAGAGCCTTATAAGTGGCCTAGAACAAAGCTGGATCAAGCCTTCCGAAGCAGTTTTTTTTGTTTGTTTGTTTTTTTTTGTTTTTTTCTAAAACACAATGGCAGATAAATAGTATCCTTTGAGTTGTGTTCTGTTAACTCACTTAAAACGTGTGAAATAGCTTATTCATTTTGCAGAGCTTTTTTTTTTGACTTAACAACAAGACAGAAAATATGAGGCTGTCCTTGGCTCATTTGTATATGTTGGTTTGAAGCCATCCCAGATGCCATGGGAGAACCACATCACATTGATTACATTCTGCTCAGGTAAACAAGTAGCCTGGCATGAATTCCTTACAAGAAATATGGGTGGAAAGAACGGACTCATGTGTAAAGGCTGCTTGATTCCGCAGTTCATTTGACTGGTGCAGTAGAGAACCCCACCACTAAAATTATGCTACTTCATTTCTGAAAAAAATATCTGATCAGAGGACATTATAATATACATAATAGTCTTACTTGAAATCGGCTCACTCACTCTTGGGTCCGCTGTGGAAAGAAACAAACATTCAATCAGACACCAAAAAATTAACTTTCCCAAAACTCCAATGGAAAAGCATTGGTAAGTAATTTCCTATAGCTGACAAATTGGTGAAACACAGTGTTTTGGAAGCAAAGTTCACTTTTGTATCAAATTAACCAAAGTAATTTCTTATGTTATGGTGTGACATTACAGCATCAACAAGCTCTTAAAAATGTTACTTATGGGACCCTGGATTCAAACTGGGTTCTAGTAAGACAAGTGTAAACCAGTTGCCAGTAAAACCCAATTCTATTGCCTTTCCCCCCACCTTTTTTAATTACACTGTCAAAAACTTGGGGGAAAAAAAGGACACTTCTGTAATGCTTGCTACACAAAATTTGGTTATGAAAGCCCAGAAGTGAGAAATTGATGTGTGCAATTAAGAAAAAATAAAACTGACTGCTTAATTTGGCCAAGCTAAATAGGAGACAGAACGTAAGCCTTGTCATTAATGAAAATTGCACTTGGCATAAACATTGTTTCAGTTCTAACAATCCAGGTTACAAAGAGTGTATTCACAGTTTTTCAGTATGTGTGGCTTCATCTGAACTCCTCCCTGTCTAATCCCTTGCTCAGCCAAAACTCTCATCCATCCATCAGTGACTGAGCAGTGATCAGGACTATTATATTATTACACCTGGCTCAAAATGCGGATCAACAAAGTCCTTTTAAACAGACTACACCCATTTGGAGTTGAATATGGTCCTGAAGTGCCATCAAACAATAAACACTTCTACACAAAAGAAGATACCTGGTTTGTACAGCGTCATTACGTTGAATGTAGTTAGCCAGTTAGCCTCACTATGAACTCAAACACAGAAAGCAAAGGCATTTTCTGATTCTCACCTTTGAGTCAGCTAGGACGTAAGATTGGGAACCAATCAATGGTCAAAATAGACTCGTAAATATGTCTTTAACAGTTTCACAGGAAAGTAAGAAGGATGGATGAAGACATACCAAGACCATCAACTTTTCCAGCTACTATTTCTCAATCCTCTTTTCAGTCTAAAGACAGCACTATTACAAACAGCTTTTTTTGAACAGGTAGAAAAAGTGCTCATAAACACACCAGCCCCCAGAAAAACTTTGTTCCCTATCCAGAACATATTAATGAGTTTGGTAGACATAAAAGGTCAGAAATATGAATCCTAAATGAATGAGCTTTCTTTAAGGATAAAGCTAATTTCTTCACAGGGAATGCCAGACTCTCCATGCTCCTGCCTTTTTTTTTTTTTTTTTCCTGCAGTCTCTCCATCTTATACCCTCACACAATAGAGCTGTGATCTCAGGCTGACCTTCCAGCCATTAATATAACAGGCTGAGTAGTAAAAAAGAAAACTATCTGGAGATTGAAAAGATCTCCAAGAGCATGACCAAACCTATAAAATGAAGCAGGAGAGCCTTTCACATATCCCTGACAAATGGATTAAAGTTGCTCCACAAACTCTCATACAAGAGCCACTGTAAATCAGTCAGCAGACTTTTGGAAGTTCTTACCTGATTCCGTACTGAAAGACACGACATTGCTACTTGGACCTTCACCAAGTGGGTTTTTAGGTTTCACATGGAATTCATAACTGGAGAATAAAAAAATAAAAGAAGAAAATTTTGCAAACCAAGCATTCTTTTGGAGTCCAGAGCAAGCAAACTGCTAACACACACCTTGGTGCTACTCCTCTTGGAGAAGAGCCAAAAAGCCTTGTTTCTTGCTCTGAAAACACCGAGACATTCTTCATCCTATCTGTACAAGGCCTCTCCGAACATGTAATTTACCAACCCTTTTGAAAATTCTTTGCTCATATACTATTAATGTCTGAATTAATGCACCACCAGTTTAAGTCCATCACCTCTTACACGTGCAGTTTCAGTTCTGGCAAAGGGAGCAGTTCAGGTGAGATTCAAAACAATCTTGTAAGGAGAGATTGAGTAAAGCACACTGCTATTTATTTGCACATTTTTCAGCCACGAGAACACAAACTTCCAATGCAGCACCTCCTAGGCCCACCAACAGTGACAGAGTGAGCCAGTGGTGAAATGCAAGGCATGTCTTCTGGGACAGAAGCTCAGCCAAGGCAAGGATCCAATTTCTTGAACGTATGTTAACACTGAATATATGAAGCAATTAAAAGACACTGTGCAGTGTCACCTTATCTTTTCACCTTATTATCTCACAACATCAGTCTATGCTGCAGTTATCTCATCATCTCTCTTCCTCACAACTCTGTTCGGAATCATTTAAGTGCTAAGAAAACTGAGTAAGGTTGAAGAAAAAAAATCCAAGCCAAATTCCTCTGCTCAAGGCTCTCCCACCCCTCACACTTGCTTAATGTTGACAGGCAAGACAAGATTGTTTCTAACTTGGCAGCTCAGCTGAAACTTGGATGTTCAGTTAGATGCTGTAGGTAAACAGGTATTGAAAAACAGCTGCAAACTTACAAATGTTGCACAGAAGACAACAGCCCCATGGGGCAGGAAAGAGAGTTACAAGGGGGCAAGCTGAGCATGGCTACAATCTCACATCAACAGCAGAGCTAGGAACACACACTTATTTCCTGCCTCCCAGCACACGCCATCTCAGCAAAGCTGCTTTTCTGCTCTCCTGACTCCAGGTTGGCAGCACCTGGGAATTGCTCACTGCTCAGCAACAGCTCAGTTTCTCACCTGTACCTGTGCCTACCTGTAGGAACTGCAACGCCCTCCCTGCCAAAGCACCCTCACCAGTAGCATGTCAACACCCAGTCAACAGCACCCGCTTTATGCTTTCCCAACCAGTCAGAAGCAATAATCTGCCCTACACGTACCAGCCACAAATATTTGTCATATGCTCTGGGTGCACGCATGGTAAAGCTCTACAATATTTTTTCATCAGCTAGAGATACAGAGGACACGAATCAAAAGGACTGTAGTGCTGGAAAATGGACCCTAACTTAGAGACTGAAAACTGAACAAAATGAGAATCCCTGAAGTTGGCAATTAAACCCTCAGCTCTCGACTCACGAAGGATCACTTATTAGTGATAACATGGTAGGTCATGGCTGTAACACAGCATTTTAATGTACTGCTGAGATTGTTTCCAAACAGCATTTTTTTTTTTTTTAAGAAAAAAAAAAATACCTCTCTGCACGGTTGGAAATTTGTAAACTCCATTTACAAATCTGTACAAGAGACACAATATTCAATCCAAACTCTAGATTACTTCTCATTACTTCTTGGCTCCTGCAAAACCTGACAGCTCACTAATTAACCTCAGTGGACTAACTGTGCAGTACCAAGTAACTGTTTTCCATCCGCAACATGTCTAAGACAAACTTAGAAATTGCTTACAGAAGCAATTACCTTTATTTCTAGGGTTTTCTTTTATTATTTTTTTTTTTAAGGGGAAAAACCCAACATTTTTGGTCAAATATTGTCACCTAGTAGGAAAGGTGGCTGCTCAAAGAACTGCAGCACAGCAGTTGGAGATCCCTTCTGAATAATCAATGATGAAGACTCGCTAATATATTGGGTGTTCTAAAGTAATAGCTAGAAGACGCATTTTGGACAATGTACAATTTAATGCATACCTTCAAATGTAAGTCTCCAGACAAGTTCTCTCGCTTCCATCACAGCAGGGTCACAGCTAAGTCACTGACTGAACTCTGATCACTGATAGCTCAGTATGGTATGTTCTACTGCTGTTATGGGCATTTATGGTCTAATTTTATAGATGATAGTCATATCTTTATGCCACTTCATATGAAATCAAGAGAGAGATTTTTGCCTAGGATTCCTGATGTAGAGTTGGATTTTTTTATTTTTTAATTCCACAGCAATGGCTACAAGGAAAGGACAAAAACTGAGCAGGTGCCATGCTTTTATGGAACTGGATTGGGCAGTAGGAGGGATTTGGAAAGTAATGATGCAACAAGTGTTGAATTAAAGATCTGTAGATGCCAAATCTGGATCTCACCTGAATATTTAAGGGTTTTGCAAGTTATTTTCCTCTATCATCCGGAAAATCAGGAGTTGGACAAGATGGTGGAGAATTTAGAAAAAAAAATAAGGTATTTTGCTGATTTTTGTACCAATATATTGTCCTCAGGAGCTGATATGTCCTACTTGGAGTTAGTAACATTAAGCAACATACTTCATTGGAAACAGTCCTGTTCCAAAAAATTTGAATCCATGAACTTGGACCCATCAATTCTCTAACTCCATAAAAAGACCAAAACAAAACTGAAGTCTAAATATTTTCCAAACAGTGCTTTTCAAACTGTGGTCTAGGGACCACTAAGATCTCCGCAAAAGGTCAAACCACAATGGGAAAGCTATGGCAAAATTTAAGTAAAGAACTAAAATCTTCAGATTTCAGCCCATATAAACAGAAAGAGAAAACTGCAAAAGGGGAAAGTAATAAAGTTATGTTCAACATTCAGTTTAACGGATGGACTTTAAAAAAAAAAATCACTTAGGAGAGCTTTCTAATCATAATATTAAAGAGCAAGTTTTGAAACTAAAATATATACAAATCACCAGTTTTGTGATAAGTGTTTTCACAGGTACCCAAACATTACAGCCTCCTTTTCCTCTGCCACACCCGCTCCTGGAACTGTAGCAGTGGCTGGAACAGTACAAAAACTAGAAACGACCACTTTTGAAGATGAGACAAACTTAACTAGTTGACTGAAAATTGAAAGGTAGAGAAAGGTGAAGTTAGACTGTGTTCATGGTGTGACAGACTTTATAGATCTGACTAATTTTCAAACCATGGTGTGGCTCTCTTCAAAGAAAACTATATGAAATCTTCCATTTTGTGTGTCAGGTGGAAGATCTGAAAAGCTGAAGAAGAAAAGCTTCAAGAAGTGTAGTGTCAGAATAAGGGATAATGGCTTTAAACTAAAGAGGGGAGATATAGAATAGATGTTAGGAAGAATTTCTTTACTCTGATGGCAGTGAGGCTCTTGAACAGGTTGCCCAGAGAAGCTGTGGATGGATGCACAATCCCTGGAATTAGGATTTGGGCAACCAGGTCTGGTGGAACGTGTCCCTGCCCATGGCAGGGGGGTTGGAACTGGATGATTTTTAAGGTCCCTTCCAACAAAAACAGTTCTACGATTCAATGAAAATAGAAGTAAAATGGTGTAAAAATAAGGGTACTTGCTGCAATTTTACATACTTCCAACAGAAGCTACAAGGGAGGGGAAAATTGCCTGGAGGTTCAAGAAAGTATGTAGGGCAAAGTTAATAAGGGGAAATAGGAAAGCTACATAATGATTATCCCATGTCTACATCATAGGTAGACTTGATATTCATGAGAAACTGCAGCCTATATTTCATCTTTATATCTGTGCACTCACGATGCCAAAAGATCTGCTGCCCAATATAAGTAAGCAATTTAACATTTCTCACACCTCTACACTCCTTAAGAATGCCATCCTATACACCTGGGAGAGGACTAGGCCTCCCAAATCCTCCCATACTGCAAAGACAATAGAAGTCATTGTGCAGATTAAATGGACTTGACTTAACAGTAATTACTATGCAGAGCATATTTTTCCGCCATAGGAAATCACTATTCCACATGGAACTTTGGCAGAGGTAACTGTTCCTGCATTTCTCAAGTCATGCAAAAGGAGAAGATGGAAGACTTCAGCACTGAAAATAGCTGAAGAAAGTCTTTCATCACAATATTGAGGACTAAAGGAGCTGAGCACAGTCCTAGGACATCAGGTCAATAGGTGGGGAGGTGCCGGTGGCTAAATAACAATCATGCAGGACTGCCCAATGTATTGAGCTTCTCTCTGCAGAGCATGCTTGACAGCGTGATCACACAGAGCAAACAAAACTAGGCATAAGAGAAGGAAATATTTTCTTAATAAATAAATAAATAGCGCTGAGCTTGTTTGAGGAGTCCTTCTCCTAATTAGGTTGGAAGAAGAGCCAAAAGAAATGGGCAGTGCTTACATGTGAACCCTGGCATCAACAACAATTTATTACAAAAGCCTGTAAGCCTTGTAATAGAGTACCAAAAAATCCAGTATTTTTCTGTAATCTTCATATTCCTATCCTAACACTGTTGAAGCTATCACTGTAATTCTCATCTCATGACACTTGCTGTTACCAAAATCTAAGCTATCTGCATTGGGAGATTTTTCTCTTCTATGTGGTTAGCACAATTTGGATACTAACTGCAATACCACACAATACTTGACAATAATACTTGGCAATAATGACATGAGCGGGTACATATGAATTAATGCCTATAAATTTATAAAAAGCTTACAGCTGTGGTGATTTAGCCTACAGGAGAGAAGGCTCTGGGGAAACCTTAGAGGGGCCTTCCAATATCTAAAGGGGGCCTACAGGAAACGTGGGAAGGGACTCTCTTATCAGGGAGTGTAGTGATCAGACAAGAGGTAACGGCTTTAAACTAAAAGAGGGGAGATTTAGATTACATGTTAGGAGGAAATTCTCTACTATGGTGAGGCACTGAAACAGGCTGCCCAGAGAAGGTGTGGATGCCCAAGCCACCCTATGATTGTATTATTCAGTAGAGATTTGAAGACCTGGTATGATCTCTGAGTGTATTATAACAACATTCTCTTTTTTGTTTCATACCTTAAAGAAATATGAAATAAACTTTTGAAGGAAACCACCTACCACATCATAAAAACAGTTTGGTATGTGCATATATCCTACACTTCTCACCTTTACTTTACAGTTTTGTTTGTTTTAATTGATTGATGTTTTTGTGTGTGTTTAAAAGTATAATGATTATTTGTTTTATTCTGGTTTTGCATTTCCTGCTATTTTAATCCTCAAGACTCCTCATGACTGAAAACATACTCTACCTTGGGTCACAATCTAAAGCACAAATCCAAAGAGACTACTTCAAATGTGCTTTTAAGCACCTTTTTAAAGGTGAAAAGCATATTTGAAATCACCAAATTACTTAACCAGTCAAAGGATCAGAACCTAAAAGGAAGCTTTACATATATGTGAAATGCAAGCATCACAGACTCTTTGATTGTTCTTAATACTTTTTTAGATTAAAAATTTTTCACCAATAGACTGGTGCGACAGACACATCCCCTATTTTAATGACTACCTGAATTTCCTGAGGCCATTTGGCACATCTCTGACTAATACAGCAGAACTGCAGCCTTCATATTTTCCTTTATTACCTTCCAATTACTGCCAAAACAAACATGCATGAGAACTGTTTTCAACAACACCCAGACTCTTTTTTGAAGGCTTATATAGAAAATGGTGTTGCAAAGTTTCCTGGACACTAGTGGTATGTTCTATGAACTTAATTGCCCTTTAACAAACCACCACAAAGAAAGAGGAAATACACAACTAATTTAAAAAATATTTCAAGATAGAGCAGGGATACAGAGACTACATATTTTGGCAGAAGAACCAGCAGAAATACCAAATGATACTATATCAGATGATTGGGAGACTTAGAAAAATAAATCAATTTTAAGAAGTCAGAAACTCTAAGACTTTGAAAAAAAAAAAAACTAACTAAAATTCTTTCAGAAATGGGAAAAAAGAATTGGATGTAAAACAAAAACAAATACAAAACAAAACACACACAACAACAACAACAAAAAGCTCCAAAACAAACAACTGTATTTAACATTCTAGGCTAGAAAAGGTCCATGAAAAAAAGCTACAGAACAGTGAAACTAATCTTAATGAAGGAGAAGATGCAGATGAACACCATTACTACAAAGGAGACAGAATGAAGGAAACAAAAATCACAGTAAGCCCCTTTCTATATCAGGCTTCTCCAGCTCTATTACAAGAAAGCATCTCAGGGAGAGAAACGTGGAAAACTGAATAACGACCTTACTTTGACAGATTCACATATGGCAGATTTTGCACGACTATTATCATAGGAGAAATCACACACTTTCTTTCTTTAAGGGCAGTTTTTAGTTTAAAGCTAAGAATAGATAAAGAGCACAAAGAATGAAGTCTAGGGTATGCCAATGAAAACAGGTGTTCCTGTGGGGACAGCCCCATTAAAAAAAAATCAAAACCAAGAGACCTGTATGACATGTTAGATAGAATATTACAAATCTCACTCCTCAAACAACTGCTTGGAAGCTAGACTGTAATTGCTTTGACCAAAAAAATCAGTTTTGTGTTTTAGTTTTGACCATTTTCCAAATGGAGTAGATGATACATTTCTCAAAACACCATGAGAGTTGCTCTCAGCATGAAAAACATGAATTTTCCATATGAAAGACAAAAATTAAGCTGCCAGTTCATACTTTTCTCTGATTTTTCTTTGCTAAGAAATTAATAATATTTGCTTTAATATGGAAAAATACTTCAGCCTGCATTGAAGAAAGTGGGCAAAATTAACAAGATTGGAAACTACCCACATAAGATAAAACCATACAGTAATTTAGATTGAAAGGGACCTCTGGAAGTCATCTGGAAGTCACCCCTTTTCACAACAGGACCAAATTAAAAGCTACATTAGGTTGCCCAGGGTTCATTAATAAGCACACAGACACTCACTGCTTGAATGACAGAGTAAAAATTGAGTAGCTCAGTAATTAATTCAGCTTAACTAGAAGAAAGGAGGATGAATGGAATTTGGCTATCTCACTCACTTAACAAGAAGGACAAAGTAGGAAATAACTATAGTAAAAGCTGTAGAAAAATTGGAGCAAGAGTGATACTGAATTGAGGTTTGACTCAAATATGACCTGAATCTACTCTGAAATCCCTGAAGAATATGAAGGATAATAAAAGCTAACTGCAGTACAAACTTATAAATCAACAACAGTGTATATGTGATTAATAGCTCACAGAAACACGTATATAACAGAAACATTTCAGCAGAGGGCATTGGTAAAACAAGAGAAAGGTTTCCTCTTCAAGCACCAGCTAATTGGATATAACTATCTGTAAGTGTATATATTTATCTAGCTTGTATAAGGTAACCACACAACATGGTTTGAGAAATTTCAGGTAAAAGTTAATATAAGAAGCAAAATATTTGATGAAACTAAACAGCAATCAAGATCCAGAGTATCTGGAGCCAGGTAACTGATTAGTGCCAGGAACAGCAGCAGTTTCAAAACTCTGACCAACCAAATAATGGATATCATTAGTACTTTCCATGTTCCTAAAATTAACAGAAGTTTTCTATGGATTACACATGTACGACAAGACAAACAAATGACAGACTGCCCTAACGTACAAAACTTTTGCTTAAAAGTAACCTTCACAACTTGTTGTATGTACTGCAAATCAGAACTCATCTTCTCTTTTAGCCAACACATTTTTGTTCTGGACAGCTGCAGTCACACATGCAATTTTTCAAGGGAGACTCTCAGTCTCCCATTGAGACTGTCTTCCTAACAAAGTCCAAATTTCTTAAATTTCCAAGTCTGGCCATTAGCTCCTCATCTTTAAAATGCGCCTTCTCTAAAGGAGGAGGGGTATCTGGCTTACTGCAGAACTTTCCAGAAGTATAGCAGTATGTTCCGTTAGATGTGGGCATTAAGTTCTTTAGCTTCTGGCCAGGCACTGAATATCCTTCCTATCTATTTTACCTCAAGAGGACAACAGATCTTGGGCAATGGGGCTGCAAACCGTCTTTGTGATGTACTGCTCCTAAAGAGTAAACACTTGGAGAATTACAGGCTTCAACTGTAATTCTGCTGCTGTAGAACTTTCACATTCAAATTTACCCATAGCGACTGAGATATGATATCCACAATCATGTTTATTGTTTTTAAAAATCTTCATTTAGATCTGCATGGATTAGATACATGCTGAACTTTCTTCAACTCTGGAAGCACTGAACCTTTAGAGTGGCGTACGGGATTCACACGGCATCCCTGATGGCTTCAAAAGAGTTGGAAAATTAGCATCTCAAATTCAGCTTGTCAGCTTCTCCAAACTGTTTCATGGCCAAGAGGTTCTTTCCCAACTAATCCACCTTCTGCTACTGATCATCTCTTTCCATATACTTTCTGGTGGTGTTGTAAATGTTGATCCTTTGCAAGAGGGATTTCTTTTTCTCTTCCAAGTTTCATTTCCAGCTCTACCTCTTCTGCAGCTCTTTCCTTTAAGGCTAGTTATGGAAAAATCTGCTTCCCAGATTTAATGTATTACTTTATGAATTTTCAGACATTTGGGGGGCTCAATTGATTTATTCAGATGTATATTCTCTTCCTCATATTTTCAAGTCAGTTTTATCCACTGGTCCATTTACTTCATCTAGTGAGCAATGAGCTCATGACAGCTAGGAAATCTTTATTATAGACATTTGTCTTTCCTTGCAACACTAAAACTGTCTACATGATGTCAGTTGTCTTCAATCCCTTTCTTACTTTCCCTGAAATTAATGGCCAACAAGCCTGGATTCAAATGGCAACAGTAACAATTTCTTGTGCTTCTACCAAAGCTTTCAAGACATTCTCAGAATTAGGAAACATTCTGAAATAAGAGCTTAATCAAACAAAGCCTCTCTGAGGACTTTGCCTACTTGAAATCCTTTCAGACTGAAGGGACACCATTGCAATTCATATCAAACCTTTTCAATTTCAGATGATACCCTCCTGAATCCAGAAAGACTTTCAGGGTCCTTCCTTTCTGGTGCTAGGGGAGTAGAGATTACAGCCATCACCCCACCAAGGAAAATTTATCCTTTTATGTCCTAAGTCATCATCTACCAGTTAGTGCTGATTTCGTATCTAGCTTGTTTTAACAAAATTCACACTCCAAAAGACATCTTTTGTCCGTGGTCTTTGGTCTGCTGTTGATCACCAAAATCCAAAAGTCCTCTCATAAGACTGACAGAAGTGTTACAAATTAAAACGAAAAACTATTTTATCTGCTTCCCAGAACTCCTGTCTTTCTTATGACCTTTCCAACGGTTTCAGGGTCTGCCTGCCTCCACCTTGCTCCATTTCTTAAAAAGCAGCAGTCTAAAAATGCTTTCCTCTTTTAGCCACCTGGACATTATTCTCAGCATCCAGGGCTTCACATTGCTTCTATGGCTTTTTTACTCTTAATCAGTCCATCTAATTTCTGTCACCAAATTCAACCAATTTGAATGTGTAATGGAAGACAGTCTCAATAACAACTCACAGTTGTTTTCGGGGATGCAAATGCATCATTTCAAAGCAGATCCTAAAACAAAAATAGAAACAAAAAAGAAAACAGTGCCCACTGCCTTTCTTCAGCTGCTACTCCAAAAACCTGTTGTTTTGCTGTCTCTTCTAAGCCTCCTCAATTGACAAGATTGACTTGACTGATGCTTGGTCACCAGCATCAGTTGTATTGCTAGTGTATCATAACTGACATGTCATGACACAACTGTAGTTCAACCTTTCACAAGCAATGTGCCTTTAGAAGATAACAGAGATGATCATTATGCAATACACAGCAGTCCTAGCCCATCTTTTGTGTTTTGGAGTCTCTTAGAGAAGTTCTTTTTGGGTATCTCAATTTGCTTAGCCTTTCTTTTCCATTTCCCTTCCCCTCCACTTTCTGCAACAGTTCCTCGTTCCTCCCTCGAGAAGCTGCTGCTCACAACTAGGTAAAAGTTAAGAACTAATGCCTCAGAATCCACATACTGCCTAGAAGTTAAGATTCATGATGGGTTCTACACAGAATTTTGTGTTGTGTTACCAAATTTAAAGATAGTAGTAGAAAAGGGCAGTCAATCTGAAATGGAAAGTCCAGTTACCAAAGCCAAATGGTCTTACAGGGCAAAAGAAACTTGACATTCACTAACTTTCTGATGCAACCAATAAGTAATTCAAAACACAGGACAGTGCCTCCTCCCTCCCCCCCCCACTGCTCTGAATCTTACCATGAAGAAAGAAGAATATATATATAAATATATATCGTATAGTGGCCTAACTTGCATTCCAGTAGTTGAATGCATACATCTACGTAGCCAAGGAGCCTGTATCTGCTGTGCTGAGTATCCTTAAACCTCACAGAGAGACAACTACATATAAATCTTTATCTGACACATCAGGATAACATTTCACATGTTTGTCTTGTTTCTTCGTCTGCTAAATTTATCAAGAGATTAAAAAAAAAAAAAAAAGTATTTTTTTCCTTTTTTTTTTTGTAGTCTGTCCAGACCACATATGTGTTCTTTGAAATTTCATAAAGTTTCCTCAGATCCATCTGATCTGTTCACTTAAAAGAAAGTAAAAGCAAAGCATGCCTTTCTCCTATCAGAGCACAAGTAAAAGCAATTTGGTCTTACATATGTATATGTGAATGTATAAATATTATATATATATATATATATATATATTTGAAGTAACTACTTTTAAATATATGTGTGTGTATACATATATATTTGAAAATATTAGCATTTGAAGTGGCAGACAGCTGACAGAGTAAATTAGTTGAAGAAACTTAGAAAATCATTTTACTTAATTACCTTGTGTCAGGTTTTAGGTTTTCCACCGTAGAATGGGTTTGATTTGTAGTGATAATTGACTTCTCCTTTTCACCATCACTTGCTCCATTTTCAGTTGACACAACTTCATACTCTAGAAAAATACAGTAAAGAGAAACGTGTTTAAACAGCAGCTCTCACTTGAACTTCATTGTTCTCCCTTTTTTCCATCTGACTTCCACTCCTACTGTCTAACAGACTGTACAGACATTTCATGTGAACAAGTCTGGATGTTAGTATTCTAAAATGGTTAAAAAAACTCCTTAGAGTTCCAATTACAGATTGCTGAGTGCCTAGCCTCTCATCCTTTCTCATGATTCAGTTACGGGACAGAGGATACTCAACATCTCACCTTCACCCAAGGGTACTCTACTGACAGAATACTGAACACAAGTAAGTTTACATATCCTTCAGTTTGAATAAAGAAGCATCAAAGATGAGAGTACAGTTTCTAAATGCTTAAACCCTGATTAACTTAAAGTAAGACCTAATAAAACTTAGGTTTCCACAGGAAACTGCTCACTAATTTTGCTTATGCTCTTGGGAATCTGTCCGTTTAGAATTAAGTACTTTTGTTTATTTTTGTATTTGTATTATTTATAGAGACTTACTACTTTATTTTCACCTCACTGGTATGTACTACCGAGTGTGAGCCATGCTCTAAACAGGGGAGTAGAACCAGATGTTTGGGAAGAAGATGCCCCTTCGAAAAATCATAACCATATCCAAGATACAGTCTATCTCTAGCATGCATCCTCTGACATGAGTCACAACTCCAACACAATTCACAGACTCTTCTAATAAAAACACTGAGTATATTGTTAATTTTCCTCTCAACACAAAGAAATTCACAGCCTCCCAAACCCCTTCTTTTCCCTGCCCTAAAAGCTGTCTATAATTCCAAATGCAGCTTTGCTAAATGTGGGTTAACAAAGAACCACATTTTTAAAGACCATTTGCAATTTTTATCTACAATACAGTAGAATAAAGCATGTGGTATACTATAAGGATAAAGGCAGAGACTACCTATGAACAGCTACAAAACCTCTAGAAAACAATTTTCTTTCCATTTTTTTTTTTCCCCTCACAACACTATTATTTTTCATGTTTTTAACTAAATATTAGCAAGCCGTATGGCTTTTTAGCAAGTTATTTATTTATTTATTAAATATTTCTCAATACAAGTAGATCACTTTGTTGCCATCACAGGAAGATAATACATCTCCTGCCATCAAATTCAGTGTTGAAAAGGTATAAAATTCTCACAAGTGTTGCTGGATTCTCAAGTTCTCTCTCTCCTAGTATCTTTTAAGTGTTGTATATGAATACAAACGTGCGCCAACTCACACACAAATTGACCTAATTTTGACTGTGATTGTGCAACTTTGGCTTTCTTTGCACTCTTGTATGCAAAATGTAGGCATCAAAACCACTGGGGTACACTATATAACAAAATACAATTAAGTGACAGTGCAAAGCAGCCCTAAAAAATTATGTTCTAAAATGCCAAGGTTCTAGGCCAGTCTTTCAGACCAAGCAATTACACACATATATGTACATGTGGATTTTAGATTATTTGCTATAATGGTTTTAGACGCAACCACTACACAGGGTCTTTTTTATATTATATCTTATATTTGGAGCATATATGAAGCGACATGTAACTTTAAAATGGGTTTAAGAGTATGTCAAAAAGCCAGTGTTTTCTCTACGCTTTTCCTTCTTGGAAACAAAGACCCTTTCCCACACACACACACAGACACAGACACAGAGAGACACAAAAAAGGAAAAGCCCTTATTCACCACAATTAAGCTTCATTAGAGCAATGATGCTTATTAAGGACAGGACAGAGGCTGGATTTCCACTGCCTTAGGAGTATCTGGATAGAGAATCAGTAGACAACTTCACAGGAATTCAATCCATCTGCCCTTCTGCTAGCCCCAAGTCACATGATTTAAACTTTTTAACTCATTCAAGTTGGAGAATAAAGGATAATACAACAAATGCATGGGCATGTGCTTCCATGCACACATACAATGAACTACTGAAGTGCATCCAGTATCTGCTTGTTAATGTATATTAACAGTGATCCTCAGTGGACTAGACAATACACTGCCCTCCACCTCTGAGACAACTCAACAGGAGGAGCAGGGCACCAGAAAAAAAGTTCTTGGTCCCTGACATTTTGCAGCTTTTATGAAAACAAGGAGGAAAGCTTGACCACTACTTTAGCTATTATTTGTCAGATCTTTCCATTACCAAAGTATAATTATGGTTTTAGTAATACCTAATATTATGAAAACCCTCATGCAACATATTAACTAACAGTCGACAGCAGTATTTTTTAAATAAGGCTCAACAAATTATCCACAGTTCTATCTGAAACTGCACATTAAAAATAAAGATGTGATGTCCAAATCAAACATTGAAAAAACATTTTTTTTAAAATACAAAAATAAAAGGAGATGACAGAAAACTTGATTTAAGTTCTTCTAAACAAGTAATACCATTCTTGTGCCAATATGAAGTAATCACCTTTTGGAGAAAATGGGATTCATTGACTTTTGTTGACTACAGAAAACATTCTTAGATGAGTCATTAACGGACTTATTTTTTAGACATTAAGATGAAGAACAAAAACTCAGTGGGAGTATTTCTAAGCCACAGAATTCAAACATTTTGTATTATGTATATTCATGTCCAGAGAAAGGCAATGAAGCTGGTGAACGGTCTAGAGAACAAGTCTTATAAGGAGCAGCAAAAAATAATGGAAATAAGACTGTATCAGAAGGAAATCAGACCTTGCTTTCCTCATTACATGATGCATACTGACAGTTTTTCCAGTTATAATGCAAATGTTTTTTCTATTTCTGCAGTTGAAATGGTTGTGCTGCAGTGGGTTCATTAATGTACTCAAGAAAATCAGGTCTACTTCCAAGAAAAAAAAATGTAAACTAAGCAAGTTATCTGATCTTATCAAGCTAAGGACAGGTCTGTGGAGGAAGCCTCCAAATGACAACAGCAACAAAAAGGGTTTTCCCTGGATAAAAAGAGGCATATCTGAACTGCCTAGAAAGGAGAATGTTCACAAAGAGCCTCTCCCCAGCCTAATGTTAAAGCTAGGAATACGCTACAAATAGGTTCACACTTCTTCCAGCACATTACGGAAGACAAGTCAGGTAATCATTCTTCTTTCTTATTGTTACTTTTTATTTGCCTATAGTCTTTTTTTTTTCTTCTCTTTTAATTCAGCAGAAGGGGCAACTTTCTTCCTCTTTTTCAGAAGAAGGTGGTAGAGGCGTTTTTTTTGTTCTGAGTGTGCCTTTGGATCTGCGTTTATTATTTTTCAAAATTGTGGGAAGAACAGGAAAGAATCCAGGCTGAGCTTAGTAATTATTTGTAGAGAATCAAGGGAAGACTATTTCGGGGAAGAGAGCATGTGACAGTCACCATTACAGCTCTGCAGTAAAATCTGTCATGACATGCATGTAAAGCAACTTCTGAAAATATCCCACTTACACGCTAAAGTGAATGGCTAGCGATCAAATCTTCCTCTTCACAGTTCCTAGACTTCCTTATTCCACTCACTTGTAAAGCAACACAGCCAAATCTGTTTGGCCACAGCAGTGATTGAGTTAGTGATTTTGCAGATCAAAGTTCTCTTTTATAACAGTGGTAAAAATGGAAGCTATTATCCTGACAGTACAGAAGAACCATAATTTTCATATTCAATTCTGGTAAGTTTGTGTTGATACACAGCAGACAGAAAAATTATGAGTGGTCTTCTTGCATGCCTACCTAGGTACTCATAGGCATAGGCATAGACTCAAATGAACAGAATCTTTACACAAAGAGAACTTTGTGGTCTTACAATGGGTACAGCAAGTAATATTCTGGCAGAGTTCTACTGACCTACCAGACAGATACTTTCATTGTATCTGGCTCACTGATCAAAAACATAATGGCAAGAAAGATGTCTGCATTATGCGCAAGTAGCCATGCAATAAAGAATCCTGTCACAGCAGCATGGAATAAAAGCACTGAAGTGTAAGACACTTTTGGGATGAAAGTATTATTTTAAATGGCACAAAATCACTGTCAAAGTAAAAATAAGCTTGAAATACTGTATTCTGACACAAAATAGAAAGAAATCAAACCAACCAGTAACAGTGTCATTGTCTGGTTTTTCCCAGTCCAATATGACGAAAGTTGGACAACCCTCAACAGTCACCACTGTGAGGTTGGTTGGAGGATTTTGTGGAGGACGAGTAGGTTCTTCCTTGATGCTAGCCTCTTCTTGAGGAAAATGTTCAAGTGAGCTTGTGATAGAGCAAGGCACATCATCATCTTTCTTCATGTACTTGACATGAGGGGCTTAGAGCAATAAGAAAGAGCTGTTATTCAGTACAATATTTTTAACAAAACATCGATGCCATTCCACCCATCCTACAACTTCCAGTTGAGGGACTGATGTAAAAATCTGTACAAGTCAAAATGAAACACAAATGTTTAATAATAAAAACTATATATTCAATACTCTTTCCTAAGCTGCCTTTTTTGGGGGTGGGGTATTGTTAGACCTGGAATCTGCACTGCCTTCACCCTTCTGTTGTCACCTTTCATCTGACTGGAATAGACAGAATCAAATGAAGCTTTGGCCTTCAAATAACCAAACAAGATAATTTTGATATAAAACAAGTCAGTGTCCATGCATTCCCCCCAAAAGAAACACCACAGCTATTAAAATCCTACCTTGGTACCTTGGTTTGCCTGAAGAATCTGTTTCTGATGTAGGACTTGAACTGAAGACAGTTGCATCGACTGCAAGAGACACGGTTGTAATTTAATTTGCAATAAACAAAGTTGCAGAACTGCTGTATCTCACAGTTCATTTGGCATTTGAAATCATCCCTGCTAAAGTTCCTCCATGGTAGACCTTTGATGTCAGATCTGTTTTTTCCTTTTAAGGACTCAATTTTGGCTGTGGTGCTAGGTAAACCTCATACTTACCTAACAGCATAAAGAATGTTATAATCAGAATGACAGAATTCACAACTCCTGCTGGATTCAGTTCATGCAATTTATGTGAAGTGTACTTTGGACCTTTTTAAAAGCAACTTTTTGCACTGTACTGGCCATTTAAATTAGAGTTCACTTCATATTCAAAGAATGTATAGTACTATTAAGTTGGGACACAACTTTTCAAAAAATAGTGACAAGGACACCACAAATTTTGTCTTCAGAGTGTAAAACTTCCACAAAATGTGAAAGGCATTGTACACAAACATTGTTGTGAGCAGAAATGTGCTAGAGCATTCAGGATTCTTAACATCAATATTGTGGTAAATAGCCAGTATATTGAACAGAATCTTCCCTTAGATACAAATACTAAAATAGACATCAATGAACAGAACATATGATATATTCAGAGCAAGCATTTTTTTCACCTAGTTTCATGAGATTATATTTTGTCTCAAAAATTAATTCTAAGCACACCCTCCCCACAACTCTAGGTCTAATTCCCCACAATAAAGGTCTAATTATCTACTATCTATAATGTTTATCCTATTGCATTTTTTTCTATCTAGATAGTTGCATATCGATCAGATACGTAGTAGTATATCACAACCATCTTGACCACTGTCAGACACTGTTCAAGTAATAATTTAAATTTATGTCCTATGCAAAATGAAACATTCAGGAAAATAAGTGTCTTATCTACACCTTTCACAGATTTAAAGTAGACCCTGAATAGTATTGAAAGGCCTCTAAGCATGTATCGATTTCTCAAAAGATGGAAGAGCCATCACGTTCTCATTTTTCAAAGATGTGTATCAGATGACAGCCAGGTGAATTCAGCCAAGTTGCAAAAGTCAAAGTGGCATGAACAGAAATCAGAATCACTCCAGACAGAGTATTTCTTATATTATAGTGCATCAATATATTTTAGGAAAGGGAAGCCAGAGGAAAAAATGGAAACTTTTATGTTAATGAAGAAAAAGAAAAAAAGAAAAATGAGAAAAAAAGAAAAAAGAAACCAGAGCTGTCTGCATTATGCTCACCATAATACTCTGGAGTTGCAAAAGCTGTTGGTATCTTAGATGGAATTCCTGTCCTCACGGGTGTTGTTGGTCCAGCAGATTTAGCTATAGTGACAGAAGAAGGAACGTATGGCAACAAGGCATTCACTATTTAGAAAATCAACAAGCTATTTCACTCTTCTAACAAAACTCAGATTTCTGACGAGTGATTCATAAAATAAGTGGGCACATGATTTCATTTAAACTATGACATTCCCCTCAAAACTTACTCAACAGCTGCCAGTTGGATTTAGGAAAATTCTGTGTTTTCTTTATTGCCAATAGAACCTATTCCTGAAGTCTAGTAAGAAAATTCTTTGCTATTTGGAGATTGTCTTTGACAGATTCAGTCAGCTAGAACATGACTTGGTTATTAAGCACTGGCTGGTAAATGGACGCAAAATAACCAACTGTTTCACAAATAAAAGAGCACATTTCTTCACACCACAGAACAGCTGAAGTCACCAACAGAAACCTGGAAACCTCCCAGATAACCACTGTAAGACTGCGAAATCTCACCTCCAAAAAGCCAAGAACTACATAATGTAGTCACCTTCCCTGCATGTATGACACAGAACACGGTGACTAAAGGCAGAATGTTGACGAACCAAGTTCAAAAAAATGGAAGGTAGGGATAAAAGTGGAAATTTATGAAGATTCTCACTAGAGTGCAGACTGACAAAGGTTTGGAACACTCCAATTTCCTTTTTTTTCCATTCAGGAGACTTTTAATGTCTGCATAGAAACCTTCCCATAACACTCAACTAGTGGATGAGTAAGAAAGATACAAGCAAGGAATTAATCACAGTGTTAATAAGAAAGAGAAACAGAACAACATTATAAAAGGGAAAATCCAAGAAGAACACTGAAGCAAAATTTTCCTGTTAATACTGTGGAACAGTTTCTCCAGGGAACTAGAAGAAACTCATATGATGTTCAAAACTAAGCAGGACAAACATTATGAAACAAACTAAAAGGAAAATCTACTACCAGTCCCACAAGGAAGGACCAGATCATCTAACTGATTTATTCCATCTTGAATGTCTAGGAAGGCATGATAACTGCTGACTACTCCATAAGCTGGCCTGTAGCATATGGAAAAAAGGTGGAATTCCAAAATGCTGGTAGATGAATTACAGATTTAAGAAAGAAAATAAGCGCAGATCTCATTACAAGCAAAAGAAAATGCAAGAAGTGAAGGTTTTTTGTGCTACAGCTCAAGACTGACAACGTCTTATGCTCTGTTTTAGCTATTAGTACGGAAACGCCACCAGTCAACAGGAAGTACAGACACAACTTTTCTATCTTGGCTCTGCTGTTGAGAATATATACAGCTTGTTTCATCCATGTTTGAGATTGTAGTTCTAATCTGATGCACAGAATACTGAAGATTTATTTAGGTCCTTCCACCATTGCCAACAGGAAGACCTGCCACAGGGGTAAACTTTCTCACAAGGATGTTGGCTGATGCAGAGATGGAACAGTTTTTTTGTAGATGAGCAAAAGAGGGAGAGGACAAAAGGGGCTTCCCTAGCAGGCCCAAACAGAAAGGCAGTCTCTCCTTTTGAGAAAATTCAGAAAAAAAATCACAACCCCCTTAACACACAAAGCCCCAAATGAAACAATCCAGAAAAAGCAAGCAAGTAATACATCAGAGCCAAGATCTTTGTATTTCCAATGAACTAAAAAGAGTAATGTGAAGAGGGGAGCATTACTCATGATGTTAAGCATAGTGAGATGCAATATCATTAACTTTTGGATTCCAATTTCAAATCCACAAACAAAATATACAGAAGACACTGAATATTAGCTTCAGGGTAAAATTAAAATAAAATAGTAAACGTAAAAGATTCTGAGTGCTCTTACACTGATACTGAGAAGCAGGAATATTGTTACACATAGATTAAGTTAAACTCATTGTACATGTAATAACTCATATCCCTCTACCTGCCAGTGAGTTTTCTGGCTGCCTATTAGCTTAAGTTATTAGCAGGGGTTAATGGATGTGCCATATCTATCGTATAGGGACACATACACGGGACAGAATTCCTTTATGAATTACCAATTGTGGGTGCATACTGAAGCACAGTATTTGATATCTCCCATCTGACACATACATTAAGTAACTGCAAATGCTATTAGTAGACATTGAAATGTTTTAAAGGATGACTTCCATGATGCTACTTGGCTTTCAGCTCCCTTGCTACGGATGATTTTTACACAACTAGGTTAGGAAAACACAATGTATAAAGACAAAAGAGACAAGGCATGCATGTTCCAGAAAACTGGTTTCTATAGATAACACATTTGATTCAAGACAGAGAATCTATACTATAAAATTTTCCTGTACACAACCAGTCAGTTCAGTATCTAACACACTATAAAATATTTATGGTGAAAGGCTGAGATACCTGGACTCCCTGGTTTACCAGTCACAGTATTTGGAGGCAGAGGTTTTCTTCGCATAGGTGTAGGCTTGACAGGAGGTATAGGAGGACGCTGAGGTCTTGGTGATGTAGTTACTGAATGACATTACAGGACAGTGTCGTTAATTAGTTACCCTCAAATTCCATAAAATCAGAAAACCTACTACAAGTTAAATTCTGACTTCTGAAATAATATTTCATGTTTCATTTATAATCAAAAGCAAAGAGGTGAAGCAAGGAGCCAAAACCAGTTGTATTTTCAGACTTAAATTCTTTGGGAAGTGGTGGTGTGGAACTTTAAACCAAGCTTACAATGAGAAAATGTAGCTCCTTTGGGATTTTGTACAAATACTTCAGAAATTTATTTTCTGTGTAGTTACTCACTTCTGTCAACAGTTATTTTTTGGCAGCTGATGGGATACTTCTTCCCACAATAAACACCACCTGAGTTTAGATGGAAATGTCTTCAGTACCCTACTCACAAAATTCCAGTTCGTTTGTGCTTTCTAACTGGTAAAACTTGTCACTTTCAGCTTAAAGCATAAGATGTAGCAAAAGCGAAATGATTATTAGGGATATGTTATCTTATGTCACTTTAACATAAAAAATGAAAGTCACAGTCAGCTCATGGATTGATATGAAAAAAAAAGACTGTTATCTGTTAGAAACTCCTGAAGCAACCAACTAGGCTGCTTCAATGCACATTTCCAGCCAATATGCATTAAATTTATCTGGTAGGGTCCTTTGACAGCCAGCTCTGAAAGGAGAACCTAAGTCTGATAACTGATACAGAACATTTTTCTGTGTCTTCCAGGCAATTACAAAGGATTTTATCAAGTAAAAGAAAGGCAAAAGGAAAAGATTTTTCGTCCACTATTCACCTCTGCACTTTTTCCCTTAGGAAAAAACTAGATGTGTGCAACATGTATATGTAACAAAAGACTTCTTGTACCTAAGAGGAGAAAATCCTTAACAGAATATAATTCTTAATATGCTGCCAATATCAACAAAACTGCAAGCTGCCTGATACTGAGTTACTGGCTATGTAGAGTTCCCCAGGACCTATTTATCAGACCCTAGTTTACCCTACAAATAGAGTGATTGTGGGTGAGATGGGAACAGATCCGAAGACTCATTTGGGAAAGCTTTTTTAGAAATACTTACAATATACAAACATGAACATCTCCATCTTTCTTGGTTCACTTTTACTTTCGGACTTCTGCAATCATTTACAACCCCCTCCCTCCCCTTTTTTTCTCCTTTTCTTATCCCTCAGACTAAGACAGTTAACAATGCTAAATCTAATTCAGAAAGATTTAGTGGTTTCAAAAACAGTATATGTAAGTTTCATATTCATTCTTCATCAGGCAGAGATGAAAAAAATATACCTAAAGACTTGACAAATTATATAGTATTTGCTTATATGTCATCGTACCCTAGATATTACTACACAGTAGTACCCATAATTAATATCCAACTGCCCGTATGTAGGAAACGGGATTGTCTGAGGTATTTATGGGGTAAAAATATGTAAGCACTGACTTGTTAGTGGTTTCTACTGTATCTTCCAAAGAACACAACCACAGTAGTTAAATGCAAGCTGAAACAGTGTGTCACAGTTGAATCTACTATACTGCACTCTGAAAAAAAATGAGAATCCTTACCATTCCCTTCTACTTCCACAGTAATTTAGAAGACAGTCTATGATGTTACCAAATGTAATTAACTGAGTTTGTAAACTAGGACACACACAAGAATTTAGGGATTTTCTGATGGCCTGGCTTATTGCTAAAACAGTGGCATTGTGAACTATTAGGACCTATTTAATCTCAGGTGTTCTTTGGACAGGGAATGTATTTCCTTTACTTTATCACCCCTATCACTCTTCATGAAAAAGGAGGCTGAATAGCCTCTTAGGACATACTACTAACAACACATCAGTGCTGCGTGCTGTAATGCATCTTTTTCATACCTCATGTATGGTGTAAATGTCAGTCTGTCAGTTAACACACATTAAGATTTCAGGAAAAAAAATACATGTACTTAAAAGCTAGGTCAAATATTGGCTAACTTATAGCTATACCAAATAAATTGAGTTTTCATATACATATTAAGGCACCATAAAAAGAGCTGAGATCACAAAAGTATACAAGAAAATTATGGAACAGTAGTAGCTAACTTCACAAACATACCCAACTGTCTATTATGATTAGAATTCAAGGTATTGGCTTACTTGAAAGCTCTAAAAGCTTAACTTTAAACATCTAATGTCAAAAGATGAGTAAAAGCATATGTAAAAGCATCCTTAAAATCTCTGTGCATTAAAAAAATAATATTGCAGTGTTTGCAAATCACAGACTGGATTTACTTAAGTGGACATCACTGCTCGACATGCCATGACAGAAAAACAAAAAACAAAGAAAGCAAAACAGAGAGCCATGCTTCTTTTCAGTTTGCAGTTTGAATCCAGCTACTCCTAAGAGTATACCACACTACATAATCTGTGCTAAATACAACCTTCTGATTGAATTAAATTTAAAAAGATAAAACATCAGAACTCAGCTGTCAAGCAAGGCTGCTGTCTTTGTGCAGGTAAATTAGGTGCAAAGGAAATCCAGTAGGGATTAGGAGCAAACAGCAGTTTATTAATTATTAAGAAGTGTATATCTGTATCTCTTTTTTTAAAGCCGAATAACATATTTTCAAAGGAAAATCTAAACCAAAAAGAACAGATGCAGCTGAAAAATAAATCCAAGGGCAAAGTCAGAAATATTTTGAGTTTAGTCAGTTTTTATGCCAGTAAAAAAGCACAGTTAAAAGCAAGGTCTATTCATAGTTATGCTAGTAAAACCAAGAAAATTCTCTGCGAGTGTGTTTGCATGCTTGTCTGTACTGTTATGTGTAGATGTGGAACAAAAAAATACTATAGTATAACTCTTCAGCTGCAACAGAAAATTTCCAAGAAGCTGATTAGAAAAAAAGTGAAACAGGAGAAGTCTATTTTTAAAGGCTTATTCAGGGAAGTTTTTTTTCTTTAAAAATATTTTGAATATTTTGAAAATGGAATTGTAAGACTTGCAAGAGAAGTAAAACTGACAAGTCTTTTATAGCACATGTAAAGTTAAAAATCACATATAAAGTCTACTTAAGTTAAAAAACTGTAAGCTTATTCACTCCCACGTTGGTGTTTTGCAACAATCCTAGCATTCTAATTTTCCTAACAATCCTAAGGTCCAAAAAAGCATTCTCATAAGTGGGTAGGTAATTTGGTTAAGCATTCTCCACTGCTAGTTGGAACCCACAGATATGAAAAAAATCAGTGTTTACAGTAGAGTGGCTGTTTAATCACAAGGATACAATGAGCACTGGCAATGGTAATATTTAGTCACAAACATATGCCACATACTAAGTACTGACCATGAAATATTATTGTTTTTCTCTCTCTTAATACCATCCTGAAGCCAAGAGACAATGCACTAATGAGGATGACCAAAAATTATTTTCTCTTCTTCAGTGGAGGTGTTTTTTTTTTGTTTTGTGTGTGTGTGTGTGTGTACAGGAAAGGTGATGTTCCAATTTTTTATGACTATTAAAAATCGGTACATTGTCCTTTTTATTCATCTTACCAGAAAATGGCTTTTCCCGGGTATCACTATATTCAAAAGGTTTTTCTACATCCACGCCAATTTGTCTAGTAATATCCTCAGGTGTATAAACATCCTCTGTGAAACAAAAGGATATGAATTAATTATCTACAGAGCAGTACCAAGTTATATAATACTTCTATATTGTATGTGTCCAAACTCTAGCTAACATGACGTGTAAAACTGGTATTTCTAGTGATAACTATTACCTTCCTATTTGAATAAGTAGAAAGTGGTCTTGGTATAGAGAGTCTACACTTTAATTTTAAATATTTGCTGTAAAAGGCATGTTTAGAAAGAGGGTAAGATTAAGAGATAACTACTAAGAAACCAAAATTATATGTGGAAGGATGAATACAGGGCACGTTTTAGTATTTCTGTACACAGAATAAAATGTCTGTTGATTTTTGTTACGGGCAAAGTTCTCCTCTTCCTGAAAAATAAGATCTTCGATTATCCTCCATATTGAATAACTAGAGGAATTCTAAACCAAACACATACCATATTTGGAGTAGTGGAGGCATAAAAAAAGTGTGCGTAAAATTCAGCTTGTATATAGAAGAATGTCCCACTTAAAAGTAATATAAACACACACACACAAACACAAAAAAAGAAGTAAATGGCATTAAAAAGATCAACACAACTACTCCTGGTACAGAACAATTGTTTCACATGCTGACATTTATAGGACAGCCAAATTGTTAAATTAATATGCCTTCCCTACACAGAATAAGCATATTTACTTTATAAAAACTCTATATGTGGTAGACTGAGAAGACGCTTTCATCATTTTTGTGAAAAGTTCACCCTTCTCATGACATTAGAACCATTCCTCCTCCAGCAATTTAATGTATCAATTAAAAGAATACACACACATACCCACGCACACACACACACACATATAAATTACCACATTAGATAGCCTATTTCAACATGATCAAAACATTTCAACTGAAGACTTCATATGTTTCTAATCTGGTACTCAGCTTATTACTAGACTACACCAGTATTCCACCAGTATGAAACAAGTAATTTTTCATAATTTTTTCATGGTAAATAGGATGAAGGTCTCCTGGTTCCTGTGACTGAAATTCTTAAATGTAATGTGATTTTGTTATAACTGAAATTTGTCTTCAGGTAACTAAATTGGTTAATTAGGTCTTCAGATATACAAAGCACCAGAGTACTAATCAATGTTTCACATGACTAGCGTTCAAGGATGACACATGAGAAAATTAGCATTAGCTTTAAAAAGAAAAATAAATCTTATACACCGTGGGTTGCAGTCAAAGTATATTAGCTTCTAAGCTTCATCCCACAATAAATATGCATCATCCCACTGCCTCAATCTCACAAAATCATCCAGATATCTATTACATGTCTAACTTAGTTTTGCACCTGTGTCTACAGAAAAGCCTGCCTTTATTTTGCTCTTCACTATATAGTTTAGAATTACAATCTCTTCTGAATTGTATTGGCTATCAACAAGCAACATGCTGTATATATTCTATATGGTATTACTGCCATTAGTAAAATAGTAGCGCAAATTAAGTGAAAGGAAAAACAAAAATCTCCTCTTTAATGTTTCAATGCACTTCAAAGTCACGTAAAAGTTCACCTGTATCTCCACACAAAGTATCTGCAATGTCATACAACTTGCTGCATTTATCATAGCATTTGCCTTAAGCAAGTAACATTACCTAGCATCGTATAAGCATTTCAACTCAGCACATTCATCCAGACTTTTAACAGAACTGAGAACAGATGTGTTAGACAAATGTGTGTTGATGTTTTCTTTACTTTCATAATTTTTTTCCTCGAAATATTAATGGGATCTGGAACACCTTAACGCTAACCACTGCACCTTGAATAGCAGGAATACTATCAGAAGTGTGGATTATTTTAAGAAGTGGGAAAAGGTGCCATTGATTAAAAAAACAAAACAACAAAAAAAAAAACTGGAATACTTGAATATTTGAGTTCATCTAGAACCTAGCTATATGCTCACATTTTCAAAAATACAAACAAAGCACAGCATGAAGTTGATGTCTGTTATAGTGAAAACAAACTCTCTCACAAGGGAGATGAAACATTGCTGAAACTTGGGTGAAGGTTGTCCAGAAGTTTAATAGACCATAAACAACTTTTACATTGTTAAGATTAAACCAAATAATGCTTAAGATATATCACATGAACTAAAATAAGTATGAAAAGCCATGTCATTAAAAATAAATTATACAGAATGTGGCCGGAAACATGGTAGGAGACTAAAAGGAATGTTAGTTAAGTGGCTGAAACCTCTGCCCGTTTCCCAAAGTCAAGTTTACCACCTGGCATTACAGCTAACAATACAGCTAGCCAGGAGACTGAAAAGCCTGCCAGGAAACCAACCGCAATCCCATGTGCTGCTGCTGGGAAAAACAAATTCCACAGCTTATCATCAGGGCCCCACAGCTGCCAAACACACTCTGCATGGAGTGGAACATCTTTGCATTGATGCTAATGTGTACACCCAGGAAGAAGAATTGGTGTGCATCCAATAAGCATTGCCCGCACAACAAGGAAGTAAGATCCAAAGTGGTCTTAAAACAATAGACTATCAAATGTACTCTTCTTCAAAGAAAGAAAAAAAAAAAAAAAGATGTAACGTTTAAATGTAAGCTTGAAAACTTGTTGTCCCTTACAGCTTGGTTAAGGATTCTGATCCTTAACCACAGAAAATAACATCATTTTCCTAATGGAAGAAATAAACTTCTCTATCCTCAAAAATCATCCAAATATCTTAAAAGATAATTTCTCTAAGATATCATCTACTGAAGGAAAAAAAAAGAAAAAAAAAAAAAAAGGCTTCTTTGCCTTTGCTCAGCTGGTAAGATTTAGGTTTCCAGGTTAGTGGAATTCTCTTTTTTAAGCCTCTTCTGCATACTTCAAGACTGTTTGCTAAACATAATGGCACATTGCTTAGGAGGAATATAGAAAATTTTCTTTTAATCAATTACCTGAACCCTCTGTTGTACAAAATGTTTTTTTTCGTGAGCACAGACATCCTTGTATGCTCAGACACTACATTTGCCACAATATTGTGACGCACTTACTCTACAAGAAGACTTGGGATTTCACTTTTTGATCTTAACGGGAGGAATAAAGCGCAGAATGAAAAGAATTCACTGAAAGTTGTAGTCCTCTTCATCATGCCATAAATGTAAAAAAAAAAAAATCACTGATGATTTCTCTAGAATTCTGAGAAGAAAGATGTACTCTCACAGGAAGTTATCAATAAGTTACTATGCCAGCAGCGCTTGTAGTACAAATAAACAGGTAACAGACAATAAATACCAACTCTTCCTAAGCAGTTTGAACACCATGTTTAACTGAAAGTGCTCACTCAGTAGGATGCAAAATCTAGGTAACAGACATCTTCAGGACACTTATCTCACTTAGGAGAAAAAGACTTGCTTAACTGAGCAATGGAAAATATTGCAAAAGCATAATTTTCAAGAGCTCTAAATGAAGATACCTATTTGCTTGTGAATATACCTAGCATACACAGCAAGGTAATAAATAGCCTTGTGACGATTTCTGACATCATCTACCATAAAGGAACACTACTTCTTGCCGACAATTAGCCCTACTGTAAAGACATGGAAATAATGACTAGCAGGTACTGCAACTGGAGCATTTAAAATAAAGATTGCTTAAAATAATACTTATCAATCACCTAAAATAGTAGTAAGCACAATAAACTATACTTAAAACAATTTAAACACCTATTATCATGTTTATACTGCTAGTTTACCTAGAATGTTTTGTGTTTTTTTTTTCTTTTTTAAAAAAACCCTTCTTAATCTAAAAATGCCACTGCCAAAGACATTGCTATATGGTAGAACGGAAAAACTTCACATACTGTCTAACATAATTGTGTATTCATGCATTTGGTGATCGGACATTAGAAAGTTCACTTTCTGTGAAGTAGATTGCCCAGCACTAGTGAATGGCAAAACCTCTTGAGCCAGGATTACTGCCATCCTAAATCATTTATATAACTGTTATATAACTATAACTGTTATAACTATAACTGTTATATAAGTTTATATAACTATAACTGTTCCTGATGTCCTGCAGTCAGATGGGCTCATTTCATTTCCCAGAAGGAATATGAAAGGTCAAAGAACACATATCTCCAATGATGACATCCCCTCTATATGTAATACAAAAGAGCATATCATGTTCAGGCTATTTTTAATTCAATTTAGATATACAACCATCTCTGGTTATTTATTCTGGATTATCACCTGGACCTATCGCCTGGTTATTTATTCTGGACCTATCATATGGAAAACATCAACAAACAGTAGACATATTATATACTCTACCTCTAAGACTATACTTATCACATGTAGAACCATTTCACAGTAGCAGTCAGGAACAATATAGCATTACTAGTAACAGCAATTACATACAGTACTCTAAGGAATTAGCTTCTATAATCATATGTAATTAAATATTTTGCAAGTCTTAAGATCATTTCAGGAAGTAACGTTCGTGTGTTTTTGCTAATGTCTTAAAAACAAACAAACAAACAAACAAAGCACACAAAAAAACAACTCTACCTGTTGTTGGCACAATCCACTTTGGCAAGCCAGGTGATTTTGTTCTAGCTGGTGCTAGTGTAGTTTTACTAAGAGCTGTGAGGAAGTTTAAAAGAAAAAGCTTAATGAGAAGAAAATGAGACTTCGAAGTGATGCCAACAATTCCATATTACAGAAGAAAAAGCAAGAGTTGCTGTGGTGGCATACAATTTTTTTTCCTAAATTGAAAAGGCTTTACCTGAAGACTGATTAATTGAAAGAAGCACACACTTTTTCTCTAGAAATACTTAAAATTCCTCTAAGAACGGGTGAAAATCATTAAAGAAATAAATAGTGTATCTCCTTCCCATACCAAAGTGAATAAACAATTATTACCAGGTCTGGTCTGTGTTTTATCAGATGGCTTTGGTCTTGCAGAAGTGAGACGTGTTTTATATGCCGCTAAAAGAAATAAGGTTCAGTTTAAATGCTATGTGTATAAGCAGTGTAATTTGCCACAAAAAAAGGTCCATGCACCAATGCGATATAGCAAAATGGACATATGAGAATTCTATGAGTTCCGATCCAAAATGCACGCTGAAAATGCTAGTTTCTTTAGTGGTCAGATGACTCCATCATGCAGTCTGACCAGTTACATTCATGTTTAGGTTTAGGAAAAGATATAAAATATTTACAGCCAGTTACCCAACTGTATATGGATACAGAGTTAGCTCTGCAAGGTATCCATGGCCTTAAGACATTTAATTAGGTTCTGTAAAAAACAAAAAAACAAAAAACCTCAAAATAAAACACCAAACTGAACCCCCCAAAATCAAATATTCAGATAAAAACATGAAACATTAAAATATTGCTGAGAAGACTACTGGAAGCATACAATGCAGGCACTATGCATGGCTGCTGAAGCATAGTGTCATTATCAAAGTTAAAATTAAAATTACTAGCCTTCAACCTTTTCCTACTGTCATCTTTCACTTGCTAAACAATTTTGAAATTTTATTTGTTACAGTATGTGTGTGAATCACGCTGAAAGCTGAAAATTTAAGTAGTCATCACTGTCATATTATGCCAAATAACTGACCTCAGTAACTCAAGCGCTTTTACATAAGTACAGCTAGCTATTTGATATTTGAATCTATCAACCATTCTATCAACATCAGTTACTCTAGCCTCTCTGCAGTTTCTGAGAAAACATTTATTCAGGAAAGAACATATTACTAATTTTTGACATTCAAATTTGGTAAAAATTTCACAAATACAAGGAAAAAGGTGGGAGTCAGTTATGTTTGTGTTTACAATGCTTTTGATCTGTGGATCAGACACAAAACACTAATAATGCTTAAAAGCTATCAAGGCTAGTAAGAACAGACCATTAAACCTCAATTAGAGGTTTATATATACTCAATTAGAGGTTTAAATAGACTCTCAATGCAACAAACTAAGAAAATTCTAAGAATTACCTGTATGGAACCGTGGAATTTCAGTTACAAGAGCCGTTTTAGGTTTGGGTGAAATCTGGTATGTTTCATTGGGAACTGAAAGAGGAGATTTGATTGCTTATCAAATGCAAATGATTTTCTTTTAAACATCAGACACCACAGGTGGAAGGGAAATTCAAACATAGCGCAGACCATAAACAAAAACGGTGAGTGATAGAAACCTGACTGAAAATCATGGATTTATACCAGAGCTTCAAGACTGGGAAGATATACATAATTAAAAAGCTAGACAACAGAAGAAAAGATGAGCAAGACATCTTTTTATATGACTCCTCAATCATGCACATGAAGCATTTATTTCTATAAATAATTACAAACAAATTGGCTGGAACATGACGGGAAAATTAAAAACAGCAACATTTTGTACATGCCCCGGAACGTGCCTAACAAATGAAGAAGATGAAGATATATTTAAGGTATTTCTGTTGGTTAAAGGATAAGTTTAGCCGTATAGCAAAAGCAGAGAAAGTAAAGTTATAAAAATAAAATGACATAATATTCTCATTACCCAAAGTCATTTTGGACCCATCAACAACATGAACTGTTATGAGGTTAATTGATCCCAGGTGTGTTGTCCTTGGAGCTATGAGAAATAAAACATTGTTCTGTGAGATGTGAAATCAATGATGTTGGATTTCATTAAGTATCTGTGTCCTTTGTTTCATAAACATCTACCTACGCATCTTTTAAGACGTTTTTTACAGATCTAAGGCAGGCATGTGTTCTGATTAGTCTGGAGGTATTTTCATGCTGACAGACAGACATTGCAAATATTCTGTTGGGCCTCCACCTACTTCAGAACAGACACCCTAATAGTGGATGCTACCTTGCATTTCCCTCAAAATTCTCTAAAAGATTGTAGTACTATAATTACCTTTAAGGCATTCTTCCCTCATTCAAATTTGACCACATTTTGTCAAAGATAGAAAGTTACTGGATGAAAAGGAAAGACTAGCAGGCAGAAGTGCATGCTACACGTGTCTCTTTCAGAAACAAGGTTAAAATATGGAAGCTGGAAAGTAACCTACTTATTAGGATGAAGGGTAATGACTAATTAGTGCCATTTATTTTTAACAACTTTCCAGATAACAGTAGAATTTCTTTTGCATATAGGTCATTACAATGATTTAAATTTTAAACATTAAAAACATAACCCCTTAAGTTCTGTTTTCTAAAATTCTTCTACTGAACTGAACTGTGTAGTGGTGCCAAAATGTGGTACTTGTTAACTATGACAAGATTGGAAATAGCTCTAATTCAATTGAGACTTAGAATCTAGCTTGGTTACTTACAGAGAGTCTTCCAAAATAATCCTTTAGAAAACCATTTTTTTTTTTGCTAGACTGTTCCATTTGATTTTCATAATAAAATATGTGTACCGTTCTTTAATGAATAGGGTCTCTGTTTAAATTGTTTCTGGCTACGTGAGAAGTCTAAGGAAAAAGGGGAAATGATAAAACTATTCATGAACCTAATTGCCTAAAAAATAAAGTATCACCAGTTTGGGACTGGTAATTAGGAATGAAGAAAAGTTAAGTGTTGTTCTTTCTTATGATCATGTTGTCACACCTTCCCTAGATTTTTTTTTTTCCATTGTAAGCTTCCAATGTAGTAATTTTTATGGAAATAGTTCATACCCCAGGTGAAGCTGATATAATATACATCCTTCATTATAACTATGCATCCATAAATTTACTATTATTACTGCACTGATTAGAAGATGATACTTGTACTCTTACCACCTAACTATTTTGGACTACGATCCTGTAGCCTGAGTTTCAAAAGTACTTGCACATTTATCTGGTGTAATAAATTCCCCCCAAATAAAAGAACTTAGTGAAACCAGTTACAGTAGTGTATCTTCACTCAAATTAATCAAGTTCCTCATATTTTAATGGCTTCTATCCACCAATTAAAAAATAAATTTAAAAAAAATAGCCACCCTAACTTGTGTACCCATAGACATGACCCAATTCTGGGACATTCTTTTCGATGTAATTCACTGAGGTATTCCAAGTTGAACAATTATACTAATTTCTCTCTAAATACCGATCATGTCACATCCCTGTAGTACCAAATGACAGCAAGAAGTGTAACTAAGGTAGTGCTCCAATAACACTTTTAAAGTTAAAAACTTTAAATTACCAGGTTTAGTCTGTGGTATTTCTGGCTCAACAGATGTTTTGGGTTTGGAAGGAACAAGCAGTGTTTCTTTTGGAGCTGAAAGAAAGGAAAAAGATTATTGTTGTATTTTTCAGGAGTCACAATCCAATGCCATACTTAGCCCACAGAAAGTGCATGCCTCAAATGCCTGAAAAAAAAGACAATAACAATTCCATGGGTTTCTGGAACCTGAAACAAAATGGCTATCCAAAACACAGAAATATTCTATTACTGTGCTGTATGATAATGTGAGTTAGTGGCTAGAACTCTTGCTCTAAAAGAAAAATTAGACCACTGAAGTTGGTTGGAGAACTGAAAAATACAGCGTTCTTGCTAGACATGAACGGTAGGCAATTTCTGCCTTAGTTCGAGGATAGAACTGAGACTCTTCTGTATTAAGAAACATGCACGCGTGTAAGCAGAATGATGGACAGTGGACTGATACTGCATAAAAGAACACACCAGAGCATATTCTCTAGAAACTTCCCCATCGAACAATTAAAAATACCTGCATCTTAAGTTTAAGGAAATGTATTTACCCATTGTTGCCCTTGACTGCTCAGTGGTAGTAGAAGATTTTGTAATAAGTGGTTGTGGGGTTGTTTGATGTATTGCTGTTAAGGGAGAAAATGTTGAGAATCTTAAAATTTAACTGTAAAAGAAACAAAGCAGTATTTGCATTATTTCTAAAGCTTTCAAAATGCCCCAAACTAAAGAGTAGCAGAATATCTTAAAAATCAACTGTTGACAGTTATCAGTATCCTTCTATTAACATCTATACATTACTTCTATAACAAAAATGGGAAGAGACACAGATCTTAACTATTTTAAAAGTACTTTTGTTTCAGTATAACACATGTCAGTTGCTAAGTGTAACAACATATTTTAAAGGAGTTAGATTGCATTTTGTGGGTGAAAAAACATGCTCATAGAGAAGCTCCTCTGATTACAAGACAGCAATAAGAGAGAACTCAGTGTATCTAAGCCACTGAAATCTGTCAACACACAAATTATTACTCATCATTTGCTGAATGTAATAAGAAGGAGGAAAAACATATACTACAGATGCTACTATTATTTTCAGTGTAGTTTTGACATTTTGGATTGACTGATCTAAAGGTTGATTTACCATTGATTCACCATAAAACCAGATATTAATAATTCTGTTTAAAGCACAAAAACTCAGGCTAGGGGAAAAGAATGATTAAATAGAAACACACAAAATTACAAGATTGACTCAATTACCAGGTTTGGTGTGTGGCACTCTTGGTTTTTCAGGTTTTTTTGGTTTGGTATGAATGAATTGTTTTTCACTTGGAGCTGAAATTAAAAAAAAAAAAAAAAAAAAGAGAGAGAGAGAGAAAGAAAAAGAAAAAAAACAGCACCCATAACAATAATTGAAATATTCTTTAAAAACAAAACAAACAAAAACACTGTTTCCATAGTACACAAGGAATATCGTAGTACACAAGGAAGTATGATCTAATCTGTAATAAGACAAGCTGAAAATCAGTCAGTTGGAATTCCTGTAAAGAAAGGAAAAGAAATTAAATGGCCACTGACATGGACAGACTTCCCAACAGTTATACACAGATTTGTAGCTTTGGATGAAGCAGTGAAGAATACAGTCACAAACAGCACACAATAAAGTAATGGGACAAAAACAGACAGTAGTAGCCTTTCTGTGCTGTACATGAGAATCTGAAGACAGTACCTGTCTTTCAGTGGGCCCTTCATATCAGACTTGATATATAAATTAAATTCCTTGTTTTTACATGGGAACTATTTATCCCTGTCATTTCCATACTATTCAGTACTTCATTAATCTCTACAACTTCCTGAAGAGGGGAAGTGGAGAGGGAGGTACATTTTTCCCCTGGTATTCAGAGACAGAACATGTAAGAATGGCTCAAAGTTGCATCAAGGGAGGTTCAGACCAGACATTAAGAAAAGCTTCTTTACTGAGAGGGTAGTCAGGTGCTGTAACAACTTCCTAGAGAAGTGATTGATGCCTCATGCCTGTCCATCTTTAGGAGGCATTTGCGTAATATCCTTAATAAGTTTTAACTTTTGGTTAGCCCTGAAGCTATCAGGCAGTTGGAATCAATCAATCAACCAACCAATAGGTCTCTTCCAACAAGAACTATTTTATTCTATTCTAGTAATTCTTGTCATGACTTTTGTACTGGAAAAGATGTTTTAGCACTTTCAGCAAACACTTGCAAGTCTGTGATCCACACCAATGTGAAAGGTCCTCAAAAATCTACCTTAGCCTGTACATTATGCACCCGCTTGTTCTGAAGAAACATTTTGTGCACGTAAAGATTCCATCAGGTAGGCCCAGATGTGTATGACGAGGCACATAAACTTCATAAAGTTATGTAAAGATACCAAATACCTAAGTATCAATGCATACAGAGAATAGATATTAAAATATGAACATGATGAAAAGCATTTCTAGTTTCCTAATTGCCACAGGGAAAAAACATACATAAAAGATTATTAAACAGCGGTTATTACTTCATTAATGATACCACTTAATTCTCCGAAAATCTTGGACGTCTCCCCTGAAACCAGGGACAGAGAACAATTATTAGCAAAGATTGCTACTCCTACTGCCCTATTCTGCATGGATTCATTCACCCTTATTTAGTCCCCATCTGGCAAGTTAAGAAGAAAGAATTCTGAGACTGATGTTTCACATATTTAAAAAAGTTTTCCCAGTAGGTATTACTAAAAGTTAACAGAGAAAATGGTTTTAAGAACTGGTGTTTGACTTGTGAAGTCACATAACTTGTATGCTTTGGTTTATGTTATGCTGTAGTTCATACATTCTTCCATAAAATTATACAATGAATAGTAAAGCAGAACAGCATTTTACGATAACAGTATCCACACCTCAGATGCAGAAACGACAGGAATCACTATCTGTTCTTTAAATAAAGCTCACTTTTACTGGAAAATATATAACATTTGAAGGAATTATGTCTCCTGATTGGAATGGCTAGAAGATGAGGAAAGGAACCTTCAAAAGTAAATGAGCTTGTGCATTACTTCCCTTATCAAGATCAAAGAGCAAGCTGGTATCTAGAATCAGAGCAAAACTGCATTATTAGTTTTTAATATGATGTAATGAGCACCTTCTCTAACAAGAATGAAAAAGAGAGTAATTATTTATGAAGCAAATGATTACCCGGTGTTGCCTTTGTTCTTTCAGGAACATGAGGAATCATAGCAGTAACTGGTTCATGGAAGGATGGAAAGATTCCTGTTGGAAAAAGTTTGGATAAATGCTCAGAAGAATGAAGAGATCCTCCTCCCTTCCTCTCTCCCCACTGTTGCTCGGGTACATGTTGTTAATAACTTCATATCATTCATCTAAATATATGGGTCCCTACTATTCTTCCAGTAAAACAAACACAATATTAAAAAAATCTTGAATTACTGTAGTTTTCATCAGTGGTATGACTTATTGCAGAGGTTTCTTAAGCTATAGTAGTACAGAGGTAATAGCAAATGTACTGCTGACAACTCTACATCCTCCCTACCTCCCCCCTTCTCCCCCCACACCTCCACCACAAATGGATGCCCAATTATCAACCACAGCATTACAAAAGGCAAGGTAATTTACCAGGCTTGCCGTGTGGAACATCTGTAATGGGAGCTGGTTTAGGTTTAAAAGGTACATGTTGTGGTTCTTTAGGAGCTGAAAGAAAAGACTTGTTTTAAGGGTATATACTCTTCAGAAATTAGTCAGGTATTGCACAGGCACTGCACGCCTTGTGCCTTCAAGAAAAAACAAACTGCAATCTCTGCATGAGTGACTGAAAAACTGAGAGACAGACATATGCAAGTGTTTAAAAGGAAAAGAAAAACATAAATTAAAATGAGTGGAAAAACGATCAAGTAAGCGAAATCTCATTTGGAGTCAAGGAACAAAATCTGAAAGAATGCAGACAATCACAGCTGAGATGTTCCCATCCGTATTTCAAAGCTGACAACTGCAGTAGCCATGGCATGCTTGTCTCCTACAAGAGTCAAAACAATTGTGATTCATGTAAGAGTGAAAGAGAAATTTTCTGTGAAGACAACAACAGCTAGGACTCTTTCAGTACCTGGAACAGAGTAGAATTAAGATCAATATGTAAACAAGAAAACAAATCAAACCCATGAACAGATCATGTGGAAAACACAATAATGATCCACAGTATTTGGTCCACAGAGTAGCTGGGGAAAAAAAAAAATAATCTCAAGGTAATATCATTACCTAACATTGTCTTTGTTTGCTCAACTGTAAATATAATAGGTACCAATACTTCATAAAACAAGAATGTACAAAGAATTAGTGGTAAGTATCATCAAAATGTACAATACTCCCTTTTACTGATTTCTTTTTAAATTGCAATAAATATTAGTGAATATGCACTAACTAAAAGAAGTTTCAACTGATGCCTTTAGAACCACTACAAGTTAGGGAGGTTTGGCAATTTGCTAGCATGCAAGGAATACTTTTAAGGGTCTAATTCCATTACCAGGGCACACTTGAACAGAAGAGATACAATTTCTTCTAAGAACATTGTTACAATGTTTATATGTTGTTTACTCTGCTATGCAAATTAGTCATCAGTGACAACTGTCATGTGACAGAAAAGCATATGCAACCCACCAAAAAGCAGCAATCAAATATATAAACCAGCTCCATCTTCCTTTACACATGTATTTCATGTTCATTACAAAATCTATTCGTTTGTAATATGAAGAGATGTTAATCAACACTTTATTAATTAAGAAAAGACAACCCAAAAGAAAACCCAAATATTCAAGCACAACAAAACAACAAGGTATTTACCAGGTTTTGTGTATGGTACATCTGGACTTGGTGATGTTCTGGGCTTGAAAGTGACTCGTCGACTTTCTTTTGGACCTGTGAAAATGAGCTAAGCTTTGAATGCTGTAATGAGGGTGATGACTAATCAGAGGTCTTTTGATTTTCCTGACAGGATATTCATTTTCTGTAAAGAAAGGTTTTTTTTAGGAAATATTATTTCCATTTGAAGGTAATCACAAAGAGACCTAATGCCAATGCAATAAGTGTTAGTGCTGAGATTACAGACATAGTGACTGTTACAGTGCAGTGTTGGATTAACTCTCCACTTCTCCCAGTTCTCTGCAACAAATCTTTCTACAGAGTAGACTGCTATAGTTCTAACAGTTCCCTTAGCTGCACTTCTCCAGTGTTTCACATTCCAAAAATCTGCTGCTTGCTTAAATTAACAGAGCATTAAAAAAAACCAACACAACATTTCCAGCAAAGCAGTCAGAGCAGAAGAAACATGGAAATTTACAACTAATTTTCAAATGGACAGAGCTATTCCCAAACTGAAGTTTTGGGAACAGGTAAGTATCATAATTTTGCACTTGTAAATGAGTAACTAGAAAATACAAGTACCTCTTTCACATGCTGTGGAAATTGAGACACAAGTTTTCCAACTTCCAAAATTAGAGTGTTTAACCCCCACACCCCAACCATTATATAAGTTATTGACAAACACAAATATCTGTCTTGTTTCATGACAGCTATGTAGCAAAATTTCATTATGACAGTAAAACACAGCCTGTTCAATAAAATATTTGTGTACTTTCAAAGAACTTAGGATTTTTAGCAATTTTCAAACTGAAAAAAAATCATACACTAAAGTGCAAAAATATTGAGAAGCTTACTTGCTCTGGTTGGAGGAACACGGGGACTAGGTGATGTTTTAGGTTTTGAAGGCCCATGACGCGTCTCTCTAGGAGCTGAAAGAAAGAAACTGGGTTACACTGTGTTAACATTTTCAGAGGTGTCAGTGTCCACTACCATCTACAGTCACCAGAAACAGAGCAAAGATTTGAGCCAAAGATGCTTGTATGGAAGTGATGCAAGGGGCGTGAGTTTTCTTGGAACAAAACCAAGCTGTAGAGAAAATACTCTTCTGTGACATATCATCAACAGCGCATGTGACAGAATTATTGTTTCTGTTTAGAAGAAAGGCTTAACCAATTAAGTAATAAGAAAACAAGGAAATTAGTTTCAAATACAAAGACACCACTGCTTGTACTGGAAGAATTCTCAGTACCACATACAAGCAATAAAAGTGCCTTAGTCAAGTGGATCTGCTTCAAGGATCCATACGTCCCAAAGATCACTGAAGTGATTCTGTTCTGACAGTGGAATCGATATTTAAGAGAAATAGAAATATTTTTCAGAATTCTATAAAGGACTGAATTTAGTAAAACTGAAAGGGATGGGGAGTAGAGAAAGATAACTTAGAGCATGCAGCTTTGCTCACCGAAGCCATGTGACTAACTGGAACACAGTCACCTTCACAGTATGTCTTAGAATGTTTAAGTTAGGATTTTTTTCTGAACTGCCCTCTGTCTCTTTAAATACCAAAGAAAATTACCCCATCTTATGTGCATAAACACTTGAAAGGCATAAGGGTTCTCCTCAAATGTTTTGAAGAAAATATGAGAAGAGGTGGAGAATCTTGACTGTTAAATTATTAAATGCATTATTACCTGTAAATGATGAAATATTTGCAGGTCAGCATTTAATGATTTGTGTTGAAGAGGAAAGACAGTCTGACTATACAAATATGAAAGTATAATTACCTGCTGTTGACTTTGGTTTCTCAGTTCTAAATGTAATTGGTTCCAGAACTGCATCAGCGTAATAAAGAACAAAAACAACTTTTACCAAGAACAATTAAAACATTACAATCACTACCTCCACAATGATCATACCATCCCCTCCTACAGCCAGTGAGACATGGCCACTCCTTGAAACTCAATATGTCACAGAGTATTATTCAACTCAGAATTACTGCCACTTCAACAAGTGATGCAAAGATAATCACTCACAAACCTCCCACTAGTAGAATTTGTAAGACACTCATATGAAGATGATACGGAACAATGAAAACAATGTACTTACCAGGCTTGGTTTGTGGTACTTCTGAGCTTGGTGATGTTCTAGGTTTAGAGGGAATATGGTGTGTTTCTTTTGGAACTGGAATAAAAGAAATGCAGCTATTAAAGTATTTCAAGAACTGAGACAGTCAGGAAACAAAACATTCAAAAAACTACAAAAATAAAACAACAACAGAAACAACACATGCCTTTGGGACCCTCTGGAAACATAAACTGTTTATATGAGTAGTGAAGAAGTATGAATGGCTGGTACATAAAGAAATACTGCTGATGGAGAACCTGTGTAACAAAATCAAACGAAGCAAGGCCAGGATGGATGCCTGATTTGGAGACTAGCAGAAAAGATGAAGCACGTGACAGAAACTGAATACAACGAAACACAGTCAAAGGAAGATCGTGGTGCATCCGTCCACTTTACAGAATACATTTGCGTGAGGAAAACCAAATGAGATGAATATGAATTGTTAGTGTAAAATCACACACATAAAAAACACTTCAGAAGGACAAAATATAACAGTAAAAAATTATGACAGTGGCGTACAATGAAGATGTACTTGTGATGCTAGATGTCTACTGAATACTTGTTCTAACCATGCAAAGCAGCGTTGGTGAGAATTGTACCACTTAAGTAGCCACAACATGTATTTCAAATGTGATGGTCCTTGTAGGTATAACTGTTACCTATTGTTGGTTTTGGTCGAGCAGTTCTAAGTGTTATAGACTCCAGGACTGTATCAAAAACAAAACATAAAAGCTGTTTTGAGAATCGAGGAGAATAACTTCACTTACAGTTAGAATTATTTGTCTAGTAGCTATGCTTTGAATTATACACTGCTTCATACAAAAACTGCTGTATTAAATTAAATTACTGAGAAAATAAGGGGCAAAGCAGTGTAAGATGAAACAATCCTTAACTGTGAGCTTAATTCTCCCATGGGCTGCAATGAGATATCCAAATACGTATAGTTATCTTATTAAGAAAACAGCTTTTTAAAGATGCAAAACTCTTCACTGTATTTCAAATGCTGTTTATATATACAACTGGAATTGGAGACCACTTGCTTGTTTTCTGCATGCTGTATTATTAAACAGCATTGCTGTGTATTGGGTTAGTTGGCCACATGCTTTAACACTATGGTATACCTTTTAAATAAAACAGAATGTTTAAATTGCATAAGGATGTGAAACTGATGCTATAAAAAATAATGTCATGAGCTGAAATAATTGTGATTTAAAAGGGAGACATATTGTTATTCTATCAATGCAAAGCAGTGTGGGTGGGAATTGTACAACCTAAGTAGCCATAACACATATTTTAATTGCTAGATACTTGTTTTAGCCACCACTGCAATTTGAGCTTAGCAATATTCTCATCCAGCTGCCATGAGGTAGCAGAGATTTATTCTTCTATATGATCATAAAACCTAGTAAATCTCTTACTACTCCTGAAAATTGAATTGAAATCACAGAATATACGGCAGAACAGAACCCCATTATATTGTAACTGGCTCAGATAAGTAAGCAGCTGCTCAGAGCTATATTTCAGTCCAATATCTACTGTATTAGAAATAATCACACAAAGCAGTTTACCATCTTTAGCGTGTGGGATAGGAAGTTTGGGTGAAGTTTTAGGTTTAGAAGGAATATGTGCAATCTCCTTTGGAGCTGGAAGAGAAAAGGTGGGTAATAAGTTGGTTAATTTACACAGCAATTAGCATCTGATATACAGTTGAACACACAAACACATAAGCCTCACACCTGCAACAGAGAAAAGAATTCTCTTTATAGGAAGTAGCAAAGGAAGTCAAGTAGCACCACCCATGTGTTTTCAACAGATTAAGCAAGAGAGATGAAATTTGCTAATTTCAGAAGCCCAGATTTTATTTTATTTTTTAAATAAAAAACTGGGATGAGCACAGACAAGCATAATTACAACAAAGATGATTCAGAGCTTCCAGGCTCATTTTCTCAAAAAGCAGACATTCCAACTGTGAAGAGAGCAACATGCCCAACTGACATGGATGCCAAGCAAGAGAACTACCTAGAAGAAAAATGAAGTTTAATGAAAGAATCCTAAAGCATAAGGTGAGTAACTTCAGTGGTGCTGTCTGCAGTGAAGAAAGCAAACAACAGCTTGCCAAAGAAATATCATTACCTACTGTTGACCTTGGTGGTTCAACTCTAAGTGTAATAGGTTCCCAGACTGCAACAGAAACAGTGTGACAAAGTAAGTATGGAACCTACTTCAAAATAAATATATAAATAAATAAAATATAAAATTACTCCACTGGTAAGTGCAAAAGCAGCTGCTGGTACTACCCCACAATAATGCCTACCTTGAAATTAACTTTTATTTTTTAAAATCGTGGACAATTTAGCTTTCTAATAATACAGGTTCAATAGGAAAAAAGAATAATTGCAGAAACTTGCTGATAATGGAAGGAAAAATATAACAGAAACCAGTAAACCCTACAACAAAGAAAGGACTAGATGAGTTGATCTCAGAGACAGCAAGAGTCTTGATATACAGGAATATCCAGGTATCCCTCATACTGAAGTCTGCTGCTATTTGAAAGTGGCATACTGACCAAGAATATACCATGCCATTTTCCTCTTCACGAACTATGTCAAATTGAAAAAAAAAATAAAAAGAACACAATCCTAAAATACAAACTGACAGTCTATAAAAAATTCCTGACACTAAAGGAAATTAAAAATAATGGATAAATTCTCCCCTCTCATTAGGCAGTAAGAACTATAGTAACATACAGACATATACACTTAAAGTTAGAACCTTATCCATCAGCTATACTCACTTATATCCCAAGCTCTCTTGTAATTCCACCTACTTTAAAAACGGAACTTATAATAAATAAAACTATAAAAAAATGCTTGCAATTGATTCTTTTGAATAACAGAGTATTTCTTATCCTTCTATTAACATACACAATATAATAATTACTAATGCTGCTGCAAACAACAACAAAAACAGCATTAACTTCTTTCTGTTGACAATAGCCAGACACCGTATAGAAAGGTTAAACCAGTCACTAATCTTTCTAATGTGCTCAGTATATTCTTGCCTTGCAATGAATTCTCTGTTACTCAGGTTTGTCAACTACCTTTGGAATTCAAATTCAGAAATCTCTCTCTCTAGAACACTCATTTCTATTTGCAGGTTGCCTTCAAAACATCAGTGAGTTCTTAAAAAAGAATAAAAAATGTTCAGAAATTCAGAAGAAAATTAAATTATTCTTTAGCTCTACAAAACGTTTTCTGAAGTAATATACATTGCTATAATTATCAGAAAGTAATGAATGTCTTCCTTCTCCCCTCTTTCAGGAAAAAAGTTTTAATTCTTTCACTTTTTGATTTTTCTGCAGTAACAGCACACCTGAATGTATACAGTTTCAAAAGAAATGTCACTACCAGCTTTAGTCTGAGATGCTTCGATCTAACAACAGATTTGTGCTTCACATGTACAGAATGTGAGTTTGGATAGTGGAAAAAAAAACTTGGTTTGCAAAAAAAAAATCATCATTTTAACTGAAAGTAAATGATGTCCCATGAAAAATACTCATCTACATTTGCCAATGAAGAAATGAAGACTAGGAAACAACCTTCAGTTAGTATCAATGAATAAGCACAGAGAAAACCGATGCTATGGGTTTAATACATGAAATGTATTAAGTATGGGCAAAACAAGCAGACAGAGCCTTTGATGACAGGGATAATTGAAGAGTTAGGTGCTCTTCTGGAGCAAAATTAGCTTCTAAACGTTTAGCCTATAGCAAAATAAACAAGTGCTAAGAAATGATGCTAAGAAAATACTGTTATCCAATGCCAACCTTGGCCAATCAATGTCATTAGAAGAATTTTGAGAGTACTTTGAGCACTAGTTCCAATCGATTAATACAGATAAATCAAAGAGAGTCAATATTTTCCATAAATTTGAAAAATAATCACACAATGTTGTGTGCCATACAGAACTCACCTTTCTGCAGGAATTGCTCAACAGTTTGTAGATTTTAATCTGATTTTTAAATTGTGTATTAGTTTTGTATTTCATGAAATCTATTACTGCAATAATTCTTACTCTTTCTTCTTCTCATGTAATTAAGGTTTTTAATCAGATATCTTTGAAGTGATAACCTGTCTTTTAAAATACAGTATCTTCATGCTATAAATGTGAAGAAATAATAAAGCACCAAGAGTGTATTTTTATTTCTGCTGTTCAGACCTCATATGAATAGCAAGTAGCATACAGAAAAGAGTATTTCCAATCGCACATGTTATTAGACCATAGAAAAGAAGAATGACTAAGGATTGCTACTAATCATTACCCTCTGCAGTCTTTGGATGTTCATATGTGTAGGGTTTCCTAGTAGTGACTGACACCGGAATGGCTGCTGCTGGAATAAAGAACATTTTCTTGAGATAAATACAGGTGCATCTATACATATTTTTCATCTTTTGGTACAGCTCAGCTGCTTTTGCTTCCCAGTTAAAATCTACCTTCTCCTCTCTATTCAAATGGAAACACTGAGCAAGTAATAATATTGATCAAGAAATTTCAAGAAATAACTATTCTGTGTAGCTTCTGCTGCTCTTTGAAAAGAAAAGGTGCATTTATGCTATAGGAACACCGGTAGAAGAGAAACTCTTGAGTCTTCATCCTGTTTTCCTGAGAAGTTTTTCTTTTCCCTGCAAGGCTGTAGACACCTTTAAATAAACAGTTCCATAGAAATCTTTTTTCTTTTGGTAAATCTTTCTGTTAATATTACTGAGTTTCTTTGAAAGTAATGCAAAAGTTAGATCTGAAAGATTCCAGGTATAAATAATTGCAAAGTCACATATAATAAGGCTGAAGATCTCAGTAAGTTACAACACTTTATGATGAAGGGATTATATTTAAGGAGGTTGTGTTTAAGACCGAGTAAAAGAACTGACATATTCATTCAGAACTTTAATTTTTCCCTCATTTATTTACTGGCTTTAACTTTTTATAGCTAATGATTGATGTATTTAATACTATTGCAACTACCCTAAGCGAAATATCCTAAGATGCCTTATCTGTTGCAAAATACAGATTGCCTAGAGAAGTTGTGGAGTCTCCCTCCCTGGAAAACTTCATGTCCACCTGAACATGGTTGAGGGAAACCTGCTTTAAGTGGCTCTGCATGAGAAGGGTTGTACCAGAAGGCATCCAGAGGTCCCTTCCAGCCTAAGCCATTCTGTGACTCTGTGAAAGAGCATTATAATTAACCATCACTGTCACAGGCTGTTCTAGACACAGAAGAACTTTAGGTTTGGAAGGAGAAGCTTTAGTGTGAACAGGAAAGTTAAAAAAAATAATAAATTAAATTAAAAGAATCTGACAGAGCAGTTACAAAGTTTTATTATGTTCTCTGGGAATCTGATCTCTAATCTAACAGTACTCGAGTGGGTAAATCTCTCATCAAAATAATCTCCTTTAAAAGCCACATCATTCAAACTGATAATGCATGAAGTAGTCCATATCAAGTGACAGCATGGTTCTGTCAACTTACATGAGGAAGTGAGAAAAGTTTTTTTAAAAAATAATTTTTTATATATATATATATATATATATATATATATATATATTAACTCAGCCAGGGCAATCAGTTCTTGCTCTCAACCCCAGAACTCTGGCATTTAGGTGTGGTCAAAAGATGAAGAATGAGAATAAACAGAAACAGCTATTGAAAAGAAATTCACTAGTAGGAACTCTTTGCCATGTTCTTTTCTGAGCTGCCACACGTGGAAGTACTACTCTGTCATGACAGAGATCAACAAGGTATCCTTACCTAGTTAACAACGTGAGACCATTTTTCTACACCTGGCAGTGCATGGTCCTGCATAATGTATCTGTGCTACAGCACTATTCTTTGCTCTAAATCCAAGGGAAATCCAATATGAAGCATACTAACCTAAAAGTTAGCTGCATGCAGATTTTTCCAGAACTAACCAAGTGCTGGACATTCATTGCACCATATTTCTCTGATGAATACTAAATCACATACCAGTTTTTCTTTCTCATTTGTTTGCTTTTTCAATGTAAAAGTCAACAATGCCATCCTTCTCCCCATCCTAAAGAGATTCTGAAAGTTTCTTTTCAGCCCAGTTTTTAAAAGTTCATTAACAGATATACAATGCACATCTGATGTAGGCTTTTCTAGGTAAAATGAAAAAGTAGAGTTGGGAGATGGTGTTTCTCAGATTGACAATGAGAGCAGAATGAGATTGCAGGAAATGAAATACCTTTCATTTCCTCTGACCTTTCTGAAATTACTCCCAAATATTATTAAATGATCTACCAGCTTATTGGGTTTTAAGCACTGATCAACCACGTAACCTGAGACTTTGAAGGACTGAAAATAATAAGACAGACATAAACCAAGTTTTCAGACATATTTTTCAGAGGCAAAGAAGGCATGGTTCTCTGGTGTTACTATACTTCATAGGATGCATGTTTTCAAGTTTTTCCAGGACCCTCATAGTCCTGCTAGGGGATGCACAATCCTAAAAGGAACAACTACATGTATGCATCAGTCTATCTAACAATACTGTATCCTAACTTCACTACTGTATTGAGACTAAGGAAATTTGCAAACCAATAGCAGGCAGTTGATGAAATATGAATTTGGCATGTGTTTTTAATTATTTTTGATTAATGGTTAAGTAAAGGTGACAACCACTATCATGACACAAATTTCTAATCTATGCTGAACACCCAAAGTGACACTGGAATACATCTGAGATCACTATAAGCTTATTATTATCATAGAATCATTTTGGTTGGAAAAGACCTTCAAGATCACCAAGTCCAACCCTCAACCTGACCGATCAAGTCACATCACTGAACCAAGTCTCTTACTGTCAGTTCTACACATTTCTTAAATACTGCCAGGGATGGGTACACCACCACCACCTCTCTGAGAAGCCTGTTCCAATGCCTAATCACACCCTCCATGAAGTTCTTCCTGATGTCAAATTTAAACCTGCCCTGACACAACCTGAGGCTGTTTCCTCGTGTTATATCACTTGTCACCTAAGAAAAGAGACCAACATCCTCCTTGCTGCCATCTCATTTCAGGTAGTTGTAGAGAACGATGAAGTCTCCCCTCAGCTTCCTTTTCTCTAGACTAAACAATCCCAGTGATTTAAAAAGTGCTCCTTAGAATTCCATGTGAATTGAGCAAGGAAACCACTAACAGAGAAAAGACAGACAAGAGGCATGTACACAAATGAAAAATCATGCTGCCTTCTCTGTAGTTATGTAGAAGCTGAAAGTAGCCATTCATTGATGTGGAAACATCAACACACAGGGCTGATCTTGATGACCCAAAAGTATTATACAAATTTATGCACAGGTTTCCAAATGGAGTTGTTTTCTCTGTCATTTCAAGGAAGTCTCTATATTCAGAGAGATGCAGGCATTGACAGCAGAGACTAAAGCAATTATTCTTGTATTAAAATATTGAAATTCTACACTAAAAAAGTTGTAGTTGTAGCCACAATGAAAAACTAATTATGCATACTAATTTGAGACAGTTATAAAACACAAATACCATTTAGTAAACAAGCTTTACAAGGAATTACTTGATCTGAAGAGAGTAATTCCTTTTATGAGAAAAATAACAGGGATTAATTCACAGGGAATCAGGAAAGATTTAAATAACACTGACAAATCTCTTCCATGAGTAAGTAATATATTCTCACAACATACAATTATACATTTTAAAGCTTTTTAAACTTAATTACAACCCATGCAAAACTATTGACATGTTTTTCAGCTTCAGGCAAGGCCAGGTGTCTTTTATTCTCTGACATATACCACAGACCAAATTCAGCTCTGGTATAAAGGTATGATTTCACTTGTCATCATAAAATATGCCTTTACTAAATTCCAGAACTCATTCTTATTTCAACAGTTTCTGATAAGTCTGTGTATTAATGATCACAGAATCGATACAAATCCTACAGTTCTAGGTAAGATGCTATACCCATCACCAAAGCAAGAGAATGTGCATCTTTGGATTCTGTGCTGAATCAAGGTGGGAAACAACCTGTTTCCACACCAGGCCATGCAGCTTGTTGATTTAGGTACAAATCTAAAGTTAAAAGGTTACTTTCTTTGCTTCATTTTTTTTTTTTTTTTTGTTCAATACAAAACTAATATTCCTCAAAGAACATAGCTTTCCTCACTACCTATCTTTCTGATGATAAAGTGCTGAGCTTCACACAGAATGAATTTAAATTTATTAAACTATTTAAGTGATATGGTGCAGTAAATGTTTGGTATGGAAGTTAGTTACCAGGTTTAGTTCGTGGCTTTTTGGGTCTGGCAGATGGTCTAGGTTTAGATGTAGAAGGTTTGAGTTTTGCTTCTTTGGGAGCTGAAAGAAATATACTGGATTATAAGATTATCCTTTCCACTGTATCATATAAGAATCGCACTCTTCAAGCCTGAAATAAAGCAATAAATGGCTACTGGAAGAAAAGCAAACGGTAATCAAATTTGCTAACAAGACTTCTCAAAATCCCTATCCCCCAAAACTGTTTGTTCTTCATTGTAAAAGTCAGTTAGTAAGTGTAATATATGTAATTATATCTTATAATCACATCAAAATGTTCCCCTCATTAAATGTTACTCATTAATAGGAAATATATTTTTGCAAGATACCTATGTGGTAAATAATGACGCTGTTTATCCTATTGAACTGCAGGTCAATTTCAAGCCATCAAACCACACCCACATATACAAAATCTGCAAAAATGTCAGTTTTCAACACTAAGGAAATTACTGGTAGGGAGCTGGAAAAGCTTGGAATCAATAATATAAAAGGGAGTTGCTTCATTATTGTATTCATTGCATTCTGTTGAAAAATAGAACTAGTGTCATCTAAGTGGTAAAAAAAACAAACAAACAAACAAAAAAAAAAAAAAACACAAGAGCAATCAGTTCTAGAAATGATTTTTCCCTGAACTTGCTGAACAGTGTAATTAGCTTAAAAGATTGTTAATTGGACATCAGAAAAAGCTTAAGCTGAGTTTCAGGTAGTATAATAAGTGATTTTCTTCATTTTTATAAAGCAGTGCAATGAAACTGCTTTCAAAGACGTTTCCAAAAGTTACATATCAGTAAGCACAGTGGAAAAGCATACACTACAGAGAGAACAGACTAGAGTAAGACATGAAGTGACTGAGAAACGTTTTTGAAGCCAAGCTGACATTCACGAAGGACTCATGAAAGAACAATGAAATTAACGTATCCACATAGTGCCAGAAGAGTCTTTCATTGAGAGTTCCAGGATTAACATCTACAATGCTGACCTTGTGCTTAGTCTTTCAGTAGTATTTCTGATGGGTTTCTGATGATTCTTTGGGGGTAAACTGTGTTGCTGGTCTAGCAAAACTCCCAACAAAAAGGATGATAATTCTGCTTCATGTAGAAAAAAATGAACTTTTTCTCTTACATTGAGAAAAACATTATTTCAGAATGCTTATTTCTTAATTTTTTTCTTCTCTAAGAGAAATGGATTACAAAAAAAAGAAACTATGAGATGAAGTAAGAGAGTTCAGACTGTGGCTTGGACTGCAAAGAGTGACCAACAGCTACAGAAACACATATTACCTCTTGTAGCTTTTGGTTGTTCAACAGTCTTAGAAGTTTTAGGCTCCAAAAGTGGTGGTTTAGGGGCTAAAAAACAAAAATTGAGGTGTAATTGAACAAATCAGTAGACGTATCAGCAGTAAACCAAAAATGTTATGATTCCAATAGTTCACTTTTATTTATTTTTTTAAATAGACTGAATAAGCACGCAAGAGTCCTACTCATACACATAACATCCTTTTAGTTCTGTTTCCTATGAAACTTCACACTACATGTTCAAGTGTTCAAGGTTTTGTGTGACAATCTGCTTCTGAGGCTTCTTTCCCATATTTATGTTTTCAGGACATTTTTAATCCATTGGTTGGCTCAATCAACAAACAGATATCTTTAAAGTTACGGGAGAATAAAAAGAAAGAACAGATGAGGCCTATGACTAAAGAAAAGACCACATTCCATAACAAATACCACAAAATAGGCCGGAGGCAACTTTTGAATGCCAAAATCTTGCTGAATATCTTAAGTCAGAATTGCAGTCAATTGTAAGACATGTATGAGACATAAAAGGCAACTCCTGCTTTTTACTGACGTGCCTGTTTATAAGAAATGAGAATAGAAACATTATTTAAAGCTCTAGTAATGCACACCATAATATTTACTTGTCCAATACCTGGGTCACTAAAAGTGGCAAACTCATATCCCTTAATCCCAAATCAGAAAAAAAAAAATAACAACAGAGATCTATTTTTTGATCAAAAAGCAAAAATGGAAAAAAGATACCACATGGTAATAATGCTCCAATGGTCAAAGAATGAACTTTTCACTCGTATGAAAGATTACTCTTCTACTTTGAAGGCAGCTCTCCTATTTCCACTGAAACGAACACTGAGTTCCTTAAGGGAGGGCTTATCAATCACACGAGTAGTACCTTACTCTGAATTATCAGTGTTGTGACTAGCAAAAATGCCTTCTTTGCCAAGCTACGTCCATATGACAGTAGAAGATTGGGACTGACAAATGAAGCAATAGAATAATGTGTTTGTTTTTGTTTTGTTTTGTTTTGTTTTTGTTTTTTTTCCTAGCAGTCTTTTAAATTAAATTACAAAACCAGAGAACTTGTTTATATTTTTATCACTGGACCCAACTGTGTAAAACTGATGAGTTTAACTCTCATTTCCTTTGTCAAGTAACATCACATGACTGATTACAAAGTTATGAGTTAGTCGAGATGCTCACATGTATTGCACAGTTCCTATCCATTTTACCAAGTATTGCTAAAATATTTTTAGTGAACATATGTCTCTGCATACCAACTTAAAATAATGGTGTGCACAATTACCAGGTTTCACACGATGTACTTCTGGGGTATCAGACGGTTTCGGTTTAGGAGGAGTAAGTGGTATTTCTTTTGGAGCTGAAAGAAAGAGCTCAGTTTGCAATCAAAATTTGTTTAACAAGGGTTGCTCAGAACACACAACGCATGCCACAAGTTTATAGTGAAGAAAAGATAACTAAGTGTGGAACATCAAAGCCATCTGATGAAATCAGAGTTTGAAGAGTGGAATGGAGATGATATTGAAATGCTGTGCATTGATCAGAAATAGATTTGATGTCTTCAAAAGAACTATAATTTTCCATATGAAAGCTCTACATATCAGAGAGGAAGAGAGCACATGCATGTGCACCAGAGAAAAAGACAGACAGAACACAATGATGAAAGGATCATGGAGTTTTTCATGCAAGTTACTAAGAGGCAACTTTTATTGCATCAAGGACAGCAAAACTGCTTTGAACTATGTTCCCATACAGAAGTGCATCAAGAATAATCGAAGTCTAATGACAATGGCAGAACAAGACTATAACCAGTAAAAAGAACAATGATTATGTGTGTGAAATGATATGCTGGAAGAAATACATTCATATGGGATGAAGTGCTCAAAACAAACAGTTTTTCACTGCGTGAAAACAACAACATTACCTAATGTTACCCTTGGCCATTGGAAAGGATGATAAGTTTTAGGTGTAAAAGATTCCAGAATGGATTCAATCGTTGCTGTTGGGAGAAATGGTGACAGTCATAAGACAATAAAGAGCTAATGGAAGAAACTCTTGCTTCGCAAGCAAAAACAAATCTGTTTTTACAAGAACAATATAAATATCTCACTAATTCTTGGACACTTTTCAGTTTATCTACCTAGTATGCATTAGAGAGAAATTCAGTCTTTTGAAATGCATAGAGCTTCAGCGTCTTTAAATCATTGCATTTGTGATGTGGAGGAATTTTGGATGTTAATTTCTTCCTGTCTTTACTGTAACTGGTCTGGATCTGAATCACTGCCAAGTAAGATTTTGAAGTTTAGCATTTCCACATTTTGAGTTCTGGTCCATTACTTAAGGAAAATGGTGTGTAAAATGCATGAATGTAATGAAGAGGATATGTTGAACGATCAATCAGCCAAGACACTTAAACTATAAAATTTGGACTAGAAAGCTGACAATCCAACTACTGTTTCAGTCTGAAAGTATCAAGTGTCTGTAACTGTGACTTTTGTCTGTGACCAATTTCATGCAATTAAAGGAAACATTCTCCTTAATATTCTTAGCAAGACTACAGCAGTAGAATGCAACTTACAGCATACATCACACTATTTAAGTCAGTAGCATTGGACAATAAATACTGTCTTCTCGATTATCTATGGGGCATATTTTTCAAAATACTTAAGGCGAATCAGGTAACTATGAATTGCCATATACATCATAAGTGTGAGAAAGCAATAATGTCAACCACTAACACCAACCTAAACTCAAAATCCAGATGTTCTAGATGGTCTAATCCAAACGTACACTGAAAGTGAAGACAACCTGTGTAGTCATTTCAGTGAGTTTTAGAGCCTGATCTGAGCTACTGATTAAAAAGAACTAGGCAGTGTATTGTACCTGATTCGGTATCTGCTATTTCAGGCTTACTAGGTGTCACAGGGCTTGAAAGAACAGGTTGAATATCATTGAAAGCTATAAAACAAACAAACAAAAAAACAGTTGACAGTATCTACTATTATTGTTTCCATATGTAGCTTTCTGTTCTTATACCTAATTTGCAATGCAGATGTCCATCCATAATAAGCATACCTTACCTTGAAAATGGAGCAGTGCTGGTTTAGAGTAGGAACTGAAGCTAGTGGATAAAGTGACAACTGAAACTAAGTGGCAGCCAACCAAAGCTAATATGATATTAGACAGCATAGTCCACATAACTGAAAGCAACCCAGAAAATATAAAAGATAAAAGAATTTCCGACACAATGGCTAGAAGCACAAAGGAAAAAGGGTAGAAAAAAATAATTCATGAACACAAGAACATAAGAACAATACTAATATACTTCTGCACAAGACTAAATTGTTTTCAGTGCTTTGTTTTCTTCGAAGATGCTGTGAGTTTGAATTTTTTTAGAATACGTGCTTATAAGTGATATTCACACACAAACACGGAGACGTAACAAACAAAGGTTAAAACAAATAAATAAAAAATTAGCACCAAATACTAAAGCAAACAAAAAGCAGTAAGAAAAAGATTTAAGACTCTGGCATAAAGAACAGCAGAGAATATATGTGTGCATCTATCTGAGCATATAATAATTAAACATGAAGGTACCTAATTGGCTTAAAGAAAAAAAATAAATTAAGCTTTAGCCATTTTGAATTTATTTATCAAGGTTACTTCATGTAGGTGTATTTCAAAATACCCTTAATAGCTTTTTGATAAGCAAATGAAAGACTAGAAACACCATCAGATGAGTTTCTCAGTAGCAAGCACACACACTATATATATGTATGGATATATCTATATATATACATATAGATATAGATATATATTTCTCCATTGCCAAAACAGCACACTTCACAATTAGCTTCTAACACAGAGCAATGCTCCAAGAACCACAGCCAGAGCTTTCAGGAACTTACTATTTACCTGCATCTTAGAGGGAAGGATACATTAATAAGGTTCATACACTTTTAATTTGCACTTGACCTCAAGTCTGTAGGCTTGACAGTCTGCTCACGCAATGCTTAATGACCTCATGGGTCAAAAATACTGCCAGTACTGCCAGGCCACATGCCTGGCCTTGCACACCTGCCAATACAAAAGAAGCTGCCACCATGAGCTTCTCCCACGTTGTCTCTGAGTGCCACAGCCAAGTGCGGCAGCTTCATCTCCAAACGGTGCTTCACCCCAACACAGGCCCAGAGAAATCTAAAATCACAACACCACTGGGGAAAAAACTCTCGTCCTGCACCAATTCCAGACAAGCAAGAACCATCGTTACCAGATTAGGCCAGCAGCACCATCAGGTGCTGGCTGATGGTAGCTCTGAACCCCAAAGACGACCCTGTGCTTCACCACCAGGTGAGAAAAGGTAGCGTGCTTCAAGTCCTAGCATGACCTCAAAAGCAGCATGACAGCAGAGCACCCACTTCAAGGTGGTGACAACGTAAATGAATGCACAGACGACAGACTGGCTGCCTGGAAAGCCAGCAGCAGGGGGCATGAAGAGAGGGAAAGGAGAGAATGGAAGAAGAAGGGGTTTTACTAGTTACCCGTCACTGTTTGCTGGGTTGCCAGGGGGGAAGAAGAGGTAGATTTCAGCCTTGGTCGCCGGGTAGCTAAGATCAAACACAAAAACCACCTTCAGGTCCTCACGTTGGATGCCGTCAAATAGGTGATAACAAGATGCAGCAACAAACAGGGAGATGGCTCAAGGCAGGCCTCCATGTCACAGCATCCCATCCCCTGGAACAATCCTCCTGTCCTTCAAACAGCAGAGCTAGCCCCAGGTAACAGAGGAAGCCTTGAAGTGGAGGAGGCCCGTACTGCAGACACTTAACAGTGTAGCTCTTATTCCAGAACCATTAAGGACCAACTATGCCATGCACCTACTGCTCAGGACCGCCAACACCAAAACAGGCTCAACTTTGCAGGGAAAAGCACTGCCCGAGTACCCAAAGGAGGAAGGGAATCGCTGGCTATTTACCCATCACAGTCCTCGTGGTTTCCGGTGAAGCAGATGAGGTGGATTCCGGAGCCCGTCTCTGGGTCGCTACGGTCAGACATGGAAATGATCTTGAGATACCTGCACAGCCCTGCCAGAACAGGCTACCTAAGGCCGCACCACTCCCCGTGACATCTGGAAACTCCAAGTCTTCCTTTACGGTAGTCCCCAAGCCAATGGGCAACACCCCTACTCATCCAGCTAGAACTTAAATGCTCAAGTCTCCGAAACAAAAGAGGAAAAAGGGCTAACTGGCTCCCCATAAGGAAGCTCTGGGACACCTACACCGCATCAACAGCAACACCAGTAGTAGCAGAGTTAGCTTTCTGCCATACTGGAACGTTTCATTCTAGAAAGAAGTTTCTGAAGAAAAAACACATGTAGAGACAAACGCACAGACAAGCGAGGCATGGTGTGATAGACTCTCTGCCAAATGGCCCTGCAAACAAATGATTCGCAGGTGACAGCAAAAGCAGCAGTTCAGCCATCAGAACCATGGAACTAGCGTGGCAAATGTTTTCTCAAGCCAACGTACATTAACAAACCCAGGTATCGCTCAAAGCAGGTGAAAATGATGTCAGGTGATGGAAGGGGAAAACAAAAATAAATTTAAAAAAAAGTATTTACCCTCCACTGTTCTTTGGATTGCAATGGAAGGAGGAGAAGGTTTCACCTTTGGTCTCTGAGTAGCTAAGATCAAACCAGAAAACTGCCTTCAGATTCTACAGAGGAACAGTGTTTTTCAAAGCAGTACCAGCATGGAGTTGGAAATACATGAAGTGCATGTTACATTCAGCTATTTTACATAAATACCTGCTCTTGTCACAGTATTATTCCATTCTTAAAGCAAGGTAGGCTGGCTGCATTAACGTGTATAACACAAACAGTTAACATTTTAGTGAACAGGGCCTCTTGAGCAGAAAATTTACATGGAGGAGTCAAGAAGCTCAACAATGAAGTATCTCCTTGGTATCATTTATAAAAGGGACTGGTCACATCACTGATATTATGGGTAAAACATCACTGGTATTGCCACTAGCAAGGAGAAAAAAAAAAAAAAAAAAAAAGGAAAAAGGTGGGGTTGCTAAATCTTAAAATTTATCTTAAAAATCTTAAAAATCTTCATTTTTAAGTATTGCCAAAATACAGAAATTGTAATGCAACTATTTACCCATCATTGTTCTTGTGGTTTCCAGAGGAGGAAAAGAGGTTGACTCCAGGACCGATGTTGTGAAAGCTAAAGTCAGAGATAGAAGCTATCTTGAGATGTTAAGGCCTTCTTGCTACATGTATGAATGCATCATTTTAATCACATCCAAATAAACCAGTATTTCATTTGTGGTTATCAAGGTCTACTTTTCGTACCTAATAAATCACTTATCTTTTTTTTTTATTTTTTTTTTTTTTTTTATCATTCCATACTACCAAAAGAAAAAAACAAACAAAAAAAAAAAAAAAAAAACACCCCAATGAGCTGCTAAACACTGCTACTATGAAGAAAAGTAAACAATAATGAAGCATTCTTTATACACAAGATGATTAGAGCTGGATCAGAAATTTAAGCAACATGAATTAACAACAGAAAACCTGAATTCTGGTAGACCATAATGACTGTCTTGATGTTCTACGGTTACTTCTTAACTGTAATAAATGACAGATTCTAAAATCAATTTTCTAGCACTGAAGTAATAATTTCAAGCTATAAATTGAAACCTAGTAGATTAATGTGTGGCCAGAACTTCAGCCTACATCCAAGATACCGTCATATTTTGGTAATGGCCACCTTTTATTTTATCTGGATAACACTAAACTAGCTCTCACTTCTACATTCCTTGTCATCCTTACAAATCTCAACTTTGGGAAAAAAAAGAACGTATGCCTGGGCAGAAAAGAAAATCATAGCATCTCTGCAGAAAAATGCACACAGGTAACTTCAACATGGAGTTCCATCAAGATCTGGAACAATAAGAAAAACTACTTGTGCTTTCTTAATCAAAATCTGTAAGAATCTCTAACAGAATAGCACCTCCTTAATTTACAGCAGCAGGTTTCCATTCTGGAAGAAACATGAAATACTTCAAACAGACAGAATGTTATATCCATACCGTTAAACAAGCATGGGCTAAAAGAAGAGTCACACCTACTGTCCAGAAGTTAATGAACTAATATCCAAATGACTATAGTGAAATGCAAAGATAATGGTAAAAAAAAAATATATATATATATATGTATATATATATAAGTGTGTTATTGATAATAAGAAAAAGAAAAAGAAGAGAAAGTTGATAAAAGTGCAAAGCTAATTCTTAACACAAGCAGAAGACAGGTCAAACAGTAGATACTTTGGAAAATGGAATAAAAGTTTTGGAACTGCCAAACACACTGGTAAGAATATGTTATAGGAAAACTGGAAGAGCAATGATTTGATGGACTAACAAAGGGAAAATTTCAAACATGGAATTCTTGTTCTGAAAGAGCTCCATGAGATTCCTCCATCCTAAAACAAAACACCTAGAAAATGTAATAAAACTCCAAATAGGCTTGAAGAACCTTGGCAAACAAACATTTGCTGGAAAAAACAAACAAACAAAAACACTAATAAGTAATCAATCAACTAACTAAACAGTTGTGTTTTTTTTTTTGAGAGGCATCATGAAGATCACTAATCACTGCTAAAAGACCCGCTCCAGGGGAAATAACATATAAGCAAGTATTTTAGGGTAGTCCTCATTGTGTGTCTAGAAATCCTCATCTTCCTTTAATTGAAAGACTCTTCCATTCACTCTTTTCTCTCTCCAACACACACATACGCAAAACCAAATCAAACCAGAATTCCTCAAGCAGGTTATTTCAAGGCAGTCCTTCAAATAAGAAAAACTGTATATGCTAACTGTTCTCATCTCAAACCAAACATATGCCTGAAATCTGTTAATCAGTCATTACTATAATGCTTAATCACATTTTCAACTCTCCTTGAAATCTGGGACTCATCTTTGCATGGGAATGTTCACGTGTCATTAAAATGATTAACGTCAGACTAGATCAGACATGATTCTATCCATTCTCCCAGACATTGTAAGTATTGGGCCCCTATCCACCATCTGGTTTGGAACTTTCTTTACAGGCAAAGCATACAGAATGAAAGAGATGAACTTGAATGCGCTATTAAGCCAATACGTAGAAAACACTGCTGAATGTTTCTGTTAAGGCATTTGATTGGATGTTATTGCTCAGTATGGAAGATGTGTTAGTGATAAATACTGATCACTATCTCTGACAAATAAATGCTTAAAACTTAAGTCATCTCCATGTCTTGATTTTAAGAATGTTTTCTTGGAGTGTGCAAGCTTTACAATTAGTTTGCAATTACAAGCAACTGGACAGCTGCTAAAAGTTTCCTATCAAATGCACATTTACTCCACTCCTTACTGCAAGGGAGTTCTGGCAACAACACGAAATGGTCTTTGGATGGAATTGTCATTATTGAAAGGAAACAAAATATGTCTTCATACAGACACAGTAAAACAAGTAGAACCTTGAGCATTGATATAACTGCATTAGTTCACAGTTGTTCTGCAACACATTGACAAGTTTTAATGTAATCTCTGCACACAAGATGTTAAAGAACCCTACAGAATAAACGTTGGCAAGGAAGAACAGGAAAACTATATATGCTTTAGATTAATTATTGAATATCATGCAAATAATCTAACAAGTTAAATTTTATTGGAGTCTAGCAATAACAGGTTTCCAGAGTGTTTGATAACACCATATAGAAGTGGAGCAATTTTTTTACAAATATTTTGTTTAATTACAGTGCTATGTAGCTGTTTAAGAAGTTGTACTCAAGCAATGCATTGCAATGCATGTGATAATCATGTTTTAATTCCTATTAGCTTTGGACCTATCCTGTCTTGTTTACTGGCAGCAGAGCAAAATGTCAAACTTAGATAACTGCTTTGAAGATATTTGAATGAAGGGATTGAAGGATCTATTCCCTGCTATATTAAACCTTCCATATTCATTCATCTCCATGCAAACTGGATAATCCCACAAAATGATTTAGGTTACCTTTACTTATTTTAGATTTATATTTGCAGCTGAATATCATCATCTGTAAAGCATCAGGCTGTTGCTTAATTTCATGTTGCACTGCCAATATGTTGCAGATTTAATACTATTTTTACTGAACCAAAAATGCTGGAATAAAGGAACTAGTCACATTGGCCAAAACTTACTAAACATGCATGCTCCATTTTAAGGCTTAAAAATCTGTATTAGGTCAATACAGGTATTTGTATATTGACTCATATTTCTAATGTTAACATTAAGCTTTTAAACTGTCTAAGCAAATTCATCTGATTGATCAAACTGTTTTAATTTATTAAAGTGAAAGGAATAAAGATGAACAGGTAGGAAGACCAACTGCATAAGCATTATTTCCACAGAATGTCAGGATAGCAAAGGATCATGAACAATTTCCTACAAGCTAAATACAGCGGGACTCAGTCAACAGAGGGAAGAACTGCCATGGGAAAAAAAAAAAAAAAAAAAAAAAAAAAGTGGCCTTCCAATTATATAAGTACCTTGCTAAAGTCTAAGGATTCACAAGTTACTGTCTGTGGAACGCTAACAAAACTGATGTAGCTCCTGCACACAGTTCATGCTAATTCATGCTAACAGTGTACAGACATGCTAAAGCTTATTAACATCAAGCACTGCAATACAGACTTCTTAATATATTAGGAATGTAGACCAAGGACAGAAAAGAGTGCTTATTATTTTGTTGTATCATAAAAAAATTTCCTAAGTTAGCCTGGTATTTGAGAGAACAAATTAATTACTACAGTTCTGTAGTTATTCTAATTCATGTTAACTAATAACATGCCAAAAGTATGATAAAATCTGTGTCATAATTTTTATTTAAAACCACATTTTCAACTATTACCAGGTACAGCTGACAGCATTTCTTGGATGCCAGATGTTTCAGATCTTGAAGAAACAGGCTGCTTTTCATCAAAAGCTGAAATAAAATCTGGAGTTAAAATGAAAACGGACCTCAGAGCCACAGTATTTGAAAAGCAGCTGTTGAGCAGTTCAAGACAACACGGATGTGATCAAGCAAGATAGCAGCAGCTTTAGAGATGACTGTGAAATGAGGTGCTACATGAACACTGAAGCTGGCATGAGGTGAAGTAAGGTCAATATCTCATGCTAGGTAGAATTATTCTTACTGATTTTTAAGTACCTATTCTTTGAAATAAAGTTGATTACAAAGAAATGGTTGAGATGGGAAGAAATAAAAAATTTTTAAAAAGCGCCTTTTATCAAGTAGTCTTCAAAGCAATGTGTTTGAATGAATTTTAGCATTGTCCACGTGATGGCAAGGAATTGCGAAATGGTAATGGAATTACATGCTATTTACCCATCACGCTCTCTGTGGCTTCCATGGAGGGAAGAGATGTGAATTCCAGGCCTGGCTCCTGGGTAGCTAAGATCAAATATGAAAACAATCTTGAAATAATGAGTCAGGTTAGTTTTTAAATAAGGTGATCTTTTTCCCTTTATTAGCAGAGCCAAAAAGGCTACATTTATTTTAAATTTCTTGTATGTACATTTTTAAAGTGATATTTATGATAGCTTACTCTGTTGTGTGTGTGTGTGTATATATATACACTTTTTTTTTTTTTTGACACATAAAATCTAATTTTGAAGCATTTAATACAAGACCAACTTTCTGCATCTGATTTTCAAATTCTATCCAATAGCAACACCTGACAGGAAACCCCTTTCCCCCCACCTTTAGTTAGGATAAGCCTTTTAAATAAGGAGTTGCGAATGCCTTCTCATCTGAGATTAGGTGTAACGTGCTGAATCAGGGCTTAATTACACTTGGAAACATCACTGCATGCACACAGATTGGAAATCCTATACAACTGGCTTGGTGAAAAGCCTGTAGATGTTCTTTAGACAAAGAGACAGAGTAAACTAATGGTTTGTTACAAGAAGCTTTATTTTGTCTGCACACCAAAGCAGACACAATGTGGGATGCACATTAAATCCAGCTAGTCTGCATTTTAAAAAATCCTGTGGGAATGGTTGTCTGCCTAACAAAACCATGTGGTATCAACCTAAAGCAGGATCACAATTCAAAATCTCATCCTACAGACCAATTCTTTTTTTCTTATCTCTAAAATCTTTGGAATCAGAACAGTAGCTTAAAACTAAACAAATTATTGGGAAATATATATGTATTTGTAGCAACTGGATGACAAGTTACATACATGTAGGAGTAGCTGATATAAAAGTTTTAAGAAAAAGCCTGCTGCAGACACTTGGCAGCCAATATGCTTAAGTAAGTCTCTGCCTGTTGAAAAGCAATGCCAAAATGATGTAAATAATTACTGAATCTATTCTATTTAGCCAGTACTGCCCTTGTGGTTGCTATGAAGGAAAAAAGAATGAACTCTAGTGCCGGTTTCTAGATAGCTAACGCCAAATGAGAGAAGTTTAAGACATTGAGGCAGGCTGTTTCGAGAAGATGAGTTATCAAAGGTTGTATCATACTTCCTGTTGATGCTAGATGCATATTCAGCCCAGGGACCTTAATTTCCCCCAGCTGCCACAAAGTTCATTTAATATAAATACCAAAAACGATCATCCTTTGGTGTAAAATGGCTTAAAAACATCTAAGTTTTTGTGATTATATTTTAATGAAAACACAGATGCAAAAAATCAGTTTCTACCCAATCAGTAAGGTCACTGTTTCTGTTGGAAAAAATATGCAGCCAGTGATAGAAACGTGCTCTGACTACTTCTGTGGGCAGCGTTGTATGAAAAACTGAGAAGTAGGTGCTTTTGATACTAGGAACATTCATGACCTATTAAAGTCAAAGCACAAGCAATAAGAAATCCAGATTGTCTGATTCTCTACGTCTATGGAAAATGCTGTGATAGTTCTGACAGCACACACAACAGAGAGCAATAATGCCACACCTGACTAGCTGCTGAAAGTTTTCCATCTGATGAAGATATGATGTGACTGAAATGACCTTGGAAAGCATACAGTTCTCAACTTGGAAAGGAAACAAAAACACTGCACTAATGCGGAGGCAGGATAACTGTCAGTGCCACCCATGGAGCAACAACACAGCTGCATCATGTTTGTGTTCAGTATGAGTTTTATAACAGAGGAAAGCTCAGACATTTCCAAACGTATTGGTGATGAGAAACTGAAGGAACATTGACTGAAATTTAACAAAATACTAGGGAAAACATGAGTACTGTACGTATGATGTAATAGGCTAAACCCCAGATGACAAAAAATGTTAATGATTCACTCAATTCCACTTTACTGTTGTCAGATATAACAAGTTTGAAGGGTGCTTGAACAGTTACTGTAAGAGAGAAATACACCGTTTCCTCATGATGTTAGATCACACTGCCTTTCACAAATACATTGCTAATAAATTCACTTTTTCTGTAGCTATGTTACTAAGTTGCATTTAACTAATATAGCAACAAATGCAAAAAGCTGCTGATGTATTAGGTTTTAGAACTATGAAAATAAAAAATCATCAGCACTTGACCTTACTAATTTCTCAGGGTATTTTACAGCTTATACTACCAGCCTTTTTGAATCTGGGCACTTAAAATTAAAGACCAAATCCTTCCTGAGACTCCTACTATTGTGTTTATTTATTTAATAAACGTTGAGCACCAATGGTTTCCAGGTAATTTCTGTGTGTTCAACAAATCTGTAAATAAGGGTATTTCAGTCAGGTCATACAATGTGTATCTTTGACACACAAGCATTATACAACACTTAAGTCCATTTAGTAAGGTTAATGCTCATTGCCCTTAAAATATTGACACATACTCTTATAAACACATCAAGAAGAGATGACATCATACTACAGTATTATGCTAAATGCAGTCCTGAAACCTTCATGAATGATGCTCTTAGGAAGTAATTTTTTTTCTCTGCAATTCTTGAAGTATTCCATACTAAATCTAGTACACTAATCAACCCACAGCTTCTAAGACAATTGAATGTATTTCAGAATAACCAATTACTAGATATGCCACATGATATTTATGGAACGCTAAGCATTTTAGATATGTTGAATCTTGTTGAATATGTCAAGAAAAAGCCCGGGTTTCATCGAAAGTTGAAATGAAAATCTGGGCCTAAAATGTTCTAACAACCCCAAAGACAACAGAATATTAGGAGGAATTTGGTAAAGGAAAATAAGCCATCCAGGCAGTATCAGTCCAAATGGAAGCAAAATGAGAGATGGCTTGCAAGTCAGCTGAGAAATTACTATTTTATGACAACAGTGAAATTCTTTTAATTATTCTCTATTAGACAGGACTCCTATAATCTAGGAATTTGCTTTCTCCATTTTGAAGCTCCTGGAAATTGAGCTGAATTGCAGCTCCAGGAAAACAAACAAAAACCTAACTAAATAAAAAAGGAACAGCAAGAGACACTAATATGCTCTGATAGTCATTAGTCAGTAGGTCAGTACCAGAAAAAGACTTTGTATGATGCAGAGAACTACAGAAGCGTTAAAAAACAAAATCCAACAACAAAAATATGACTCCAAATGGATCAAATGAATGTGATTGCTACCCATAACTGTTGCTGATGACTTAGTTTCTTGGGAAATCATAAACAAAGATATTTCCAATTCAATTTTAATTGCAGCTGAATGGAAAGCACATAAATAAACCCAAGATAGAGTCTCGTATGGTATGGTAATGAGAAACACAAGAGAAAAGGAAATACAGAGAGAGTCCTTTGTAAGCCACAATAGCTCCAACTAATTTTTCATTCAGAAGCCAGTTTTGCATATGCTTGCTTTGTTTTCTGAGCACACTATATTGCAGAATTGAGATAATTAATTTTAAAGTTGGCCCCCCAAAAGAGAATGGTTGATATAACAATGCAACAAAACACCCCTTGTTTAAATTGTCCTAGCACAAACTGAAACACAGCTGAGAATATCATGGAAGCTCTCTACCTTTTTTATGACCAGATTCTGGGTAAAATCCCATGCTCAAATATAAATGCACATATTCTGCCTAAAAAAAACCTATGTTTTCTATAAAGACGGAGAAAAAATTAATGGTTAGAAAAAACAACCATAAAAATATCTTTAATGCCAAAAATCCGTACTACAGCAGTCTTTGGAATATTACCTTTTCCAGAGACTAGTTTAAAAAGTTGTAATAGGAAACAAACATTCAGCTACAAGATCTCTTTAAGAAATGCCTACTAGCTAAAGACAAAACACTTCCTCCCAAAGGATAATCATCATCGTGAAAATCTGAAATTCATCAAGCTGGACATTTTTGTCTCACCTGCTAAATTCTGTCCCACCCTCCTCTCCAACCCCTCAGTTATTATCCTGAAAAGGCTAGACCATACTTTACTTACTTGAACATAGTGATGTAGGCATACATCACTTAACTTGAAGCCAGATCTGTTGGATACTGGCAAGTATTAAATGTAACATGAAGCATTAATGAACAAATAGAACACCACTGCATGCCATATTAAAAAGCTAGGAGAAATAAACATCGGAATAGTACTATTTCAATATCAAGAAAGATCAAGGATTGGAAATAAAACAAACATAATTTACCAGTCTCTGTCTCTGACATTTTTGTAGATGAAGATATTTGGGAAGTGGAAGTAACATGAAGAAGGTTATTCGAAGCTGGAAAAAAAATGTGCCACATTATTTAAATGATACAAGAACGATCACTGCCCAGCTGGTGTGCACACTGTCTCATTTGAATGGGCCTGAGAAAGAAAGACACCTCCTCTGATGGAAGCAGTAGAGAAATGGGAGCTGAAAGCAAGAAGCAGTAACATGTTGTCCTCTAGACAAGCTGTCACTTCCTTCCCAGAGACAATGCTCGCAAACAATGGAAAAAGCAGGGCATCAAGCAACACAACTGTGTAACAAATGCAGCAGGCGCCTCTGCAAAACAAGCTGCACCCACAAATATCTGTACTCTCTGTGGCAGATGACAATGATGCTGGATGGTCTGAAACAGAGGATGTGAATGGGAGAGAGGGAAAGGAGAAAATGAAGAAGAAGGGGTTTTACTAGTTACCCGTCACCGTTTGCTGGGTTGCCAGGGGGGAAGGAGAGGTAGATTTCAGCCTTGGTCGCCGGGTAGCTAAGATCAAAAACAAAAACCACCTTCAGGTCCTCATGTTGACTGCTGTCACACAGGCGATATCAAGATGCAGCAACAAACAGGGAGATGGAGCCCTGCTTAAGGCAGGCGTACACATCACAGCATCCCATCCCCTGAAACAATCCTCCTGTCCTTCAAACAGCAGAGCTAGCCCCAGGTAACAGAGGAAACCTTGAAGTGGAGGAGGCCCATACTGCAGATGAGCCCTCAAAAGGAATCCAAAAGCTTAAATGTGTAGCTCTTATCCAAGAGCCGTAAGGGACCAGCTGCAATGTGCACCTACGGCTCAGGACTGACAACACTAAAACAGGCTCAACTCTGCAGGGAAAAGCACTGCCCGAGTACCCAAAGGAGGAAGGGAATCGCTGGCTATTTACCCATCACAGTCCTCGTGGTTTCCGGTGAAGCAGACGAGGTGGATTCCGGAGCCCGTCTCTGGGTCGCTACGGTCAGACATGGAAATGATCTTGAGATACCTGCACAGCCCTGCCAGAACAGGCTACCTAAGGCCGCACCACTCCCCGTGACATCTGGAAACCCCAAGTCTTCCCTTATGTTAGTCCCCAAGCCAATGGGCAACACCCCTACTCATCCAGCTAGAACTTAAATGCTCATGTCTCCGAAACAAAAGAGGAAAAAGGGCTAACTGACTCCCCATAAGGAAGCTCTGGGACACCTACACCGCATCAACAGCAACACCAGTAGTAGCAGAGTTAGCTTTCTGCCATACTGGAACGTTTCGTTCTAGAAAGAAGTTTCTGAAGAAAAAACACATGTAGAGACAGACACACAGACAAGCGAGACATGGTCTGATAGACTCTCTGCCAAATGGCCCTGCAAACAAATGATTCGCAGGTGACAGCAAAAGCAGCAGTTCAGCCATCAGAACCATGGAACTAGCGTGGCAAATGTTTTCTCAAGCCAACGTACATTAACAAACCCAGGTATCGCTCAAAGCAGGTGAAAATGATGTCAGGTGATGGAAGGGGAACAGAAAGACAAACAAAAGTATTTACCCTCCACTGTTACTTGGATTGCAACGGAAGGAGGAGAAGGTTTCACCTTTGGTCTCTGAGTAGCTAAGATCAAACCAGAAAATTGCCTTCAGATTCTATAGAGGAACAGTGTTTTTCAAAGCAGTACCAGCATGGAGTTGGAAATACATGAAGTGCACGTTACATTCAGCTATTTTACATAAATACCTGCTCTTGTCACAGTATTATTCCATTCTTAAAGCAAGGTAGGCTGGCTGCGTTAATGTAGGACACAAGCAGTTAACATTTTAGTGAACTACACCTCTCAAGCAGAAAATTTACGTGGAGGAGTTGAGAAGCTTAACAATGAAATACCTCCGTTATTATTGATTCTAAATGGGACTGATCACATCACTGAGACAATTGGTATTTCCACTAACAGAAAAAGGGCCAAAACAAAAACAAAGAAACCAAAGGTCTCCTACAGACATTGAAATGACCCTGAGATACCTACAGTCTTCTACGGCAGTCCAAACAACACCCCAGAATTCTAAATTCAGAGCAAGATGTGACATTTTATGGCATTATCTTATGATAATATATGTAGAATCATAGAAACTGAGCTATTCCAAGGAACAGGCCTGGATATACAATCCTTTACAGAACAATGTAAGTCAAAACAGCACAGGACAATCTTGCTACTTGTTTACGAACATAAGAAAATTTACTTTCGTATCACTTTACCATTCCACTCCAAACTTCCCTAAAATTGCAGCAGATACAACAGGTTTTTCTCTCTCTCCCTCTGCCTCGTCTCCCCACCAGTTACAGAGCAGAGTGTGTACTCCCCAACTACAACAGTGTAAGTCAGAATAAACTTTCCATTTAACAAAGTGCCACTGTGCCTTTTGGAAGACTGCCTAAATGCCAGGAGAACTAAAATGAAGAGAGAGATCATTACCAGCTGAGACTGGTGGCATTTCTGGCATGCCAGATGTTATGGATCTTGAAGAAAGAGGCTTCGTTTCACCTAAATCTGAAAAGATAATCTTCTGTTAAAAGACTTACTTACTTCAGGGCTACTACAGATAGCACATGACTCAGCAGACAGAAGTTGCGTTGTTAATATGGAAGTAGAGGGAAATTTGCCTGCAAGCCAGCTAGGAATGACTATGTCTCATGAACTGGCGGTTGGTGTGCGTGTCAAAATGGAAGCAGTGAGAATTCTTATTGCTGGTTAAAAATCTTAAAACACATATTAAGATTTGGAGGTAGTAAGAAAACACCTTTTGATTTAGAAAGCAGACAGTGGGCCAGCTAACATAAAGCCAGTCAAAACAATCTTTTCACAGAAATATTGCACAAGTATATGTTAAGCCCCTCTTTACCTTCCACTGTTAAGTGCTCTTAGCACAGGAATAAAACTTGGAAAGGCAGCTCCACAGCTGGGAACCTCAATAATGAGAAAACCAAAACCAACCAAAGACAGCCCATTCCAAGGCCCCTCAATCCCCCATCTATCACAATGAATGACAAGTGCAAATGAGAGTCGAGTTAATTGCAGCAATAAATGGTATGAATTACTGGGATGGTGACAACTAAAGCAAGGAAAAGTTCCAAAAACAGCTGTAAGGATAGAAATGGAAAGTAAATCATTAAAACTAAAGAAAGGCAACTTATCAATTTTACCCAATGTTGTTTCTAACAAATGAGGTTCTGTGGTAACTACAGGCATGGTTATCTCCAAATCAGTAGTATATCCAGCTGCAGAAGAAAATGTAAATACACCTGAGAAACAGCTTCATGTAAATAAATTAAGGAGGAAGATTTGGGGAAGGGAGAGAAAATTTACCTTCCACTGCTCTGTAGAAGTCAAGATAGATTTATTTTTATAACAAAGCATTCTTTGTTTTTTTCTGAGTATTTTAAATACCATCTTTACCTACTTGGCTGAAGACATTATCTTACTTTCTCATCTGTAAAAATGTGTACAAAGGGACTGAAAACTAACGTGTATATATAGTTACATGTAGATTTAACTTAAAGAGCAACTGAAACAAACAAACAAACAAAAAAAAACAGATGAAAAATTTTCCATCATCAGCTTTTCCACATCTTTCCATTAAGGTAAGAATTCTTCATAAAATCTAAGAAAACAAGTGTATTTTCAGCAGATGAAAGTCTGTCTGTACCGCTTCATTAAATAACTTAGGTCAAGGAAATTTCTCAATTTTGGCCAATTTTTGTTCAGTCCAACTTGGGCCCAGGTATCCCATATAACACAATGAACTAATTTGAATAAAAAACATTATCTGAGAGTAGGATGCTTTATAGAATGGTGCAACTAAATTGAACTCCTGAAAACTGTTTTCAGGTGCCACGAGCCAGTAGGTTATAGAGCAGATAACTTGATAAACTACAGCTTTACTGCTCTAAGTTTTCAACAATGAACTGCTTCCTTTCCCTTACATCTGCTCCTACCCTTTTCCTCACTGCCCTCTACTCTCATGAACCTATTAGGTCATATTCAAGCAACACCTACAAATATTAAGCATCCTCACATTACCAAAAGCTCTAGGAGAAATAACAAGCTATCCCCACAGCTGTAGCTCACAGTAAAGCTTTGTTAGAAAGGTCTTGACTGAGATGTGTTTATTTTCTCATTTTAAGCAAATATGCATGAAAAATCACAGCAAAATGCATACCGAACACGTATATTGAAAGACAGACTAAAAGAAAGTGAGAAAGAAAATCTTATCACTGGAAAAGTGTATCTTATTTGACTATATCAGTCTTACTCGACTTTTGCAGCCTTGTAAAAGTTAGATCTTTTCTTGATAAACCTGTCAGATCAATACTGCCTTACACAGGCTGCATTATGTATCTGTAAGCTAGTTGCAGTCTTGCTTTTCATCTGTGGTGTGCCTGATCCCAGGAGCTATGGCACTGTTATAGGATTTGAAAAATTACCATATAGGTCAACAGCCAATGCAGGCAGTACGGAATAATTGTCTGAAATGACAAATATGGGAATAGCAAACTTTTCAGCACCCCTCCCCTCAAAAAAAAAAAAAAAAAAAGAAAAAAGAAAAAAAAAAGTTATGCTTCTGAAATAACATTACTGTAATTTACCAGTGTCTGGCATTTCTGAAGCTGTAAAAGTTTGAGGAGTAGAAGTAGCATGAAGAAAACCGTACGAAGCTGGAAAACAAAAACAAAAATCATGCCATATTGTTTTAAAATTAAAAGAACCATCTACAACAGCATTATCATTTTTTTTTTGAGCTGAAGAAATCTCTAGCTAGTATTTAACACGATATCCTCCAGAAAGGTAAGACTCTCAAATGTAGCATAACCAATTAAATATGAGTTCAAAACAATTGTATTTATTTAGAATACTATGCACAGATGCATAATGCAACTGATGACCAAACTGTAAGCAGAACCACACAAGAAGTTTTGCATTAAAAAGGAGAAAGGCAGCTCAAAGAAGAAAGGGAACAAATTATGAATAGAAATCAGCAGACTGGAACAGTATGGAATTTTTCCCTAGGATTCCAGGGATCAAACAGGAGGATATCCTGGTGCTGAAACTAGAGAAATAAAGTATGACAAAGCAGGAATGGTACCAAATGAAACAAATGAACTGTCTTTTGTCAGATTTGAGTGGCTGACACTTCCAATTGATCTTCCCTTTAGTAATGGATTTCCTTCAAAAATGGATTTCCTCCAAAAACATATGCATCTTGCATTTCACTATTGGCATGCTAGTGAAGTGAAATCTATCCAAATGGCTCTGTATACTTTTTTTTTTTTTCCTCTTTTGGGTAACTGTCAGTGGCCCCACATAAATAACCAGTTCTTAACACCCAAGTCTCCTTATCTGTAAAATAAGAGTAAAGTCATCAGAGACATTTTCTAAAGATCGAGTAGCCAGTGTTTAAATCTTCAATAGCATTGTCTTCATAGTACCAGTTTTGAGATCTGGCTGTTTAAAAGTAACCACGTCTATATTCACATAGGAAGGCTAAAAGAAGTCCAATATTTTCAAACTGTGTTGGACTATGCAGTTTCCATTCATCTCTTAGGACTCTGAGCACTTCAGCAAGTCACGATACTCTACCTACAAAACTCTGGTGTGGACAGAGCTATTTAAATTTAGCATTTACCATAAGTCTGATACCGTTTCAAAGCTTAAAGTTACATGTTGTAGCCAAACATGAAAATAGATAATAAAAACACCTAGCAAACCAGTAGTTCAGTATTTCATAAAAAACAAAAACAAAAACAAAAAAAACCCACATCATTTAGAATCCTGTAATTTCGTATAGCAATTCCATATCTGCAGTTATTCTTCATGATGTCAAACTGAACAGTTTAATGAGAAGCACTATGTCTCTTCTGAAAATTCCTAACAGTCAAGAGAATTAATCTTAGGAGAAATCATTACCAGACTTGGTTGGTTGCACTTCTGTGGTACCAGATGTTTTGAATCTTGAAGAAACAGGCTGTGTTTCATCAAAAGCTGAAAAAAGAATCTGAGCTTAAAATGCTGAGACCTGTGACTTAATGGGTTAGCATAAGATAGCTTTGTGAAGGCTGTGAAATTCCAGATGATGGTAATGCAAAGCTAAGCAAGATGGCACATTGCCTGGAAGTAAGGTGCAAGACAACTGTGTCATAACAACAAGGGATGATGAGTCCTCTGGCCTTGTAATTTGAGTTCCACGTGCCCAAAAGAATGTTTATCAGCAAGAAAATTTTATCTCATTAAATTTTCTAGGATAAGAGCTTTACAGTAAGTGAGAACACAGTAAGATATGACATTATCTTTAAGCAGTCAGTTTTTTAAGCCAGTAATAAATATGTTTTTCAAATGATTACACAGACAAAAATGTTGAATAAGCAGCTCTGAGAGTTGGTAGCCAACATTCTAAGGCAGATCTTGGAATTACCATTTGCAGATCTAAGTGATGCTAAGATAATTGAAAAAATATGGAAATAATCCACTGATTACCTATCTCCATCTTTCTGGTTTCTGCTGAAGGTAGAAATACAGATTTCAAGGTTGGACTCTGAGTAGCTAAGAGCAAACGTGAAAAAAAAAAAAAAAAAAAGTGAGATAACCAGATAGACACTCTCCCTGCAGAGTGGTATGAAATTTAATCTTAACTGTAACTATCAAGTTTTTGTTTGGTTTGAATCTTTCTTCTTTCTATACATTTTTACCCTATTCAAACTTTGTCATACATCAAATCAGGCTGAATCTAACTTGAGAGGTTTTTCTTCACTGTCCAGCATCCACAACCCAAACGCATTTGATATAACACTTTCAAGAGTGTACCAACTGGTTACTATTTCATTATATATAGCTATTTTAAAGGAAGGTGTAATAGAAAAAGCAAAAAGGAGTAGGTAAGATGAAGTCAGTGAAATAATCACGGAAGTGAGTGAACAGCATCTTTCATTTGTTATGTTATAATGAATACTACTACAAAGCCCTTAAAGTTATTTCACTTAGAAGCATGGGTAAACTGAAGTGTGCTTGTTCTTGTAAAAGCACACAAGCCATCAAGATGGAATTAGGTTTTCTTACCTAAAGTCCAAGATGAGTACATTTCCACTATGTATGGGCTTTACAATAGTGTTCTGCTTCTAACAAACAGATCCTACTAAAAGTCAACCATGTGTACAGGCCAGTGAGTGCCATTCCTTCCAGTAAACAAATTGGTACTCATTAATGCCTGTTTGAATTATAATATATTTGAAAGAGAAAATTTCCATCTCTATGTTTAATTGCTCTTTATCAAAACAAGGTTTATTTTTTTGAAAAGCAGTTAGACTAGAATTTTAAAACTCATCTTCTTTGAGATCGCGAAAAAATATTCAAACAAGGTGTGGGGCTCATTTTTAGTGCAGACAATGTGAATATAATCCAAAAAGTGAACATGTGTGTTTCATATATTGGATCTGCTTTCCCATTTGCCTTCAATCCAGTACGTCATACTAATAAATATGATCCCAGGTTACCATAATGATTTCTATAGAGATGAAAATAATACAAACAAAAGCCATATGATTCACAGCTTTTGTCAACAAAAGCTTCCTTTGATCCATTATGTATGAACTATGAGAGCTCTCCCAAAGGCAACAGAACAGTAAGGCCATGTTAACAAAGCTATCTTTTCAGAAAGTTTTGAATTCTTTCTGTGTGGTCAGTATATTTAGTTTATAAAATAAGGGAGATGTCTCCCTCTGGTACAGTCTAGATAGAAAAATAAAGAAAAAAGCCTTCTGGGGAACTAGGGCAGAATACAGGTCACATATACTTAAACATCAGGAAATAAATTTTGCTTTCTTCACTGATTTTATAACCCTAGGTGTTCACAACATGCAGGGTGATTTTACAGTGCAGTGAAATCTCCCATATGTGACCCACTTAGACACTTTCACACAGTATCTGAGTTCAGCACGGACTTCACTGGAAGCACAGACGCTCCAGTTGACCCAATGGCAGGATCCAGCCTCACATAATTAAATCCTAGTTTTTGCTATATGGAATTATTTGGCAGAAATGGAATACATTAGAACAAGACCAAAATAAATATCTAAAACACTTATGTTGCCTCAATTGTTATTACTTTACCTTTACCACTTATACCAGCATAAAATTAGATCATTATTCCCCAGCAGAAAGCAAAAATACTTCTTATCCCTTATAATTTCCAGGTCTTAAGCTACATTTCCATCAAATATGTTCTTAAAACACCGAATGACTTTCTATCCAATGCTACCTCTACCAGCATTTAATCGAAATTATTTCACTACAGTGAAAACAAATATGTATCCCCATTCCCACAAACACATCTGGAAAAGAGTTCTCAAAAATTGTAACAAATTGTGAAGATCGTTCACATATTCTGCTTGGTTCAAATATGCACTTCAAGAAGCAAGAGCTAGTCCTGGAAATTATTTTAAAATTTGGCAGAGTGCATTAGGTAAAAGTATGTTGTCTAAATAAATCAGCACTACATGATAACTTCTTGTCTAAGGCTTAACGAAATACTAATCCATACTGACATAAGATCACTCCAGTTATCTAGTGAAAAGAAAGCCACAATCTGTAATGGCACGGGTGCAACTGTATAGCCCTGTAATATGGTATTGCCACTGCTGGTAGCATGCCATAAACTTTGTACATAGTTCAGGACCCAGGCCTGGCAGGTCTGCCCTGCCCAAACTCTCCTTGACATGCCTATAGCTTTGGTTTGCTTTGGTCTAGCTGTAACAACTCCTCCAACTGACTAAGTGACTGTATCAGTTAATTTTTATTGTTTATCTTCTTGTAGTACTATATAGTACTACAGCCTGTCACTACAATAAAACAAAACTAGACTGAGAATGAAAAAAGAAACTTGCAAATTGTGTGAAGAAAAATCTCATTGCTGCCATAATTTACATTTACTGAATGATATTATTGCAGTTCAAGTGTTAAAACCTATCAGCTAAACAACAACAACAAATATCAGGTATTACAGGTAATTTTCCATGGAGGTTTACTCGAATTTACAAACAAAGTTATTACCAAGTTGTGTCAACGGACTTTTTGGAGCATCAAAGATTCTGGATCCAGAAGGAAGTGGGTGTATTTCATTAGAAGCTATGATAAAAGAAATAATCAAGGCTTTATTTAATAAAGAATGCTGCAAGGAACAGTATGGAAGTATAATTTGTCTTATAAAGCACTCCTGAAACCAATGATGGTAAACAACAAAAAAAGTGGTTCCAACCTAGAAAAAAAACAAACACAAGCACATGCATCTTAGTCACTTTAAAAAGTGTGTGGAATCTGCATGAAATCACACTTTCTCCCCCAAACACAATACTAAGAATCATCAATCAGAGGAAGTTAGTAATGAAAATCCATCAGTAACTATGGTCACCTAGTTTGAAATTAAGTAGTAACGCATCCGGATTATGTTTCATATCTTCATCTTAAAAAGCACAACAACAACAAACAAGCAAGATTAATTATGCTTAAAAACTGATTAAATGTTAGCATGAAAAATAGATTGATGTTTTAACTTCAGTAAATTCTGGAAACCTGCTGGCAACTGTAAGAGACAAAAGAGAGTATGACATTAGCATGAATCAATAGGAATATGTAAAAAGATGTTTACTGAGAAGCATTAGCAGTCCTCTTCACAAGGAACATTTGTATTTCTGTGGTGGAAAAAGCTCATACTCTTCTCCTTTATGAATCATCATCCTGTATTTATACCATTTGTGCTTTAGAAAATCAAAATCAAAATATATATATAAATAACCAACAGTTTGGTTTCATAATTTTGCATAGTTTGGGGATTAAAATAAAGACAACAAAATCAACGTTGGAGAGCGTAGAACTATGAATGCAAGAAGAAAATAAATGCTGTTCCAAATCACAAAACTAATTACAATACTTATAAGAAGTTAAGATCTTTCATTACAAGAAAACTCTGAAAATAATAAGAATAATATTAAAAAAATCTGTAAAGCTATTTTATTATTTTTTATTTATTTTTTTTCGGTCTCCAGGACAAACACAAATACATCTCGTCACATGCAAAGTAAAATTTTCCTTTTGTATTACTGTTGATGCTACCTAAATGAACCTGTCATCAGAGGAAAATCATTGAGGTCGTTATTTCAATTGTATCACTGAGGTTATTTTACTGATGGAAATTTTCTTTGTTGGTTTTATAGATCACATAAACAGAAATCATTACTTTGAAAAATAACATTGAATCAACCAGTCAAATCTGCTAGCAATAATCATGTACATACTAGCCACAGCTCAGCCAGAGCTAGATGCATTTTGGTTTACGTTTCATCTTTGAGTTACTAGAAACACAAAGGGAATCAAACATTTTTAATTAGGACTTCATTTGGAGTAGCTCAATAGAAAGAGGATGTAGTAGAAAAATTCTGCTAGAGGGAAAAAAAAAAGAACCATTTACTGGACAAAGAAGGTAAAAAGCAGCAAAATTAGTTACCCAGTATGTTTTGAGTTTGCAATTCGGGTTTAGGCGTTGATTTAAATTCCTTAGGTCCATGCTTTCTCTCAGCCTGAGCTAGAAAAGAAGAAGCTTTATTTAATTTTGAATCCATCTGAGCTTTTCTTTATCTACTGCTCAAAGCCCACTGTCTTCCTTACCACTATTTTATGCTATCTGATTAGAATAATTTCTGCAGTAGCTCAACTTCATCACGTGAAGTCCATATGTATTGGATTTATTCTGGTGCAATTTTACATAAGCAAAAGGAAAATGTTAGTGAAAAAGAACAAAGCTAAGATTGTAAGTTCAGACAGCACTACTGCTATGGTCTCTCAAGTTTTGTTCATACCTTTTAAGTGTAATAGACTTATTACATCACATAGTGTATTTATAAATATATTCCCAGCTATTTTTTAATCCTGCTCATGCAAAAATTATCAGGAAAAGAACACAGATTCACCTGTAATACCCTAGTTCTTCCATTTAGCCAGTAATAACAGTAAAATAAGCTTTTGATTTTTATTCTTTTTTCTACATCTTCTGAGTAAACCATGGGCAGCTAATTAAACAGCAATTTGTTGTACCTAAATTGAAGTGCTAGCCATATTTTAATACACTAGTGCATAATTATATGCCTCCTGTTTCACATAACATTTAATTACTATGGTATGTATCACTTTTTTCATCTTGTCAGAGGTCCCATAGCATTTAGTCACTCATGAAGGACACAAAACCAGAAATCCGTGATTATAAAATGAAAAAGAGTACTAATATGGAACACAGGATGGTAAGTTCTCAGCCTTGAATGGGTAAGACCACTAATTCCTTCCACAGAGTGAATTACACTGCATTTAGCACAAACTGGTATTTATAGAAGATCTTTAATATTGGTGGGCATCATAATTATAGCCTTTAAAAAATTTTAGTCTTCATTTAGCTTAATAAAAGAACACTTTCATTTTGAAATGGAGTAAAAGAAGAGATATTTTCCTTTTTCACCTCCATACTTCTTCCCTGATCAACTAAGTATGCTTCAAGCAAGAACTACTCAAGTGCATTTCTAAGTTTATTATTTCACTTCCTGAAGAAAACACGCTGTTTTCTAGCTTGCAAATAGCTGGATAGTTACTACTAAAGTTACAAACATTCTACTACTTTTTTTTTTTTTTTTTTGGGGGGGGGGGGCGGGTAGTGCCACAAAAGCTGCAATCTCCACACATGCTGCCTTATCAGGACCCAATTCAGCTTCTACTAAGTCAACAGTGCTGTTACTGTCATCACTGGAAAGGGGATTTAGCAGTACAGAGAAGTTCAAGCAATTTATCTTTATGAAGGTTGTGGGAGAAAATTCACCCGTGAGAAACCTAGAATGATAATGGAAACAACAAACAAACCCGAATTTCCCAGAAGTACTTCAAAAGCTAACATTTTTTTTTCTGTTGAAATGTAACCATGAGAAAAAAAAAAAAAAAAAAAAGTCAAATGCAGACATTTAGGCCTCATTATGCATTGTCTATTTTTTTTGTTTGTTTTAAGAGGCTAGCTGGTTTATACTCATATGAGGCATGACTCTTGGCCACTAAGTTAGCTGAGCAAGATGAACAAGAGAAACCATGTCTAAAATTGGGATAAAAGAAACCAGGCTCTCCTCTATTTCGCACAGAATGGTGTAGGGTTGATATGAAGCAAGCGCCAACTTTTTTTTTTTTAATATATATAAAGTGGTACATGAAGCAGAAACTTTAGACCTTAAAAGTTAAATTACAGAAAAAGAGTAATTCACCCAGAAATGCCTCTGGCTTTTACAGGGTATGAGGTAAAGTAGGTTTAATATTCTTCTGGGCTGGTTCAGAGGTAGCTGCAAAGTAAATCATTAATATAACAAGCATGATAAGCTAGTTTACTCTTACACCATGAAACATAGCAAGCATTCATTTAGGCAGCATTTCTTATTTTTCTTTAAGTTCTCTCAGCTCTCATTCATTTTCCTCTCTTCCTCCCCAGACAGCATTTGCATATTCTGATGGAAGCAGTAATCCTACTTCTTCAAGTATCCCATGTGAGCACAAGTGGTAGCCTTCAGGATCCAGAAGGAGGACAGGAAGAACAGAACTTGGAAAATATGGCAACAAAGGAGTTACCATGCATTATCCCTACCTATCCCTACTATGCATTAACCCTACCTTGGATTCACAAGTGGTTGTTTTTACTTCAAGTCTGTTCTCTATTTGACAAGTCTGCTTTGATATATTTCTGGTATAATTCTTTACATAAATAAATAACCTGCTGTTTTGGTTTTTGTTTGTTATGTTTTTTCCAAAGTAGTTCTTCCATGTCCTAGACAAATGTGCTGTTTATAACTGTTGGTCAGTTCCAATTTCCCTGTGAAGTTAATAAAATGCTCACATTGGATTCAACCGAATTTTCATGACTGAAAAAAAATAAAAGAAAGCATGAATTCACGCTGTTCTGTTAAGAATATATTATTCTTAACTGGAAAATATTGTAACAAGCCTGGCAAAAACGAAGCATGAAAAAGCTTACTAACTAGTCTTTCCATGGAAGTGTATGCCAAGGGAGGGGAGGCCTGAAATTAAGAAAATGGTGGGATGCTTGGCTGACAAATACACCAAAAAAAAGTTGCTGACCAACACCACACCACAAAACACACCCTTTGGCAAAGACCCAGCGGAACATAAGAGTGGCCCAGCTCATGGAGCTTTTCAGATAATTCTGCTTGCTGAAATACTCTAAGTTTTCTTCCCTTCTTGCATGACAGACAGCACATAGCTCTTTTTAAACGAGTGTTCTGTTGCCACTTCTGGTGCCAGTTCCTAAACCTTTCACAGTAACTAATGACTGTCTTACTGCAGGACAATCTAGTATGGTTTTCAAACTGGTAAGTCTGAATGAAATATAATGTAACAGATCTTATTGATAAGCTCAATTAATTGTGCCTACATGGTACCCTGTTTCTCAAATATAACCCGTGTGAAAGGCCAGTGCTCAGAATTCTCACTTCAGTTGCTTGTGCAAGTCTGTCTCAAACGCATAACTATTCAGGTTATCTTTGCCTATTTTCAATAGCTAAACATAAATTAAACTCAGATAACTTCTGTTTTCTTTTAAGGGATTCACTCTCATTTCTATTTCCCGTACTGCCATTTCCCCCCTTAAACTGAAATACTGTAATCACAATGAATACATTCTCTAATGTAAATAGTGTGACACACCTGAAAAATCTTCTTTAACATGAGACATTGGTACTGTGATCAGCAAATTATGAATAAAAGGAATGGTCACCAATGGAAAAGAGATATGGAAGCAAAACCACAGAGGAAGCATGAAGTAAAAGATGAAAAGGATTTCAAGTATTTCAGTAAATAACTGATGGTATGATAGCAATATGAACATGCTTAGATGTAACAAACAGCTATATATCATTTGCTACTACAAAAAGAGTAGTTGCCAATTACTACCATGTATAATGAAACACACTATCCAATTTCAAAAAAAATATTATCCTGTAATATGTCTAGAGATGATGAAGTTTATGATTAGAGTTATTGTATAGCAGGTACTTAAGTAAAGAACACAAAGGAATGCAAATGGAATGAACTGATTCTCTCCGCCCAGGCTGATGCATCAATCCCTGTGTCAGATTTCACACTGTTAACTTGACTAACCAGAAAATTCCAGCACAAGAAATGGTGTATTTTGATTGGAATGCAAGCCTGAGGACTAGGATTTCTTGCAGGACAAGTGATTACATAAATTTATGCAGTCAATTCTCACTTTCACAAAATTGTGAAGTTCTGTAAAATATATTTGTAAATTGCTTGTTCTGTAGTTATATAAACAAGGTAAATTATTCTGTAAAGTAAGTTTGTAATTTAAGCCTACAAGAGACCTCAAATTGTAAAACAAACAAAAATATTCTTCACAACTTTTTTTTTTTTTTTAAATTATCCACACATTTCCAATTAATGTTGAGCTGCTTATTAAAACATATGCTAAGCTTCTAGAATTTAGAGGCTACTTTGATAAAATATTCCTGTGAAGGAACATTTTTGTTTTACTGTTAATACTTAGGATGAACAGAAAAGAGCAATTCATATAAAGGAAGCATATGCCCAAAGGAAGGCATAGTGAAAAGCAGAATTTGGCAAATAGATTTATCTACAGGGTGCAAAATAAAAATCAGCATTTTCTGGATACTAAAAACAACGGCTTGCTTCATCTAAAACACGGTTAGTGATCATTACATATTTTTGCTGCATAACTTCATCTTGTATCTCTTATTTCCTATATATATTTTTTGTAGTGTCTGTGAACTGTGACTGTTCAATCTTAATCTCACACATGCATTCCTCTTTTTCTTTCTATCTTGAAAGTCAGAAGATCAACGTGCATCACAAGATGACTTCTGTTTTGCCATTTCTCACAATTTCAGGATATCCATCAGCCCACGAAGATATGCTTCTATACTTCTATTTTTGTTCTATTCTAATTAATTTCATTATTATTATAGTGTTTTGTGTTTTTTTTTTTTTGTTGTTGTTGTTTGTTTTTTTTGTCTGTTTGTTTTTGTTTTTTACAAACTTAACAACCGGAGTTTTATTCCAAAATTACATTTAGATTTTTATCTACATTCTAATTCTAGGTACCATTCAGAGCTACTAATTACGCTTCATTATGCTCCTTTCTTCCACCTACTACATTTAGTAACACAGCAACTGCATTAAGCAACACAAAGATGAATTTAATATAAGTTCGTATCTGTGGCAAAGATATTCAACAGAGTTTCTAAAAATAGAATTCTCATTACCTGGAAGGGACTCTGGGGAGATTTCTTGAACTTCTGGTGTTTTGGATTCAGCAGGCCATACATGGGTTTCATTCTTAGCTAAAGGGACAAAGATAGTAGGGAGTTATAAAAAAGTTGCATCTGTTCTGTTCCACTACAGATTTGTTTCTGGCCCACTTCAGTCTGCCAAATAAAACCAATGTGTTGAATGGCTGAAGAGCTTTAGGAATCAATGAACATCCACTACACAATGAGTACAATCATCCGTCTAGTGATGTTGAACATGCATGCAATTTTTGGTATTGTTTTATTCATAAAAAAGGATGCTTTGAAAATAACATTTACAGCAAGTTTTATGAGCCATTACTTTCACAGTGCAAAATAGCTTTCAGTGTTTTTCATTTGTCTAGCATTTCAGCATTCACAGTAAAATCCCTTTCAAAATTCAAAAATGTAATACCGATTTTCAATCTTCTAATACCTAAAGGAGTCCTACAAGAAAGCTGAATCAGGATTCTTTATCAGGGAGTATAGTGAAAGGACAAGAAGTAATGGCTTAAAGTAAAAGACGAGAGATTTATATTAGATGTTAGGAAGAAATTCTTTACTTTTTTTTTTTTTTCCCCCTCTGGACTACTATTCTTTTTTAAAAAATAGTAAATTTTGGATTAAGTAAATAAAAAATATTTTGAGAATTAAAAAATATGTTATTCTGAAATGTGTTATTTTGACTTTTCTAAATAATATAAAATTAGAATAGTTGCCATATGTCAGAAAATCATACTTAGTCGTAACTTCATACACAAAATAAGCCTTACTGCATTTTGCCGTAGAAATTGTTCTCAAGTATGAGTGAAGGAAATTTATACTTGATCAATATGTCTTTTTGTCAATTATTTTACAAATTTAAATTATTTCTGGGAGTATTTTTGCTTTTCAAGCAATAATTCTTTCCTGTTTTACAATCCTTTGAAATCCGGTATTCCCCTGTGTGTACACCCATGCACTTGATGTTCTCTAGTAAGGAACAAATAGTAAATGGAACAAAACAAAACATCATTTGTTTACCCCAGTTATTTTCACAAAGATGATTGTGTAATCTGCCAAAAAGAGTGGCTCCAAACTGGCATCACACCAGCTATTTTAGACACATTAGAGCATCTAAATTTAGAAGTCCGAGTTCTATGCTCAGCCAACCGACAAAGTTGAACAACTGAAGTTACCTTTCTCTTTTACCTTATCTTTTGCCCATAGTCACTTTCTCCTATTTTTACTGTGCACCCTACTGAACCTTACAACCTATTTGAAAGCAAAATGTTTTCCCACAGGAAGGCATAATTTTACCAGTAGAGAACCAAACCAATAAAACCTCCTAGTCCAAAACCAATATTGGATGTTTTATAATACAGTTTACTAGAAGTGAGGGTTGTCACAAATGGATTTGTCAAAATATGGTCTACCCACTTCAAATGGTACATTTGTTTGTTACCTGCACATCTCATACCTTTAACTTTTTAAACCTTAAGATCTTTAAACCATAACTATATTAAAACCAAGCTAGCAAAGACAAACACCTTTTTTCTATACTTAATCTCCAAAGAAAATATTAGTTATCAAGTTAACAATATGGTAAATGACATTACCATGACTGAAATATAATAATGTTCTGTAATATATATACTGCAATTAAGTTTTTCTGCTTCGTTTCGATTTTCAGTAGTCACAGAAGATGCTAGGAGTGTTTGTCAAATGTTCGTAAATACTTAGTCAATTCAGATACTAATTTTTCATAGAATCAGAAAATATCCCAAGTTGGATAGGAGCGACAAGGATCACTGATTCCAACTCCTGTGTCCACCCAGGAACACCCAAAAATTAGACCATGTGTCTGTGTGCGTTGGCCAAATGCTTCTTCAACTCCAACAGGCTCAGTGTTGTGATCACTTCCCTGGAAGCCTGTTCCAACCATCCCCTCAGTGAAGAACCTTTTCCTAACATACCGGCTGGTGTCCTGTTCCTGTCCCCAGAGAGCAGAGCTCAGCGCCTGCCCCTCCGCTCTCCTCATGAGGGAGCTGCAGGCCGCCATGAGGCCTTCCCTCAGCCTGCTTTGCTCTGTGCTCAACAAACCAAGGGGTCTCAGCTGCTCCTCTGGCATCTTCCCCTCTAGGCCCTTCACTATCTCTGTAGACCTCCTTTGGATGCTTTGTAATAGTTTGATGTTCTTCTCATATTGTGGCAAACAAAATTGTACACAGTGCTCAAGGTGAGGCCACGGCAGCGCAGAGCAGAGCGAGACAGTTCCTTCCCTCAACCGGCAGTGCCTGAGGCACCCCAGGGTAGGGTTTGCCCTCCTGGCTGCCAGGGCACGCTGTTGGCTCACGTTCGGCTTGCTCTTAACTAGAAATCCCAGATCCCTTTCTGTGGAGCTGTCTCCAGATTCTTGTCTCCCAGTCTGTACGTATACTCAAACGACTCTGTCCTAGGTGCAGAATCCAGCACCTGCTCATATTAAACTTCATGCAGTCAGTGCCCAGCCCTCTACTTTGTCAAAATCTCTCTGCAAGGCCTTTCTACCCTTGACAGAGTCAATGGCTTCTCCCAATTTATTACTGTACACAAACTTACTTATCATTCCTTCAAGCTCTGCATCAAGTCATTTATGAAAACACTGAAGAGCTCAGGCCCCAAAATGGAGCCCTGTGGAACCTCACTAATGACTGGCCGCCAGCCTGATGTAACCCCATTTGCTAAAGCCCTTTAAGCCCAGCCTGTTGGCCAATTGTTCACCCATCCTATTACGTAGTTGCATACTGGACATTTTGTCCAGAGAGATACTACAAGAAACAGTACTGAAAGCTTTGCTGAAGTCCAAGTAAGTCAGCCTTACTTCAAACATATCCTTACTCAAATACGTTCCAACGTTACTCTGCTGTGTAGCTCTACCCTTGCATGCACAAAATACCTGAACAGGAAGAAGCAGTGCTCTCTTCTCACTGCAAAGCAAACCACTCTGAGAATGTGCCAAGGCCAGCAATGGACCAAGAGAGTTAAAAAAAAAAAAAAAAAAAAAAAAAAAAAAAAGGAAGAAAATCTCACATAGTAAAGAGTTCAGATGAAGTACTAGGCCTAGGCAAGCCAAAAATCATCAGTTCCAGAATTCTGCTCAAGCCATCTGGGAAAGAGGGACCAGGGACATTTTTAAAGTTATAAAGACAGCTTATTTCCCATGATTGTGCCATTCATAGGTGATTTGCTAATTTACTGAAATTAAACAAAAGCCTCAAAAAATCTCTTTCACATGGAGTTGGAATCGGCAAGTTCCAGGAATACTCATGAGATATGCATGAAATTTGTATTGAAATTTGTGGCTACTCTTTTCTGATGGATTTAATTACAGATCACAGAATCACAGAATTGAAGGGGTTGGAAGGGATCTTGAAAGATCATCGGGTCCAACCCCCCTGCCAAAGCAGGTTCCTTAGATAATCAGTAAGAATCTCTCCATGAAACAATTACTCACATCTACTAAAATCAGAACTCATAAAATAAAATTCACAGAAAATCTGGTCTTACAAGTGGATACAAACTCCCGTTTTTACAAACACTGAAAGATAACACCTATAAAAAAAAGTTACAATGTAAAACAGAACAAAAACCCTAAATACCACAAACACGGTTGTGTTTTTCCTTCCTTTCTCTATGGATCAAAGCTAGTACATATTCTTTTGCATGACCATGAAATACTTTAAAAAAAAAACAACTGATCATTTGCTTTAAAATAAGTGTATTCCTACAAACTATTCCAAAGAAACCATTAATTAAACAAATAGAAAATGAAAGGCACAACAGGAAGAAAGGACTTTTCTCTTGCATACACAATCTCACACCCCCCAGTACTACTGATGCTTCTCACAAACAAATATGAGCTTAGTTCATTTCTGCTTACCCAGTTTTTTCCTGGATGCTTGATGTATGTCATCTATTGTCAGGGGAGGAAAGAGTTTCTGCTGAGTTTCATTGAGACCCGGAACAATAAGGTGCACTACACAAAAAGGTGAGTGAGCTGTTAATTCCAGTTGACCTGAACAATAAATATATTGTCTGCCCTCTAAAATATGTGACCAACTACTACAGAACCACTGGGAGTTTAGCCTGAATATCTGGGAACTGAATTAATCCTATTCAGTAATTATTACTCCTTTTTTTTTTTTTTTTTTTTTTTTTTTTTTTTTTTTTTTTTTAAATCACTCACTGTATTAACACTATTTCACTATTCATCAGAATGGCAAACAATTCAATACCAAAACCTACAGCCCTGGAGTACTGTAATACCACAGATACTGGGACATTTTGTCTAGTGGGCCAAGGAGGACAACACCAAACATGTGGTTATCAGAGGTCACTACTCGAAGCAGTATATGACAGACATTCCCTATATGTTCCACATTTACATGCAAAAGACACATTTAATGAAATAACTATCAAGATCAGGAAAACAGAAAGCATTTACACAGTTCAAATTTTCAGCCATAGAGAAAGAAATATTGAAACAAAAAATCTCCTCACCTAATATTGCTCCAGGCAGAGAAGAACTATCTGAAGTTTTGGGCTGCGTCCGATTTTGAATGACTGTGGAGACAAAACAAGATCAGAAAATCATTTGAAAAGTCCTGCAACAGTAAACAAAGCCACCACTGAGACAAGCCTCAGCATTCTGAAAGCCTTTCCTCAATTTAATACTAAAAGATGAAGACATCATCGTAATCTTTTCTAAGTTTGCATTCAGTTTAAGAGCCTGCAAATTGTGTTACTTCTATATTGCCTCTTAATTGTGCATCTCTCCTTTCCCCTAGCATATCTGAGATCCTTGGTGAAAAATATCATTCTATGCTTGTGTTAATAAATGGCCAGCTCTGGCACATCTCATTTCCCTACCATTCCTATGTCTTTAGAAAAGATGCATACTGGAAAAAACAGATGTGAAGTAAATGTCAGTGCAGTCATAATTTAGCAGTAATTACTCTAATTTGCTTTTGCACCACCCTCCATTGTTTCTTGAACTGTGAAATACCTCAGAAGACAATTTGCTTGATTTTGTTACTTAAAATTATTTACAATGTAATTTCCGTTAGCAAGTTTTAACCTACACCTTATTTTCTACCACTGTCTTCAAGTAGTTCATTTTCAAAGATTACACTACTATACTACCTCTCACTACTAGAGTCACTGGTAAGAAACAGGTACTTCTCAAGGTCAATATATCTAAGTCTGTTGTAGCTGTCTCTCTCTACTGACTGGGGAATGGAACAGAAGGTTAAGACAGTGGTGTAGCTAAAGACATCCACAGTGCAGACATCAAAAGTTTGGCAATGTTATTCTCATCTGCATTCATTGAAATACTACTGCATTTCAAGCTGAAATATTGAGCCATGCACAGCTGGAAGACCAAGACACCTGGACAATTCAGTAGAAACATGAAAAAATGGATAGTAGCCAAAGTCAAAATTGATTGGTATCCATTCAGGAAATCAACTAAGGCATTGTTTATAATGCAAATTAATAACTCATTTTATTAACAAGTGGGTAACGGCTTGGCATTAGTTGTAATTAAAGAACATGATAGTTTCTAAGGTTCTACCGATTCTAAAAGGAAAGTTTCATGCATTCACATCACATCAGAAGTTTTTTTTCCCTCCTATTAATTTTAAATCAGTCTTGCAGAACAAAAGAAATAGTTTAAAAATATATAGAAGATTACCTTGTTTGATTATTGTGACAGGGACCAACTTCTTATTATCTCGTAGCGTAAGCTGAAAGAAGGGAAAAAAAAGTCTTGGGATAACTGCCATCATAGTAACTGAACTTTCTTAGTAACAAAAATAGAGGGCTCTAATCCAAAACCGCGCCTGCCCCAAACTAATGCTGGATATGGCTCTGGCCCCAGTTACTGAGGGTTACGCTATTGCTTCAGTTCCCATGGGTTAACATAGTAATATTGCATTTTAATCTCCTTTTTTTTCAGTTTGAGATGTTTTGCTTCATAAAAACACAGTATTTGACAGCTTAGGAAACCCCAATCTTTTTTTCTTTTAAGAATCTCTTGAGCACTCACTAGGGTGTAGGCCAGAAAGCTAAGAAAAACTGTCATTTAACTAAAACAAAACATCCGAAATACAGGCAATTACGAATGTGGTTACAGGATAAAATTATATTCTTAGGAAGAGTATTTTTTGAACACCAACTACTCCAGAACCAAGTGTATATTTGTAACTATCAGCATGCTTGGGTCCGTAGTCTGCATAAAGTACGAGTAACTGAAGAGTTGTTTAATTCAGTGAAAGTGGTTCCAAAGACTAATTGGCCAGCCACCCTTGTTCTTCTCAGAATTATTACGCTAAACACTAGCACTCTTCTGCTGCTTGTTTGTCCTTTACCCAGATTAGCTTTTGCCTAAGCGTGCATCTTTTTCAGAATTCTGGTAACCATGAAAAGAAGGAGTACATGAACAAACCTCACATTTTTTAAATAAAGATAATGGCTTGTCTATATGATTATAAATCAGTATTCCCTACCACACATGTAGTAGGACCAACTTCTGAAAGCCTTTAATATAGTAAGGAGAGGGGAAAAAGAAAACTCTCATGTCAGCAGTAGGAGAATGCTAAATACATTAAAAGTGGAGGTTTGCTTTTATTTATTTATTTATTTATTTATTTTTTCAGTTATACCTGAGTTACAAGAAAGAAAAGAACTCAAACAACTACCTCTCTGTGTTAAATGTACACCACTTAAAGTCAGCATCAGTTAAAGTTAATTTTGCAATTCATGATATCTGGTCTACTTCATGTGAAAACGCTTGCATGAAAATTCAGCATTTGATGAATTTACTTACTTAAGACTATCTATTTCTGCTCTCTTCTAAATATTTCCATCTTTAAAAAGTACTGGTTGGAACAAACCAAAAGCCTAGGAAGCTGGAAGAAGACAGATCTTAACAAATTAGATAGCTTTTTCTCCAGAAAAATGGATGGAAAAGCTTATTCTACAAAAGCCATTACTTTCTGTTACCTAGTAACAAGTTTGTATTGGTATGAATATGGTCAATCATTGCCATTGACAAAGGATATGAAATTATGTTCCTTTCCTATCATTATTCTGCCTTTATTATTAATAAGCCTACCTTTTTATTTTGCCTTTTAGTAAAAAATAAAAATAAAAAATGTTTCAGCTGATCAGCTTTTGAAGTAACCCTGCTATTCATGTAACTAACAAGTGGGATAAAATGCATATATCCAAAGCAGCTGTCCATTTAATTGTATTTCTCACCAGGAGCCCTTATAATCAAATAAACAACTCTTAAGAGTCCACTCACACAACTCTAGTGTGGAACTTGTAATCATAATTATTATTAGTCCTCACACTAATAAAACACTCTTACATTCATTGACGAGAGCATACTTTGTTGACTAATAATGGATGACTGTAATGTTACCAAAACAAAAATGTTAAATACACTAAGCATGCATTAAAATACATTCAGAATTTAGCTTATCACTTCAGAACAAATCACTGACATGAAATCTGTGTTCTGCGGCTGCTGTCTATGTGCACCAATACACAAGTGCTACACTTGAAATGTAACCCCATGTTGTCAGTCCTCTTAGTCTCTAAAAAGTACCTAATACAGATATTTCTGTATCTAGTAAAATTTATGACTACATTTCAGAAACATTAATGTATCATCTGTAGTAATAGCACTGTTAACTGTATTTTCCAGGCACAGAATACAAAGCACATAGGTATTAGGAACATTAGTTATTAAAGTGATTGTGGAAACTCCATGAAGGAAGATTACAAAAAGTATTGCTTAATTTCAGAGGAAAATTAGTTTTGTAAGCTATACCATCAATCAGGTATCTTAACTTCTGACTGCATACCTATTGCATATTGCATAAAGGACTACAGTTCATTGACCAAATGGTATATGGCCACATTACTTCTAGAATACCCATTCTTTCTGTATTTTTTATATTTAAGTAGCCAACAAATAATTAGCATATACTGAAAAGAGACTCCCCAAGGAAGCATTACAGTCAACATGGCTTGGGCAAGCTTGGGAAGAACACGTTTTCAAATGATAGAAGCTGAGAGCCCTGCTTTTTGATTGAAAATCTTAAGGAGGACTCCACCTTCCAAGCCTGAGATTATGAAACTACAGGAATCTACTCAGACAAAAGACGAAAGAAATTTCCTCTGCATTCCCTCCACCCTACCACCACTCATTGTTTATAAAGGGAAAAACAATGACTATCCCTAGAGGTCTTCTTTTTTTCCCCTCTTGTTAGTTGTAGCTTACATAGCCCCAGGAGATTAGTCAAACTTAGTGGATGAACCTGCCAAAAGAAACACAAGCTGAAATGTGACTGATATTGAAAGGGCAGAATGACTAGATGGATCGGTAATGTTGCTTTAATAAACAGCCCTTAAAAATGGCTCCTTACAGAGAAGAATTAGAACCATGCTCATACAATTTAGTTGTGTCTTTGGAGAAAAAACAAGGCACAAACAAAGCTTGGCCTAAACAACTTTTTTTGGCTTTGCACTGATGAAACAAACTCCACCTAATACTGTGGAAACTAAAGTAATAACATAAATTTAAGAGCTGGACACTATCAGCTTCCCAGCCTTAGTTTTATGACTTTTTGCACCACTGAAGTGAGAGCGGCAAGAGGTTCTTTTTTTTTTTTTTTTTTTTTAAACAATCTGTGGAATGTTTTCATGATATTTCTATGGAGGGTGATGAAGCAGTAATACTCTTGAGCTAAGCCCTGTGAAGCTGACTAAAAAGACTTGATGTTGGCTCAAGTCCTCTTTTCATGCTTAAGCCGTACAAATATTTGGAAAATTGTTTTAGCTCACTTTCTCAGGACTTCTCTTGCATAAATAGAATCCCTGCTTTCACAGCAGTGCCCTTACAGGGTTAGGGTCCTGACACACAGGAATAAAGGAACATAGATTGCATACCAGTAGCCAGAATGTATTACCTGGTCTTAGGCTGTCACCTGCGGCTTTAAAAATGTTTATGAGACCCATGGAAAGATCGTCCTTTATAATAATCATTCATGAAGTAGCCTTTTAAAACGTTGGAAGTAACAACTTCTAAAACTTTCCTTGGGCAGTTATTCCCTAGTCCACCCCATAGATGCTATCTTAAAAAAAAATCATAAATAAGGAAAACAAAACTGAAGATTAGTTGCTGAACCCTGCCCTTTGAAGAAAAATTTAGGAAAGTAAATGTGAAGAAGCCAACTTAATCTCATACATACAAGAAGAGGTAATGTTCAAGAGCTCTGAATAAAAATTTGGTTTTTTTCACCATATTAAAAATAGTTTACTAATAGGTTCAGTCTCAAATTCCTTGATTACTGCTTCACCTCTCAAAGGGACAAGTATCGTATTTTCTTTCTCACATTAACAGAGAAGCAAAAATTTGACTGTATAAAATACAAATCTGGTTTAAAAAAAATAGGACTATTTTTGCATACCTGTGTTTGGGTATTAGGTACCAACTTGTACATATTCTGGAGATGTCCGTTTACTTTTTTACCTGATTTGACAGAAAGAAAAATAAATACACACAATTAGTTTTTGTTTTCTCCAAGCAAAGCAAGTAAAGTTTATTCTACTTTTCCAACAGCTAAGAAATTAACAAGACTTAATTATGATGTATAAAAACATAGCATGTAACAATTTTGTTCAGTCCTGTTTTTCCAGATTTTTTTAAATTAATTCAAGTGCAAAGCCTGCACTTCACATTTTGACAGGAAGGCAATGTTTTTGCTCTACCACAGGGGCAAGAAGGCTGAAATAACTTCTAATAGATTAGAAGCTTCTTGTGATGGAGCTGTAGATACAGAGGAGAAACAGTCCCTTTCCCCATCTCTTACGTTCTTCATATTCTTAAATATGAATACTTCAATACTGCAAAATTTGTCAATATATTCCATCTTTGCACTGTCCTGCTCCCTTTGAGTCAACAGGACAAAAAGCACAAATCAAGGTTAATATCATCATATTGCTTCACAATTCCAGCCAAAATTTCCAGAGCAAAAAAGCGCCAGAAAAAAAAATAAAAAAAAATCAACTATAGAGAAATATCAATCAAAAAACATTTCAGTTGCCACACTATCATAGAAAATCTTTGAAAGTGGTTGACATTTCTCAGGAACAAGACCTACTATTGGCCTGAAGACAAGGGAAAGCTGACAAACATTTCACAATGATTTCATGAGAAAATCATGTTAAGATGGTCAGAAATAATCTACTTTCATCTCTTTTGGTAAATTTTGGTTAAATAAATATTGAACATTTGCCATGCTTTTTATGTTTTCCTCAAATCATGAATTAAAAACAGATTCTCCTCCCAAATCCTCCCAAAGTGGTTAATGTATAATAAAAATTTGGGCTGATTCAACAAATACAGGAACGTGAATCCATAATTGTGGCTTATAGTCATTTATATATTGTTTAGTGAGGAAAGAAAATTTATGGTGAAGGAGATGTACCTTAATACATGAAAAGACATTGGGTGGCTGCAAGACAGTCTAAATAATACAGAAAAAAAAAAAAAGTGGCTATTTTGTCTGATTGATAAACTGTTACATAGACAAATGATAATAAAAAAAATGTTCACTCTATTTGCTGCTCAAAATTTTTCCATCTACCTACTATGCACTAATATGAAAGACTTGAATCTGAAATGTGCTGCCAACTTTCTGATGAGAAATTAGTATTTGTTGAAATCAAGTACCTCAAATATGTAACAGACTACTTAGTACCTGTATCAGCAGACTAGAGTGTAGACATACAGATTAATTGCAAGCCCTCCATTTTTAGTTGCTGCAGAACTACCCACTGAATGCACAGGTCTACTTTCTAAAAAAAACAAATTCTATCTAAAAACTTTAGGAACTCTTAGACGAACACGTCTTTCAACCCAACTCAATCTGTCTCCATAACTCAAGAATGTTAAAAACATGTAGTATCTGTAAGAATATAATTTAGAAATATATTATACATAAAAAGCAAATTTTGTGATGCCAGTGGACATATTTTAATCATAGTCTTGAACACAGTATTAAACTCTAACCACTATTCTCTCAAATGCTCAAATCTATTTTGGGACTAGCTCAATAAATTGCTTTAAAATGCTGGAAAAGCAGTTATTTAGCAAGCCTTCTTTAGTGCAGTCAAGTAGAGTTTATTTTCTTGACGCAGATATGGGAAAAGACTACTACCATTCTCTACTTTAAGCTCATGGTAAAATGATGGCATTATTCTGTACTGATGAAATGACTATAGGCACTGGGCAGGTACTTCAAAGTTATAGCTTTCTAATTTATTCTGAAGGTCAGCAAAGTTATCTACTGTAAAGTATGAGGACTTTTGCAGAGTTACAAACCAACCTATGGCTTCCCTCCCTTATCCTCAGTATACTGAGCTGCGTAACTTGCCTGCAACTTGAAACAGTACTAAATAAAATTTCAGCTGGAAATCTCAAATCAGTAAGTCTCTCTTATGAGAAATCCCACTCCTCATGTCTCAAGTCAAGCTAGAAATACTGAGTGTAAGAGTTTGCAACATCTGATAAACATTATATTCAGAACTATCTTAATGTAAATGTCTGAGGAAAATAAATCAGATTAGACAACCTCTGTTAAGTCTATCTCAAGGTCACAGACCTCCTCTCTTCCTTTCTTTAAAAGGCAGAAGACTTTGCTGCAGCATAATTCCTCTATTGACCGCAGCAATCCTTTGAACCATGTGGTTTTTCCATGGTTAACGTGATGTCAACTTGCCTGCACTGTCCTGGGACTTTGCATTAAAAACTTAAAATGTAATTGAGTGAACATCCAGAAATGCCATATCCTGTCTCCATGAAAACCCAAACAAAGGCATATGTCCGAGCCTGTGTTTCCTACAAACACAATTTATATAATTCCTTGACTGAAAATTAACTTCAATTTGAACTTTTCTGTATGGTCATAAGGGGCCTGTTGTGATGCATGCTGGATAGGAGAAGTCCTGTCCAGCTTTTAACAAGCTTGAACTTATAAGCAGATATAAAAGAAGATTCAAACAAGGATAATACTTTCCATCAACTCAGATCTTATTATTCAAGGCCCAAAGAAAAACCTTGATCCAGTCAGGAAATATAAATACATAGGCAACACTTCCTGTGTATCTGTCTAAACCAATCACTGCCTCAGTCTTACCAACTTGCAGCAGATCCTCTATTATTCACAGTTAGGTAAGAACACCTTTCAAAAACCATACGTAACAGTTTTTCAAATACATATTATTTCTACTTTCATCAGTTCCTAAAATAATTTGTTAGGGGTGCAGGGATGATATTTAAACAATGAAAAACTGATCAGTAGCTTACTTTAGGTAATAGCACAACAGAGGAAAAATGCTGTTAAGGTGCACTATTTATTGGATAATTATTACCAAATACTTACTAGACAGAACTGTCTTATGATTGAAAGTCTTGCTCCATATACTATCCTCTACATTGTCTTTAACGCCAAATTCATAAACTGTGTTTGGCTTTAGATTGTCCACTACCGTCTCTGTAACTGGGCAAAGCTGAAAAACCCATTTCTTGTCTTTATCCTTTTCTCTGTAGCGAACAGTATAGAACCTGCTCAAAAAAAAGAAAAAAAAAAAAAACGGTCATTTTTTACTTCACAAAGAAACTCACTGCAATTGTTTCTATTAGGAATTGCTAAAACAACTTCTACTGACCATTGTTCTTGTTCTTTTTGGCCCCTTAGGGTTATCAAATACAAGAAAAGCCAGCATACCTTCCCAGCCCCTGTCATTTCCAAGATACATACTTATGAGATCCTCATAGAGATCCCAACATCGTAAGTATTATATACAGAGCAAAAGAAGAGCCTCATTAGACACAAACACCCATGTGTGGTTGCAAGCACAAACTGCAAGTTTATTTTACAAGCAGTTTCTGTGATCCTGACGTAAGTCAGACCTAGTCAATTGAATCATGACTCTATTAGTCAGGGAGCCTCAACCTATTTCTTAAAATCTTCTAGATCTGCTCAAGAAAAGGTGTTCCCCCCAAAACTAGTCCAAAAGTAGTCTCTAGAGGAAAAAACAGTAATAGTTGACATTTATATTTGACATTTGGTGATCCCATTATGTATTGCCCACACTTAAAACAAGGCGTTACTTTCTGCAGTTTACATCAATAGTGCAATGAATACTAACAGATTATGAAATTAAAAAATATTTCTACAGAAATTGCCCAATTAAATCGAGCAGCACCACCCTGAAAAGCTATGACTGCAATGCTAACCAGTATAAAACACCACAATGTAAACAGTGAGTTATGGCACAAGAACTCTACTGCCGGCTACAGTCTCCTTTTCAATATACATACTGTATCACTGCCAAAATGGGGTGGGGTTTTCTGTTTTCTTTTTTTTTTTTTGAAAAAAAATGTCAGAGATGTTTAGTATTTTTTTAAAATCCAAGTATTACTGAAAATCGTTACATGTACCACAAATAAAACACATCCATCTTACATTGCCATAAGCTGAAAAAGGATGAATTCCATCCAATCGTATTTTCCCACACTTCAGTAATTGATTAAGGAGAAGAAAATTAAGGTCAAACAAGAAATGCTACATAAAAACCCCGCTACAAGCCCAAGAATAATTCAGAAACATAAAGAAAAAGGAATTTGAGTTGTGAGATTTAATCCAGATATTATATAGAAAGCATAACGAGATATAAGAAGGGACCTTAAGAAAACAACCAAAAAGGTTTTTAATACGCTGCAAAGGTATCAAGTTTCAAGGTCTTGAATAAAATCACTTAACAGGCAAAATAAAAAACTGTCAATGCATAGACCACCTTTTACCAAAGTTACAGATGAGCACTTCCAGAGTAGAATATACTCAAAAATAAGTACATATGTATAGACATATATAATACATACATATATAATACACACACATACATATACACACACCCCTATATACCTATATGTATATACTTCCCTACTGAGGACAGGGAAATTCCTACTTCATTAATAAAACACAACCTATGACAAGGCAAAATATTTTCACACACCAAGGTTGATTATGCTTACACATTTTATCCCATAACTATGAATTTTGTTCCCTTGGCACCAAAACCACAGGTTCTCCTGTTTTGGTACTTACATGTACAGCTCAGAAATCTGTAGGCTGGGTTAACAACAGAGTGAGATTGTTACCTACCAAATTGAGCTACCAAAAGTTATTCTGCTAGGTTATACAATTAACATTTATGTTGGTTCACAAGACTGTCTTCATTAGCTGTACTACTTAGCACTCAAGACAAGCCATAATCTAACCCCCAAAAGTCTGCTTTTCAGTAACGATTAAAGTTGCTAACATTAGAGTACTTCACACAGTTCCTCAGAAACTTACGATTTTCAACCAGTCTGAGACCTCATCCACTTGTTGTTCTTGATCAGCCAGCATTCAACAAACACCACAACAATGCCACCCACACTGGTCTGCTCTTTAATCTTTGTCCATAAACTCTCAGCTGATTTATCACTCATCCCTATACATTCCAACTGCCCCCTCACATGAAGGACATCTTCACCTTCTCATCTTCCCAGCCTGTCCTTCCTAAAGAGGCTGTATCACTCCACTGCAACTGTTTGGTCATGCAAGGCATCCCACCATTTCTTGCCACCTCAGCAGTCCCCATTGTATGGCTTAGTAAGTTTTTCAGCAACGATCACCACTATTTTCCTCTGCTACATTTGCTGCTGGTAAAGTCAGCCCTGGAAATGAATTAAATATGATCACTAGTGTAGATCCTCTCCTGACTGATTCCTGGAGTATCAAATAATGGTATTAATACTCTTCATAATTATTTCTGTGGGCTGTAATCTTCTCAGATTTCACACATCAAGCAATATAAGATCTAGCTATCATTTGGACTGACAAAAAGTTTTTAATAAGAAATTATTAGCAATGTTAAAATAAGCAAAATTTCTCCTCCTTTATCTTCGTCCCATCATACATAATCGTATAGATATTAACACATGACAGAAGTATGGAAATCTGTCACACTCTTGCAAAGGAAGTAACAGAAATAAACAAATCCCATCTGAAACATGAATACATCTTGCTGGACCCCATACAATCTCTTGTAAGGGATTTAGAATAGGTATAGACCTATAAACAAAATGTGATACACAAATAGAAGTAGCCATCTTCTCAGCTTGCCTGGAAGAGAAAATTTAATTTGCTTTCATCTTCATCCTTAACTCTTCCTCCCTGTTTTAACTGAATGGGATAGACATAAAATGATTTTATGTGATGGAAAGAAAACATATGGATTCACTGTAATTATTAACAGTCTAAATTAATAGTTGCATCAGAAATGAGGGAAAAAAAAACACCCTCCGAATTATTCACAATGAATAGGCTTTTAAGTGGTTGCTCTCACTTGCCTCTACTGTAGAAAATGTTCTGTTTGTGAATACTGTTTCCACACCTGCAAATTCCTTCTCCCCGACATGAATTAAAACACTCAGAACACTAGTATGTAAAAAAGAAATAAAATAAAAAATCTTTCAGTAAAGTTCAATACTATAAAAAATACAAGAAGATTTTTCATAGTTCTGCCAAACCGTGCCACTAGAAATAGAAATATGTAGTGCATAAGGCATGTTCTCTCAACTCCTAAGATTCCCCAGCCTGTAAAAACTTCACTAAGGGTGTAATTATTTCAGTGGAAACTTGCCACCATGAGTACTAAAAACACTGACTGTAGTGATAGAATTTCCTCAATTCATTTCAATAAAAAGCAATCAAAACAAAGTTCAATTTAACAATTTGCAAGTCACAACGGTTTGAGTATTAAAAATATAAAGATGGAAACCAAGATTTACTTTTTGGAAAATGCAATTATTTGTAGTGCAGGAATTCAGAAATGTCAATTTTTGTCATTAAAGAACAACAATTATTTGTTAAACCAGACCAACAAGCTGCCAAATACAGGGCAATTTCAGGTCCTGCATGAGAATATTCTACTGATTACAGGTAGAGGGAGAAAAAACCAAAACAAAACAACACAACACTATAGTATCAAGTAATTAACACACATAATTGAAGACATGAGAAAGCAGTAAAATCCAGTCACTGCTCACGTATATATCAGTCCCCTTGTATCAGTGACATACACATAAAATTTGCCGTTAGTCTGTGATGCACATCAGAAGCTGCAAGATTGCTTCTCCTTGACTGTAAATATTTAGAGAAACCTCTATACAGATTCTCCTGCCAAATAATACATGGCCGGCTGAAATGGAGTCAGGTAGAAGGGGGAAAGGTGTGCAATGCTGCTTCTCAGACACAGCATGGTCCTATTATCTCTGTGATATGAAAAAATCATAGTGTAATGCAGTCTAATAGCTAGTATAAAAGAAAAACACTATTCAAATAAAACATAACTGAAACAGCCCTGGGAATGCTATTCACACCTGTGAATGTTAGGTTGGCATTTTAGCAAAAGGTGGCATGCCTCATTTCCTGCACGCTAGAGCAGTTAACATTCAATGAGAATGTGTTTTCAGCTACATTTTCTTTGTGTGCAAAAACCCGTCAGCATTTAACTGCTTTTTGTTTTGATTCTTTATTTGTTTTGGCAGGGGATGTAAAAAGGGTACACTTTATCAGAACAACATTTACTGAACAGAACTTGTATTCCCTCTTACAACAAATACTAATCAAAAGATTTCAAGGTTCACTTCTTTTTCAGCTAAGACTGCATAAAACATTAGAGCTCTTTTATGAAGTTCCATAAAAAGGATTTTCTCTCCCTCTCTTTCTAATGGGCTATATTTCGCTCATTAGAGGGAACATCCAACCCAATGACTGTGTGGACTTGGAGAAATTTTACCTCCTCCTTTTCCACTAGACAGCTGAAAACTCCATCAATTCAAACAGAAGTTATTATGAGCAGGTGAGGAGTACTGCTCTGTTCATTGTTAATTGCTGCAATAAATGAAGCAAGGGAAAGACATAAAGAGCCCACAGTCACCAAGACAGTCTCTCTCCGTATGCATTTGTGCAATACTATGTTTAATGTTGGCATTCTTGAAATCTCTACACAAAAGAGCCCTAAGTAGTACTTTACAATATTCTGACCTCACTTAACCCCACCTGTGACACACACAAAGTATGAAATAACGGCAGAAATAACAGCAGCAAAAATAATCTCATCATTTGAAGGAAGCCAGAAGAGTATGATTATAATCCATAATCCATAAAAATCTATGCAAGACTAAGCATGATACAGATGACTGTTTCTATCCTTTCTCTGTTCAACGTATATAGTTCTGCTTTTGCTTCTTTTCTTTCCCTTTTTTAAACACCCTACAGTACAAGACAGTGATACCTTTTGTTTCTCAGCTAGAGCTATCCCTTTTATTACACAAGATATCAAAATATTATGAACACTTCAAAGAAACAGCCCCAAGGTTTTTGCTTTTGGAATTTAGGAAACCTTGCTTCCTGCTACAAGAAGCAAAAGTTCTAGGAAGGACTGTTTTCATATAGCAGTATGAACAACACTGCCAAAAGTTTCAGTGATCTTTTTCCAATTGTTAACCAGATCTCTTTTTAGACAGGTTACCAGAAAATGCTAGCACTGTTAAATATTTGGGCCCAAAAAGTTAGATACTGGAAATCTTATAATGTGAATGGTTTTACAGGATTTTCAGGCTAGGTCAATTTGTATAAATATCATGGGTTTATTTGGACATGACACTAAACAAACAATTATGCCTTGGAGAAATAAGAGCATTTCGGATTGTTGTCATAGATAAAACATTATAAAACCTAATTCATTCTTGCATATAGGAATGTAATTCTGTGATTCTGTAATCAGTCTTTTAAAGAGACTATTAACACATTCATTTATTCGTTTATAGTAAGACATCATTAGAAGCACAGCACCCACTTAATGCTAGATAGGAATAAGGGAAACAGTTTGAATTATGGTTTCTCAGACACTGTTTCACAAATTGGCAAATGAAGTTAGTGTATTGTTTCCAAGTTTACTTCAAAGTAACAGACACTGACGTATGTGAAAAGATGTCAAGTATCACACCCCTGATGGCTACCAACTAAGTTTGTGAAGCACTTCCTAATGTAGTTTTCACTTGTACATGATCACTAACGATCACTTTCCTGGCTTTTAAAAAAAAAAAAAAAAAGTAAAATGATGGATATGAGTTGAAGAGTCAGAGGTTCTGAAAAATTAGAGGCTGACAACCAACAAATCTTTCCATGTTTAAATAAGCTTTCAACATATACTCCCACAGCAGTAACTCAAAAGCATCTGAAATTCAAGAGGTTAATTTGTTGCAGCATGTTTTCCTTAAGGAATTCTGCTAAGTTTAAAATATGTGGTCTATGACATCTGCAACACAAAGTATGATTACGTTGCCAGCCCACAGTGACACAGATTTGTAGATATGCACAGAAGATACATGCAGATAACTTTCTGAATTTAAGGTTTTAAAAATACTACTCTGTGCTGTACTGTATTAAGAGTAAGTATGGATTTTTCTTTCTCCTCCCCCTCCCCCCCTTTTTCTAAATCATCAGACAAATCATGTAAAGCACAGGATCTGCACTACTTGTAAATATGACATTAGAATATTCCTATTACAGGCAAACAAAATTTAAACAATATGAATATTAACTCGTCCAAAGCTCTTAACTTAGATATACTTAATGGCAAATAAATAAATAAATAAATAAATAAATACCTTCAGGTTCAAAATTTCTATTTCACAAAAACAAGCCTGCTTTTATTTATTTATTTATTTTATTAATATATTTTAATTATATTATTATATTTATAATTATATTATTATATTTATTATATAATTATATTATTATATTTATAATATATTATTATTATATTTATTAATAAAATAAATAATTCTAGCTGGAAACCCTATTTTAGTCTTGCATGGAACACTCTTCACACACACACACACAAAACCCACAACAGACTTCAGACGCTGCCTTTTACAACCCCTTGCTCTGTTTTGGAATCTGTGGAGTTGTTCTAACCAAAGGGAAGGCCAAGAAAAGTCTATACAGTGGTCTACACTCTTTTTTTTTTTTTAGATCTAAATGGCCACATACCCCCCTATGTTTATTATTACAGCTCTGTCCATTAATGGTTGCTTAAACACTGAAAGGCAGGAGAAGCAAGTCTCTCCCTTCTCCAAAATACAAAAAGAGGCACTCAGCATGACTGTGCAGCAGACTATCATGACTTTGCCATCCTTCTCTACCAAGTGCCTCATACTGGTGTTAATCAACAGAGTATACCGAGAAACCTACCTTAACATTGTTTGTGTAACCTTTCTGGTGTTGTGCAGTTACTATAAGTTACATAAAACTAATTAAATGATTTTGGAGGTTGTTTTTGTTTGCTTTGTCGTTTTTTTTGTTTTTTTTTTTTTTGCATTCTAGTGCTTTTGATCAGAGATGATAACCATTTCGAGGAGGCTTTAAAATTTGACTTTGTGAAGAAATTCCAACCAAACACAGAGCAGTGATTATCTTCACTTCCCCATGGAATAAGGGTTTGGAGTTATCTCAAGGAAATATGTAGCACTCCATTGTCTCATGCCCTTAACTTCCAGAGAGTTACATGAAAGAAACCAAAAGATGATTTGATTACAAATGACATGGGAAAAACTTTTTCTTCATTGGAGTTTCTTAAAAAGCAGTAGGTACAGAAGAATGCTATGTGCTCTCAATAAACAAGCAATAGTTTCACTGAAGCAATATGATACCGATGCTCTTTGACAGCATGGCACCTCTTATTGAAAACTCATTTGCTCACAAAACCTGATCTTCTAAGGAATATTCCACTGAAGTCACTTGCACTAGAGAATACTTTGGCTGACAGACCCATGCTGTTCCATATGGTTTCCATCTCCTGAGTCAGTAACATGGCCAACTAGCTTATATTATGCAATATTTGTACAAAAGCCTAAAGGCCATCCAGAGATGGTAAAATCTGAGGCTGAGAACAGTTGACTCCACTTCAGATCATACAGACTTCCAGATCTAAAACTCGGTGGGATGTTAACCCACAGAACTGAGTGAAGAGGTCATAATTGCCACATACTGCCAATGTCAAAGTGCAGAGGTTAACCGCTGAACTATCTTGAGGATAATTAACAGAACATTTCAACACATCACTAAGTAGAACATGCCAGAAGAAGAAGGATCAAGTATGTGAAGTACACTGCCCTTGCAGTAGACACAAATGTCGATGAACCAATTGTCTGATTTTCAGTCTTGCACTTTTAACGCAATGCTAACTTGCCAAGGATGGGCTACTTCCTAAATATTTCTTATCATAAATATGTAATTATCGTTCAAATTCATATTTTTTCTTCTATATACTGACTGTAAGTATACTGGAATCCTATCTTGGCTTGGCATTCTAGATACATACACCATGGTGACATGGAGAACTGTTTTCTTCACTTAGGCAGATCATGAGCATTTTGATTCATTAAAGGTAAACAAAACACAAGCATCACATAGGTGATTTTTTTTCTCCATTATCTTTACTGCTATTCACGGGTGTTGTACATCTTTACAGAGTTGAAGTACACTGAGATATTTAAACAAAATGAACGCTATATCTCTTATGGTCTCTTATGGGGCAAAGGGGAAGTAAATAGGTGGTACTTCAGCCCAACAACACTCCATTAAAGAAGAAGGCACATTAAAAGCAAGTATCCAAGAGGAATCAGCTAACTGGACTAAACATTTAACTGAAGAGAATTTTGGGAGATGCACACCATGACTTGTTGCACAGCCACAGCAAAAGCAAGACTCACACAGTAGAATAGCAAACATATCTTCTAAACATAGCAAAACACTGGTAGCACTGCGCTAAAGGGAGAACACTACACATTGTGTTAAATAGTTTGTTCAAACTTTGAGTCAATGAATGTCCAAGAAGAACATTCAGTTACTGAGGAGGAAAATCAAACTTGATGAAAGCATTGTGGTTGGTACAGGATATATGTCTCTTCTAAAGGGTTCTCACTTCCCACTAAACAGCTGCTGTAACTTTGCTGATGACACAGAAGATAAGTGGCATGGTAAAAAACGGTGCTAAAATCATTGTGTGGGCAGAAGACTTCACAGTCTTCTCCACAATCAGCTCACTTCTTTCATTTCTAACAGTACAAAATGATTTGCTTCTTTCTTGATCAAAAGAGGAAAAATTAAATCTATGAACAACCTAAACCTTTTTATTTCTACTAGAAAGAAATGCAATTAAGTTACATGCTTAGACATTTCCTAATATTTCATAACAAATTCCTAATAAGCATTAGTATTGTGTATAGTCTTTGAAATACCAGTTGGTGATAAAGATCCAAAGGTGTTTGGGAGAATTTTTTGAAGCTTGAAAAGGGTTAGTTCAAAATTTTGGAGAGGTAAGAAAAGGGCATAGTAGCTACATGTTTTTTTTTCACATGATCAAAGTTTGATATCCAGTTTAATGGTGTCAAGGAGACTTTTATTATCAACACCAAAGCAAGCAGATTTAAGGTCTAAATTAGACAGCTATAGAGTTTGTCAAAATAGAAATTTTTAAAGGTAAAAACTGTTCACAATAATGCAAAGATTCGTTAACAAAGCAAGGTGATGCTTTCAAATGAGATACTGATGCATCTCAAAAATGGGTGCACAAAGTTCTTGTTTTACAAAACACTGTTGAGTTGAATGGTGTTTTACAGGAGGTAAACAAAGACCCCCCAAAATAGTATTTTGTGATAAAGGGAAGAATACAAAAAGGAACACCAAAATGACAGAGCATGGAATACATCAAGTTCAACAAAGCTTCTTCCAACTTATTCAAATACAAAGGAAGGTAGATCCAAATCCACTGGTTTACAAACAACAGATCAATGGTGAAACAGCAGGACTTCTACTTCAGCATGTAGGTATCTGACTAATTTCCAATCAAGGCACGTAAAGGCTCAATAATCATGAAATTAAGTAAAGGAGAAAATTTACTTCCTATTCAGAACAATTGCTTCCACTGTTTTCATTTCCACTGTCAGATTTTTTCAGCCACACCAGATAACAACCTGCACAGCTTCAAGCTTGAAATGCTACATTAAAAAATGATCATCACAAAAACTCTTTTCTGTTATTTTACCTGTCACTAGCACAGTTACTTGTTGCTGTCCAGTCATGTTGAGGGTTCACTAGGATGCCCCAAGAGAGGAACACAGAGGTTGGGGTGAGAGTGCCAACTACCAGCTGCAGAGGCTTTTGAGTCTTGGTCCGACCTAGATAAGAAACATGCAATTCCAATTACAAGTTAGTTTCTCTTGCAGTATGTAGGGGAAAGTTTTTGCAGTCAGATACTCAAGTAAATAGAGTAAAAAATCAAAGAGAAAGGTACAACAGCTTGCTCTCTTTATCACAGCCAGCACTTCTAATGTATGATTTAAAAACAGTGGTTAGAGACAGTGTCCATGATCTGTTTGTTTACTTCTCACTGAAAGGAAAATACATGGAAGAGAAACTGCTCCTTCCCTGAAGCCAACTGAGCAAGAACAGAGGAAAAAAATATAGAATGAAGTTTGCAGAAAGGAAAGAAGGATACAACTAGAAGGCAGCAGGAGCACAGATTAGGTTACCACTTAAAAAAAGCAGATATCAGAAATACAGTCAAGCCCCAAAGGCAACAGAAAGACTAATTTTTCAGAAAGTTGTACAGAATGTATTTCAACCTTTGAAGAAACTGTAATATTTTACTTCCAGACTTATGGATACAAGGTAAATCGGAAGGAAAGAACCCATCTTGCTATTATTTGGTGGGCAGGAGGGAAACTGGTTTACAAAATTTGGTTACAATTTTATCTTTTAATAAGCTTTCTCTATTACTCATTTTTCAGATTACGAAAGCTTTTTTTGGTGTTTTTGGTATGAAGTTAATATGCATATACCTTAAAGTTCTGGCTGTCTCGGACCGCATCACTGAAGGTGTTATACATGGTTCAGGACATAACTATCATTCCGTGTAATAGAGAAAAGTGTCTTCTTGGCAGGATTCCTAATAACACTGCCGTTGTGTCCACAAATAATTCATACTGTCTGCAGCACTTTTCATCAAGTGTGTGAAAAGAACTCTATTTAAATGAGGTTTAAAAGCTAATAGATGGAAACAAAGAAGTGATCTAGAGCAACAACTTTGAACCTGAAGTTTGTGGACTGCTACAAGCCCAATGAGAACCTTCATTGTATGATGAGTTAAATAGAAATTCATAGATCCCTTACATCACTCTACATACTTGTAATATCTAAAGGATCTGTACCTCCTCATAATATACAGGTGACTACAAGCGTACCAAAAGTTTATAAGCCATGAATCTAAGGGTTATGTTTTGCACTGTTGTAAAACAAATCTATGTTTCTTTTCATGCCTTTTGATCCCTAATACCTGTTCACTTAGCAAGCCCAAAGCAGGTTTGACCTGTACTTTCAACCAATGTGTGTTTAGACACCTTAACTGCGTGGGTTTTTACTGTACATTGATGATGAACATGTTAGAGAAATAAAACACTCTCCACCTATAAGAGGAAGCATGATATGCTTTAAAATACATGTACTATGGAGCATCTGAAGGCAAATATCCAAATAGCTTTCCTGGTTTCCAGACCAGTTCCCAGGCTCCTTCTCCATTGTTAAAGAAACAACTAAAACAATCAGTCTGGTCATTTACCAAACCATTTGGCAAATCTTCTGTCTACCGTGAAATCCCTTTTTGACCACTTTCTGAGGAAATACAGAAAATATGCAACTTAAAAACAAACAAGAAGAAAACCCCACAAGCTCTCGTGTAACTGGAACTCATACTGTTGTTGTTTTTTGTGACCTACATATGATTTTGATTTTGTCTTATTATGCCATTTGTGACCAATTAGAAACTAATGATTTATGTACTTTAAAACCAGGAAGTATGTGATCATCTATTTTGATCTATATGAATACAAAGCATACAACTCTGTATTAATCAGAGTTTGAACCAGAATTGTAATCAGTCTTCATGTGTAAATTTAAAATTGCAGCGACACGGATTCTACCACCATCCTCAGTAATTTGTCTAGTTTAACTACTCTCACTACTAAGATGACCTGCTGTAATATTTAGTTACCATTAAGCCAACGGCTGTTCTTACACCTTTATCTGCTTGACTGAAAACTCAAATATCAGTCTTGTTTGACAAACCAGTTTCTTTAGACTATAGATGCTAAAATTAATAATGTCCATATATATGTATAAAATTGGACATATTTTTGGTCCATGTTTAAATATATTCGTGTGTGTTTAAATATACAAACACACCCATATATAAACATGGTGGGTCTGAAAGGTGAATCACTTTTCAAAATGTTTCCCAGTATTCAGTTTTATGTTTGGCTGTGAGTGAGCAGAAAATAATTCCACCCAGGAACTTGAATGAATTTCTTATAAAGATTTCTAAGTCTAAACACATACATATATACTAACAACCTATTATTTGCAACAGCACAGTGATCCTGAGAGACATCCTTGTACCAACATAAGGAACTAAAACCTAACAATATTTTTGGCATGATCAATGTCATGTAGAAGGTCTTTGAAACAGACAAGAAGCAAATTCAGATTTCTGCTGTGTTACATATATTTTAAGCTAGAAGCATTCCTTTTTCCTTATCTGCTTTGTATCAGCAAGCACTGTAGGAGTGCTGATTTACATACACATAGGTCACCATTTCTAATTAGAAAAAAAGAGCATTACCATAACCATGGATGAAGGAATCCTTAACTGGCAGTTTAGGAAGAATAACTTAAATCCACCAAACCATTGTATTTCAAAACTTTTTTTTTTTTTTGTGATAGATCTCTTTAAACATCAGAAATTAATATTTTGAATTTCAATTCTCATTTATAAGAACTTTTTACAAGAAGTATTCTTAGATTTTGAGCAATCTTCATGTGAATGCCACATACACAACTAACTGCTGACTAGGAAATACTGTCCTACATTTCACCTTCATATGGAGTTCATGCATCCCAGTCAGACACCTACAGTTACAAATCTCTTTTCAAAGAAAACCAGTAAAAGCAAGATATTGTCCTCCTTAAACTACTTGAAGAAAGAGATGCAGTAAAATACCTGAGCAAGATTTCTTGTTATTTGAAACACGTGCTGGTCTTACTGATACCAAATACCGGGGCTCTGCATCTGTAAATGAAGAAACAAGTAATGAGTATGGTGTTGCTATTTATTTAAGAAAGGGATTAACCTATAATTCATAACAAAAATGTAATATTCAGTAAAGGATTGACACATTATCCAGTCTTTGTGATCTTTAGGCATGTTTGTTCCAAGGTTTATTCACCAATCATGCAGAAGTATTCTAACCACTAGAAAGCATAACATATCCCTGCAGTAAAGATTTTACCATTCTTTTTGACTGAAACATAACAAATAGGTGAACTTGCCAGGACATACATGTAACACTTCAACCAAAACATTATTTAGAAAGCAAAGGAGAAGAAAAGCTCAGATGAAGAGGAAAAAAGAGAGAGTTGCTTAGACAGCTGCCATCATTAGGCTACTAACAGTCTTTCCTCTCTCATGAGGTCCAGGTGTAGTGGGTTTACGTTACAAGGTTTTGGTAGCAGGGGGCAGGGGTGGTGTCTGTGAGAAAGACCTAGAAGCTGCCCTATGTTTGGTAAGGGCCCCACTGCTGACCAGAGCCAAGCCAATAAGCGATGTTGTTTTGCGCCTCTGTGAGAGCATATTTAAGACAGGGGAAAAAACACCAGCCACACAGCAGCTGGGAGAGTGAGAGGAGTGAGGCACAGCCTTGCAGGCACCAAGGTCAGTGTAGAAGGAGGGGGAGAGGTGCTCCAGGTGCCGGAGCAGAAGTCCCCTGCGGCCTGTGGTGAGACCATGGTGAAGCAGGATGTCCCCCGTCAGCCCATGGAGTACCACGGTGGAGCAGGGTTCCACGCTGCAGCCCGTGGAGGAGACCACGGTGGAGCAGGTGGCCCTGCACTGACGGAGGCTGCCGCCTGTGGAAGACCCCTGCTGGAGCAGATTCCGGGCCGGACCTGTGGCCCGTGGAGAGGAGATCACGCAGGAGCAGATGACCCGGCAGGAGCTGCTGCCCGTGGGGGACCCAGGTTAGAGCAGTTTTCTCCTGAGGGATGGACCCCGTGGTATGGACCCATATCTGGAGCAGTTCTGGAAGAGCTGCTGCCTGTAGGAAACCCACGCTGGATCAGTTCATCAAGGACTGCATCCCATGGGTGGGACCCCACAGCACAGGGGATGAGAATGATCGAGCAGGAGCGGCAGAGAAGAAGCGCTGTAGACTGACCATAACCTCCATTCCCCTCTTCCCCTGTGCCGCTATGGGGGAGGAGGTGGAAGAGGGTGGATGGGGGGGGAAGGTGCTTTTGGTTTCTTTCCTTTGTTTCTCACTTCTCTAGCTTGTTAGTAATAAGCAATAAATCTTACTATCTCCCTATGCCGAGTCTGTTTGCCCATTACAGTAATTACTGAGTGATCTGCTTGTCCTTATCTCGGACTTTGAGCACTTTTCATCGTATTTTCTCCCCGTTCCTCTTTGAGGAGGGGAGTGAGAAAGCGGCTGTGGTAGAGCTCGGCTGCCCACTCGAGCGGAACCACGACACCAGCATGTGAACAGTAGAGATGAAGCACACCAGAGGAAATTCTGCTGGCCTACTGGATGGTATAATAATATCCATATAACACTTTTAAATTGTTCTACTGGAACTGAGAAATTTTATTAGGATACCAAATCTTACCTCTTTGATATACTTGCAGACTAAGTGAAAGCAATGACTGGAGGGGGAAAGGTTCTAGTCTACTGCTCCCATCTCTTCTATAAAGGCATAGCCAGAGCACAACCCAAGAGCTGATCCCTGTAGTGGCTGCTGATGCTGCCACATGAGGAGGACTCTCAACATGTGAGGCTGCTGGGTCAGGTATTGTCAAGCAGCTTTTCTACAAGTGCTTAGTTACAAAGCAATCCACAACAAAATACTCTCCATTGTTAACTAGTAGCATATTTGCTTATGATGTCAAAATAGTGCCTGTTCTCTTTGCATACATAATAATTTTTCACTGCTTCTACTGTCAGACACGTTAGCCTGATATTGCACATGGAGTTGGTTGGTTTAGTGAATGCATTTTTATAAAAGGCAGTTTGAATAGACTTGCAAGATATCCCAAGTAGTTATAAGAGCCCTACCATAATACAGAATTGTCTTAACATCTACAACATATCCTATATACTTTTGAAATTAAAGAAAAAAAATACTGAATTCTACTTTTAATATAAGCAATGATTACATTAAAAAGATGCAAAACAAAATAAAAACAGATAATTACAACACAGTGACCTTCGTTGACACGTTCTGCATCAACTTTAGAACCATTTATTTATTGACATGTTTCTTCCTATAACTTTTTTTTTTTTTTATGTACTGTTTCAGACTGTACATCTACTGTAAACAGTGTCTCAGTAAAGAGTCGACATTTGTAAGAAGAAGAAATAAAGTGTGCTGGCCATTTATCACAGCATATACCCCTATAGATTAACACTACATTATTCAAGATCTGCACAACTGTTTGGTTGCAGGAAATAAAGTCTGACACGCTCAATACAGCATCCACATCAGTCACTTACTTGCTTTATAAATAGTTTTACAGACCTTTTCCAGAGACTCATCGTAAGATTTGACTGTTCAATGCTTTCACAGTTTTGAGTACTCTCAATGAATGTAAAGTTATCACTAATATCTAAGAGAAAGGGACTCATGTTTGTATAAAAAAAAAAAATACAGAGGGCTCTGAGTTTGACTGGATGTTCTGCATGCTAGTACAATAGAAATTATGTTGCATGCAACAGGAGAGCAATAGTTCAACCATTTTCTTGGTCATGAAGTTCATCTCAGAAACAAATTGTACCTTCCATACTTTCCAACATTTACTTTTAAGTTAAGCTCTATGCATTTTCTCACAGGAAGAAAGAACTTTTGCAAAATATTTCTTAAATCTAAATGAAAAAACCTCTCTCAATTTTTACTCCAGTTTAATTTTTTTTTTTCCGCCACTTCCCATAAGATGTTTGACTGCTTTTCAAAAAAAAAAAGATATCATACTGCATAGCCAAAAAAACACAGAGCCATTCCAGAGACAAGAATTTCCATCTTTGGATTCAGACTCAGTCTTACCAGAATGGCCTATATTTCTTTTCAAGCACTGCAGCCATTCAAAGAGATGCAGAATCACTGCTAGCTGGGTGTCAATTGTGAAAGAGCTTGGAAATTGTTTGGAAATACCAGTCTTCATAGGAAATAAGGAAATTAGGCAAACCAAGGTTTACACAAACTCTGACACATTTGAGAGACATCTGATGCAGTTTGGATGACACAGGCACACATGGTAAGAGGCCACAAGTTCAGATATGTTCATGTTTCTGGCAGCGAAAGACAGATAACCTCACCCTGCAGCTTAAAATAATAAATGCTTTGATTAACACAATGCTAAGACAGCGGTTTTAGTTTGGAGAATTCAGAAAGGAGATTTTCCCTCACTGTTGATATCAGAGGTTGGAGCTTTCCACCCTTCTTACTTACTTAAAACCAAGCTCTATTATTACCCAACCACAACACTGGAAAAGAAGTCATAGGAGCTTGCAGAGAAATGAGTATGGGCAGAATTTGGCCCATACAGATCAAAGACACTTTAGCTACAGTTTTTAGAACAGAGGTTTCTCTGTGTAAAAGTTGTGTACTAGTTTAGATACATGTAGCCAAATCTGTATCTGCAGATGAGAGAGTTAATTTCCTTCACAGCCCAGTGTTCCAACACCTGGAGTCTGCCGATCAAACAGAACCACTGAGAATTCTCTTACATCCAAATTTCAGTAAGGGGGGAAAGAAAATCAGTACTGAATAAACAAACAACTTGCAGCACTACATAAAAGGCTGTACCAGACTGGTAAAAACTAACTTAATTTGACTTATTCTATGCATGTAAGTCACTTGACACCCACACTATGTAAGTACTTAATTGTCTATTATTTTAAATGGGTTTCAATTGTTCCCAAAATAAATGTAACTGAGATGAGCACTGAAAACAACTGCTCAAAGCTGTGTGGACAAAAAAGTGAGTTAAAAAAGAAAGAGTGCAACTAGAAGTGCAACTATCCCTTCACTTACAACAAAGTGAATTGATTAATATTTATAGAGGCATACAGTTCTTCTGGGATCCATACAAACATCTGGACATTTTTTGTACTCAGGCCTGAAACCAGAAATAAGTGACAAAAAAATATATATTTATAAATGTATATTAAAGAATAATATTTAAAAAATAATATATATATATATATTTATTTATTTATTTTTCCCTTGTGCTTTAAACCAAGTTTTCTGCTGTGCAATCATGGCCATTTGGGAAACTGTTACAATTTTCACAAAGGGCTGAGCAAGCTCAACTACAACAGAATTAATTTTGAGTGTCATTTTGAACTCTCACAAAATCACTCTTTAAAATATACATGTATGTGTATATATACACACACAGTATATTGCAAGTACATGCATGATCTTGTAAGGATCGAGAATCTCCGAAATGAGGGATCTCTACAGAACCATGAAAACTTCAACAAGTTCAGTTTGAAACACGTTCACAAATTTGATGGAAAAATCTTAGGTTCATTGCAGCTTAAGGCCTTCTTGAAGGTCTGGTACTCTAAGATGAACACAACAAACCCATTTGTTTGAACCAGTTGCTGCCTAACCCCCAACTATTAAGGTTGGGCTGGCAAATGCCATGGCTAACCTCTCCTTTCAGGTGGCACACAAATGGTTCTGTTTAAACCTCTTGAAGCTGCAGATGTGAAGTCCAAACAGACAGGCTTGAGTCTTTAGCAGGAAAATGACCTTAAGCACCAGACAACTGCTAGTCAATAAATCCATGCCCAATTCTTAGTGTCATAATTCCCCAAGCAAGTGTTTTGTTGTTGTTGGCTTGCTTTGCTTTTTTTGACAGTTCAGTTGGGTGGCTTCAAAATGTCATCAGCACTGCCCTTTCAGGTGTCAATACTTGCAAGTGAATAACGCAATGCCAGTTTGGAGCAAAGCACTGCACTCAGGCAGGCACGTACACCTAACTAAATGGCTTCTGAAGCAGGAGGGAAGCCTAGTACTTGTAAAGAACTAGGACTGGTATCCATGTATATATCAAAAACCAGTACAATGCATATGTGTTCGGTACATATTCTTACATATTTTTCTCCCACCTCTCAAAACATAAATAAAAAAATAAAAAAGAGAGGCATTCACCCATCTTTTTTTTAGCTTCTAAACACCACAGCTATTACAGCTCAGTGAACCATCACCAATTTGATGAAACACTTCTCTGAACTCCTTCAATGACTCAGTATTTTTTTCATCCAAACAGCCTGAAAGACACACACACACTACATGTAGGCACAGGTATGTCTACAATTCACCCCGGCAGAAACAATTCAAAGACTGCCAAATTGCACAAAAGTAAATCACTACTTTGGCAACATTATAAAAGAAAAAAAAAAAAAAAAAGTTTATAAAAAGACCAAGATTCTGTGATACTAATGCTATATATAAACCTGTCAAAACAAAAAACCTTATTTTACCCACCTGAGCTGCCTCAGGAGAAGACCAGCCTTGAGGAATGTAACAAAAATGCAGCCACAAAAACATCAAACTAATACAGAATAATACTTAATTCCATATGCTGTGAGCTATGCTTTGAAAGCAGTGGCAGCAGGCAGCTAACATGCATTGCAAAGCACTAGCAAATTCTGCTTATGTTCAAGCATGGATGATTTCAAGTGTGAATTCACTCTGTGAATTCAGTTCAGGGTTCTGCCAACACAGAAATGCAGCTGAAAACAAAACAACGTAAGCATGACTTGACTTATGAACTTAGAATAAGTTTTAACATAAAATATTACAATGTATCATTACAATTAATATACTAACACATTTAAGAAATCAAGTCAGTATGTTTGTCCAGGTGTTCATCTCCTTCTGAATTAACGTGTACATTATTTGGCATCTCAAAAGGCATGCGGTTAATACACCTGCATTTGTGTAACCATTACTGGGTATAAGAAACCGCACAGCGAGATCTTTTAGCCAAGCACTGCTCTAGCACACATCTCTGAACTACACTTAAACGTGATGATACTGGATGATATTAGAATTCTTCCCTATTTGTATGCAAATTTCATCCACAACTTATTACGGTTATTATGAAGCAGAATTGCCAGCATATTCTCCTCTTCACTGCACAGCCTGGTTCAAGTAAAAGAAAGGCCAAACAAAGTATGGCAAAGCTCTCAGTCAGTTTTAGGAATTCATTTTATTCAGCATGTTAGCTAATTGCTGTCCATTCTTACAAAATTTTCCTCCCAGTTGGTCTCCACCCAATTTTGGGGGTTTCTGCAGCAGTGATAACACATTCAAGGAGGCTGACTTTGCAATCTTCCTAACCAAGTTAGATAAAACTAGCACAAATTTCTCAAGGAAATATTCTTTCTTTTTGAGTCGTGCAGACTGAAGAGATTTAGGTGAAAGTTTAAATCAAGCTCAGAACTTTGGGATGGTCTATTCACCTTATTTACTAGTCTAGATGAATTTACATTTCAATATCCTTTGACACTGTCTGAACAGTTTTCCTTGACCAAAAATAATGTTGCTTACTATTGTATAAACTCATAAAGTACATCAAGCACCAAATAAAAGACATCTTGTATCCTGATACTTTTTTGTACCAAATTTTAAAGCTGCCTCATCACTGCCATTTACCCTTCACTCTGGTTCAAATCCAGCTGTCCGGCAATGCATGAAGTTGCTCAAGAGTTGATTGCCAGCATGAGCTCATTATGTGTTCAGAAAATCCAGCACAACTCTTTTCTCTTTTACATGCCCTCTGCAGGCAGTTCCTGATTCAAGGATATTGTTACACAATTGCTGGCTCAGTTATTAATTTAGTTGCAAAAGAAAATGAAAAAAAAAAAAAAAAAAAAAAAACTATTTTAAGAGAAGAATAGATGCAGGGCAGTGCTGAATATTTTGGTGGATGAAGCGTAGGTGGATGTCACACTTTTTACAAACATACACATCTTTACTGGTTATACACCCTAGGAAAGGTCATATTCTCAGTTATTTCTTCTAAAATACAGGCACATACACATGTGATTTAATAAATTATTCAAATCTGCCGACTTCAAGTTTAGTATTAACAGGGGCATAAGAGATGTATAAGCCAGAAGAAGATCTGACTATATTTCATTTGTATTCAACAGTGACAGGGTAGGAAACATTGAAGTCGTGGGCCTTATATAAAAATATATTGCTGTGTATACTGTGCCACCTATTAAAAATCAAGTTCATTGTTGCTTTATACCCCATACTCCAATTCCAAAGCAGGGACAACTATCCCAAACAGAATATTGGTCTTGCTGCTCCATAAACAAAGCCAGGCATTCAGAGCTAGCTCAAGGGAATGCCTGCAAGGCACTTCATTCTCCTGCATATACTTATCCTGGTTGCTAGCAAGGAAAAAGGACATTTTACGGGAATTATGCATTTTAGGGAATCAGGAATTGTATGAGAAGTCTGCATGTTTTCTTATATTAGCCTAATTAGTCAATTAATGAAATTATATATATATATATATTTGAGCAGATTATAGAGTTGCCTGCATGTCTGTACCATTTTCACGTGAATGACAATTTGTTTTCAAATGAATTGACAATTTTAATACTATCAGGTCAAGATCCACTTCTGTCTAACTTCTGTCTAGACAGAGCAATTCCATTCTCCTGGATCTAGTCACTCTCTCAGGAAACTGTATTCTAAAGCAATCATCCCTAAACCACTGGGAAAACATACCTTTTACTAACTACCAGATGCCTTTAAATACCCAGTTCTAATCTTTCCATTTCAGCAGCTAAGCCAATTTCAAGTTGTGACCAGTTTTAATGTCCTTAGATCAATTGGGAAAGGTCCTCTCTTTCCATAACTACTAAAAATGACAGGAGAAAAGGAAGCCTTAAATTGTACTAGTCTCGGTCTAAACAGTCCACAATGTTTCTTCACATTTGGGATTCATTCCTTCCATCCTGTTCAGTAAAAGCTGCAACCTTTCTATGGGATAAGCTGAAGTGAGAGAGGACTGAGAGGGCATTTAGCAGGGTGAACATGAATACTTTCCTATATGCCTAGTTGGTTTTATTGTGGGGAAAAAAAGGTGGAAAACACCAAAGACCATTCGCAAAGTGCACGGTGCCACCAGAATCACCAGAATATCCAGAACGTGGAATAGACGGTATTTCTGGCGTGAAATTAAAAAGAAACAACAACAAAAAGTTTGCTTAGGATGAACATAGAATACTAGGCCAATTTCGTCACCTATTAGAAGCACAAAAGTAGCCTAAGACTCTTAACAATATGGTCAAGGGGTACTTGTACCTTCGGAAAATATCTTGAGAGTATTTATATTACCCCTCTACAATACCTTTTATTTTCCAACATCTACATAGATCAGAGTCTGAGCTGAGTTCAGCGGGTACCAGAATAAAACCAATCCACTGTTGCTAAAACTATGAACCATCCTGCAGTAGCTCCAGCTTAAGCCAGCACCCGGTCCCTAAAATTGTAGGGGGTATTAGCAGTCACCAATGTCTTTTCTTCTCTGAGGCATGTCACTCTAAAACAGAGCCAAAAGCACAACCAATGCTTCTTTCTTTAGCTGACGTACACACACAGAAAGTGTAATCAACACTGCTCTTTAAAGACAACAGTGGTGTTTAATATTAATGCAATGGGAAATGTTATGCTCTCTGCTTCCAAACTCCAATGAACAAATACACTAAGCAGATAATGTAACCCTAAATGTCTTAACTAAAAGCAATAGTTCCAGTATAGGTATAGTTAATTGCCTTAAATATATATTTGAGTTGAAGTACATACACATTGCTGTTAGCTTCTTTTAGGTCCTGTGCTTTCAATGATGACATTTTCTTCAAGTCGGAAATGCTAGTATTTAATTATAAATTATATCAACATTATGTTGCATATTGCATTTGTAGTATTGGACATCCAGAATATATTATCATTCATTGTCACTAGGAAACTCATTGACAACTTGTTTTAGCATGAGCAAGCTAAAATTTTGAAGTTACTCTCCTTTAAAGTAATTAAAAGGAGAGTATTTCCCAACACTTGCGTCTTTCTCTGTATAGACACATTACAGAAAACATTTAATTTCATTACAGGAGATATGTATAAAAGGGTTTCTCATCTTCAGCGTTTGTCACTTCAGGATTTTGATAGCTTAACTGTAAGCTTTAATGAATATGCATGCAGCTAGCCACTCTGATTGCAGAACTAAAGAAAGGTGTCTACAATTCCAGTCATTACATATTAGCACGAGAGTTACAGAAAACCATGATCACCTATGCTTCCGGTGATGTTCAGCTTTGTTTTCACACGGTTTCACAAAGCATTAGGTATTAAAGCTGCTATTAAATGGTGAGAAGTACACACAATCTACACTTTACACTACGTTCAGGGCTTTTTCCTCTTTCCAAGGATCTCAGAGTACCTGAAAAATATGAATCCCCACTATTCCTGCAATATAGCTACGTAGATATTACTTATACTGGATTCTCTGTAGAATTGTGCATATCCTTGCCACTGAACTGATTCAAAATAAAGTTTAAGTGATGGCTGTGAACTCAAACACTGGATTGGTGATAGAAGTATGGAGAGATCCCAGGAGTACAAACTCACAGAAAGGAACAAGTCAACCTTTGCCAGAGAGATCTTACGTAGATCTCTAGTGTCTTAATTACTTTGTGTCTATCACCTTATTTATGCTTTTTTATTCTACAGTTTTCAGCCTGGAGCAGACACCCAGAACTGCCTTCACTTCTTCATCACATTAAAAACAAGGCAACTGTTACTTCTGTGCTTGTGCAGATTTACACTAAGATCACTGACATTACAATGATGAGGGTAATACAAGAACCAGGATTCATTTCAGGCTAGAAAAGTGTAAAGAAAAACAATATGAAAATCCTCAGAAATTTAACAGATTTCTTAAGATATCATATCCTGATAAATCAATGTTTTAATAATTTACAAGACTATTCTAGCTGATCCAGTTCTCTTGTCTTGCTATTTTTTCCATACTGACATAACCCAGAGTTAAAGGGACAGCCTAATTTACTCCTCCTTCCCTATAATAGGCAACAGGATACAACATGAAGTTTAATCTTCTCCATACAAGTACTCGTGAAATCTTCTGTAGCTTCTGCCACAGAAGGTATAGGTTATTCTGTAACATGCAGAATTGGAATATGCCCCTATAAAATAATGCATCATTTCATAAAAAAAACGCACCATATCATAAGCATTTCCAGCAAAGAGAATTAAGTACACAGTTCTCAGAACTGTTTCATTGCTTCTTGTTCTGAGTTAAAAACACACACATCTCCCTTGTATACTGCTTACACTGCAACTTCAGACAAATTATCCCATATGATCTGTAATATGATTAATACAGTACAATCTCTTAGGATGAAAAACTCCCACAAGTGAAAATCCTTAAAACAAATATCAATAGCAAGCTGTTCCAAACAACAAGAGCTGTTTGTTCTCCTTGAAGGATCTCCTAATTCCACTGTTATCTGAAATTCTTCCCAAAACAAACTTAAACACAAAAAACCCTGAGCAGCACCCCAATAAAAACAAAAATTAAGAAACCCAAAGGTTCTTGATCTCATCTCTATGTTCCTAAACCATGACAACAGCAGCATGCAAAGCAAATTGCATACAAAGCCTTACCAAGTTCAGTTATGTAGGTGTTTCCTTCTGAAGGTAAAGGAATGTACTGATTAGAGAAGAAGCTGCTTCCGTAACCCAGGACAAAACCTTCAAGTTTGGTGTTTTGACTTGGTCGAAGATACCTCATGCAAACGGTGTCATCTGTTGCATTGATCTGAACTTTCAGGCTCTGTCTTTTCACTAGGAAAAGAGTAAAAACAAGAAAAGATCAAAATGTTTTATTGTGTAACTATGTATTCAGCAAAGGAATATGACAACATGTAGGACAGTTCAATTTGTTAATTGCAATTAAGAGTTGCAAGGTAGAGTCTCAAAGCAACTGAGTGTATATCAACTATCATGTAAAATTGTTTTCCAGTATGTCCATTTCTTCCCCTCATTAGTTTAGTATTATCATTAACTATCACATCTACGATTGCAGTAGTAGAAGAGTACACGAAGTAAATGAAAAAATGCAAGTATCTTTTCCTTTAAATACAGGAGTTATAGCAGTATTATAAGACTCACTGGTGACAAAATTGCAAATCAGGAGATTTTTTTCTTAGTTAAGAAGAAATTTAAAATGATGTTTTAACATGAAGTTAGCCATATTACAGGATTAGAGGATGAATAGTAACTATGTCCAAATAAAAATGTTACAGTTATGATTTATTTATTTTCTGCTGTGTTCAGCAGGAAATGTAATTTTCCAGTTGGAATTACACCAGGACACCTAGACTAACAGAAAAACTCAATGCAAAATTACAAAGAAGTTTTTTTCAATGTTGAATTTTATGCTTTCCAGAGGAGCAAGTAACAAAACTTTAACTTGTAACAACATAGAATGCATTCACAACAGAATAACCAACTTTATAGACTGCACAAAAGTGTTTCTTCCTCTTTTTCTTGAGTGAGGTAGGATTGGCTTTTTCTTCCCTCGTACTTAAAACTTTATTATTCCCTTGTCACTTTTAGGTTTATCAAATTTTGAGAACTGTTGATTGACAGTGCTCAAGAAAAAAAAAAAGAACAAAACAACACACAACAAACTAAAACAAACAAGAAACTAATGATTCTTCTCCAGTAGAACATTTAGGGTTACTATTTTTCCTTGAAATACAATTTTTTACATCAGACAGGTTTTCAGGCATTGCCTGCAACCATGAAGGCTGAAAACACTTTTTCAGGAAAAAAAAAAAAAAAAAATTCACCCTTTCCTTCTAAAACCTCAAGAAAACCAATGAGAGACGTGTCATCAAATAGGGTAGAGCAATAAACAAATTCCTTTTCTTTCTGTCTCTTTTCCTTCTCTCCCTCCTTCCCTCCTCTGTCTCCTCTCCCCACAGGTAATTGCAGACTGACGTTCAAAGTTTCTTCAGACCAGCACATATTGATTCTCTGCAATCACACCGCTTCCCTTTTTCTGGAGAAAATACGATGACAGCAGTTGCTGAGAGGCCACAGTCCCCATTCTCTGAAGATGATTTAGTAGTAGTGATGAGCACCTGCAGTTGTCTGCACACTGATTGAAAAAAAACGAAGCCAAACACTTCATGCCCCTTTCCTTTAGACAAAGGAGCACACAAGTAAAACTGATGGAAAACATGTGCCTCCGATTAGACCTTTTCTTTATCTGAAGACTGATCAAGTAAAAGCACTCCGCCAGGAAGCCATCCCAATTTTCCAAAGGCAACTCTGCCAGATTCTGGAAGACTGCAGGAGCTGAAGAAACCTCGGCGCCAACAGCATGACACCGGCCTGGGGGAAGGGCCACGGCTGCTTCCTCATCTGGGCGAGATCTGAACTTCTTCCGTTCTCACTCCGGGAGACTCCCAGCGTGTGCAACTTTCAGCATCAGCAACACTGCACGCAGCAGAAACCAGGCAGAAATCCCAACAGGCTTCCAAGCCCTCTTAATACGCTCCATAAAGGTGTTTGGTAAAGTCTAGACCCAAGTCTAGGATTACTGTCTCCAACTGACAGCAAATTACGTTTGTTAAACTTTAAGTAGGCTGCTGAACTCTGAATTACAATACCTAACTTTGGAGAACAAAGCATAAATGAAAGATGGTCTCCTTTAAATATTCGTGTCTAAGAAGAAAGTAAGGCTTACAGTATTTGATTCAAATATAACAATTAGATTTCTGTATTAAAACTTTTAATCAGACCCAAAAACAGACTAAAACAAAGATCTATTTTCATTTTAAATATACAATAATTTCACTTTTTTTGTTTTGTTTTGTTTTGTTTTTTACAATCACTTATACATAAATACCTCACAGTTATATTTTACACTAATTGTAAGAGCTAATTCTAATTCAAGATTGAATTCAACTAGTTTTGACCCAGTTAGATACTGTGCCTTATTCGTAAGTTATCAGTTATAGTGACATAGGAATTTTATTTCAGCCTAAACATTTTGAGTGAAGTTTCTAACAACACAAAGTCTAATGGGATCCCATGAGCAACATCTCCAAGGCAGGAACCTTAAGACCTTTTCTTTATACCTAGCACATCAAAACAACCAACAGAACTTTTAAGCTCAAAGCCAGTTCTAGTGCAACATAAACAGAAATAATGAACTTTTAAAAATTGAGAAGAAGGCAGAATAGAAAAGGAAAATAGGAGTCTTATTTAAAATTAATAGATTTTATCTAAAATTCTTGTCCTGTGCACCCTGTCTCGACAGGGGAAGTCCTTTCTTTCTGGTTCACTATTAAGCACAGGATCCTTTCACTGATTTTCGATATTATAACAAACACCACAGAGTCTTCACTGTATTTTGGGAAACTTTCTTTCCCTCTCCTTGGAGAGCTAGTTATGGTCTAAGCTCTGTGCTCTCCTTAACATATGCCCCAGAGGAAAACCATCTCTTGCCACCTCTATAAGCTCCTGATAACCACTTCCTTCCCTCCACACAGCACAAGCTCCCCTCGCAGAGGGATCTCTGCAACGACCCATTTCTCCCCTTGCTGCCTGACCCAAAGAGCAGCACGGGGCAAGGCAAACCAACGGCTTTCCTCATTATTTAGCTGCACCTATTTAATGGAAGGTAACTGTGCTAGAGCAGCAACACAGTTCACTTCGTATGAGTGCACTGCACTCCCTCCATGAGCTCCACGTGTTGTGGCACCACCAGAACTCAGGGATGAGCCACGACAGCTCCAGCAGTGACCACCAGAGGTGAGGTGGGCCTGTTCCTGACGTGCACGGACAGAAGTGCTGCAACCAAGGCCAAAGCCAGCTATAAACAGGAGATAATATAACAGTAATCTGTTGATCCCTGAGCTCACATTACGTGAGCTGATGGGCAGCAGTCATGTTCTCTCAGGTGAGGTGCAGTCAGCAGGGTTGCAACCAGCTCTCGGGTTGTCCTGACAGGAAAGTCCGCCTCGCTGAATCCCATACTCTCTTCTACCACTAGGGCCACTGAAGCACTAAAGGTTCGTGACTGAAATCACTGACAGTTTGCTAGGAAACGTAGCACTTGGGTGCCAAGGAGCAGAAGGCTACAGAGAAGGAGTCCAAACCCAAACAATGACAGAAACAGAGGGCAGCAAGCAGGCACAGAAAGCACTGTCTGTCTTGGCAGAGCCACCGATGCACTACCATGCTTGGCACAGACTCCTGGTAAGAACGGTCTCTCTCCCCAGAGATGGTCAGCAAGCTACTCAGTCATCGGGTTGGCCCTCTAGGAAGCCAGGCAGCCCTTGGGCCTGCCGACAGCTCAGCCCTCCAAAACGTTTCCAGAAGGTCTGAGGCAGACCCGTGTGGTCACCAGGAATCCACGTGGAGACAAGAGGTCTGCACACAGCTCAAGGCTACTTGCTGCATGGACACTGCTGGACTATTCCAGAGAGAGCCAGCCTCACACAGCACAGATGTAAGGGACTTCACAGCAATTAGCCTGGTGAACAGGGACGGCTCTTGGAAGCGCATTAGCAAAACAGGTTTCATTTGTGTTGATCCCACAGTACTTTAAACAAGTCCCAAAGAGAGCAGGCATTCCCATTCTGAGTAATATCATCTCCGTCTTGGCCACCACACAGATGAACATTCATTAAGCATGATGGAATAGTCAAGGGAAGTCACAGGAACTTGCAAATGTATTTGATTTTGAGAAAATACCCTTGCCATATCATTGTTTTAGGACACCACCACCACCACCATCCCGTCTTCTCAGTGAAAGAGTAGAGTGATAAACTAGAGTCCCTCAAATTCCAGTGCAAAAAAAAAACTTTAAAAGCATCTTACAAAAAGAAAAGAACACTTTCAGGCACAGAGCAAGGCAAGGTTGAATTTTCCTAACTCATACTCACTCGTGTCAGTTTTTGGCATGCATTATTGAAACTCTGCTCTTAAGTATTTGCATTTGTGGAGTGATTCTTTCACCTTCAGGCCATCACTAAATGGAAGATTCTGGGATCCATAGCTACCTCTGAAATACAATCTTTCCCTCCTAGCTTGCCAACAGAAATTCCACACTGTTCTGCAAGTATTTTCTTCAACAAAAGTCAATCGATGGCCAAAACCAGTATGACAAACAGCGCAGCACACGTCTGAACTAAACACACGTTAACTGCATCAGACCTCTTGCAGTTAGAGATCACTCCAGGGAAAGGATGCTTCGCCTGCAAGGGGAACGACTGTTAAAGGCAGCCCGATGAAATCAGCTACATTGTAATGGAACCAACCCCTGGTAACTCTTTTTAAAGAAGAAAATGGTTATAAAATGGCCTGAAGAATCCAGCTGGGAGCACCAATAGTTTGACTAGTTGGAAGGAAATAAAAGAGGGGAAAAAAAAAGAAAAAAAAAGAAAAAGAAAAAAAAGAGAAAAAAAAAAAAGCAGTCACGAATAGGCAACAGGAACCAAGGGCAAATGAACATTGAAACTTTAGAAAAAATTAGCTATAAATGACCTAACTGAAATTCACATCTTTAAAATGCAAAAGCAGCTACTGAACATAGCATATAACAAATATCCAGCTGAATATTTTGTATGAGCTTTGGATCCACTGGTGATTATCTGGAGTATTTGCTTTTTCTCATCTCTTTAATTATTCATGGAGCAACAGAGGAAGTGAAGGGAGAATTCAGAGGCACTGCTACCAACCACCTCTTAAGCTTACCAGCTAGCTCTACCTGATGGCTCATATTTTGCTACAAGACAGAGTACACCAATTTTCTATTTCCACTTCCATAGCAAAAGTTCAGTCAAAGCCCTTTTGACTATTTGACTTCTCAGTTCTAACATCCTGCTAAGAGATCATAGTTGGAAAGCAGTCTGAAAAGGCAAAACACACAATTCCTAGAATTACTACAAATACACTTATATAATTCCATTGCTATTTAGTAACTGTAAAGAAGTAATGAGATAAATACAGAACTGCTTCACTGGGCACGTTGCATTAGAACAACACTTGTTTAGTAATTCAGTGATGGTGACAGTGGTATTTGCAACCTATAAAAGCAAATAAAACCATCTGAGAGCTTGCTTCCCAAAAGCACAAACGAAACAATTTTGTTTCGGTTACACAGAAGGCTTTAGCCTTCGAAAATCCGTGTCCAGTGCCCCGCCACATCCTTGCAATACTGTTGGTAACAACAGGCAGGCAGTTAGCACAAAGCTGGCTCATTTGATTTTCATCTGTTTCAAGGAACGTGAGAGAAATGGGGTGATGAGGTGACTGGAATTTGAATTAACTGGCTCTTTTCTATTTCTGCCCAAAACCAAAATTATAGCTTAGCCCTGTAAAATAAACCATCTTCAGCTGAAGTGCATTCTATTTCTCTCGCCTGCTTAAGCAGACAGATCAACAGCTGGCTGATAATTCATTAATTGGTAACTGACACTTTCAGACCTAAGCCTAAGTGCAGATATAGCAATGAACTTCAAGAATGAAACAAAAAATGAAATGTATTAACCTTTTGTTTTGTTTGTTTGTTTTGAAATACATTTATCTTGGCAACTTACGTTTTGAGCTATCTGTTCACCTGCTGGACTAGCAAAAACAGTGCTGGGAGAAGATGCTCCGCTCCCACTTACTTTAGGATTCTCGTGGTGTGCTTCAAGTGTATGTGGCCACTTGCGAACATACACAATCCTGGTTTTCATTTTAATCCAATGAGCAAAAAGCCATGAACTCTGCCCTACAAAAGGGTGAATACAGCTGTACTTCATTACAGCTAATTTGGCTTCGTCATCAGAATTCCTTTTGCCTTACATTGAAACTGTTTAGTTTTCACCATTTCAAAGATTTTAGAGGGCATGAATGAAAGACCCAGCACTGCCTCCCAGAGCGCTAGACAAATGAAGCATACCTTAAGAAAATACATTAGCACCATCTATTTGTGACCACCACCTCACTTAAAACTTCTAAATTGCTCACAGCAGCGCTTTCGTTTTCCAAATCTGGCGCCATAAGTACCACCAGCCAAGATTTAATCTAATTTAATAATCTAACACTGCAAGTTTTGCTATTTTATATTTTTGTTTTCACTTTGGCTCCCAAACATGGAGAAATATTGGTTGTTTGGCTCAAACCCAAATATAGCTTCAAATGGGAAACATTTAAAAATAGTTCTGTTTCTATGCAGTAGAATAAACAAGAAACACTCCTAGGCCACAACCACAAACCAGGGAATAATTTCGGGTGGAAGGGATTTCTGCTCCCCTTGCTCAATGTAAACCCCATCAGATTGGGCTGCTCAGGGCCACGTCCAGCTGAGGCTTGAATACCTCTAAAGACAAGATTTCCATAATATCTCTAGGCAACCTGTTCCAGTATGTATCTTCCTTGGGGTTTAAAAAATATATTCCCAATATCTAACTGGAATTTCCCATGATCTTGCTTGTGCCCATTGCCTCTTCTCATATTGCTGCGCACTTCTGTGGAAAGTCTCTCTTGGTCTTCTTTGTGTCCTCCAGTCAAGTAGCTGTGATCAACCATCTTAGATTGTCTTTCTCCTCACAGGTTACATAAAATACCAGTGCTCCTAGTGGCAGAACCCACATGAATAAATCCTCTGAGTGATGAAAATAGGTGCCATACAGACTGCACCCTTAAAAGGGGTAAGAAAGCACATCTTATCACAAGTGGGTAAGCTGAAAGCATTATACATGGTTTTGCTGTTTGCAACTGAAATTCCCCAATGAAATGAGCTTTTCAAAAAGGTTATTATGTGAACACTACATATACAAGCCAAGCATTACTTCAGAAAAAGAGGCTGTCAAAATACAGCACTTCTACTTTTCCAAGCGCATATCTCTGTAAAAGTAGCCTACCTTCTAAGCTTCCACCCTACGCTCACAGGGTCTTTCTGCTCAGACAGTTTACAAAACAGAACAAAAGCAATGCTGTCCTTAGCCACGGACCTACAGTTGTTACATGCAGATCTACTGGAACATCTGTAGGGATGAGTAATCAAAAAAGTTCCAGCAGTCCAATTCCCATCCAAGTCCTAACACTCCCAGCCTCAGTTTCTCCCTCCCCCAGCCTGCTGGTTCTGTTCATTTCAGTGCCATTCGGCTGGTTCGAGGCAGCAACTGAGGAGCAGAAACCATCATTCCATTTGGAAACGCCACTTTTTCACTTTCAGTGACACAGTTTGATACAGAAATTATAGGTATTTCTTCTTTTGACTATGACACTTGAAAGATCAGACAAAGAAAGCTTGTTATTATAAGCCTTTCTATTAATAGTTATTTTATTGATAACTAGAAACTAGTCATCAATGGCACATTGTTAAGTTGTGAAGGTACAAACTCCCACTGACAATTAGGAAGTAGATGCGATAGCATCTGTCATATAAGCACAACTTGTCCTATAACTTGCAATAATTTAAAAGGGGGAAAAAAAAAAAAAAAAAAAAAAAAAAAAGAGTTCACCCAAGAAGGATGCAGGCGATAAAACTTCCATTTAACTCATGATGTCTGGTAAACAGGGGTAGCTGCGTTTCTCCAAAGGAGATCTTAATGTGGAAGAGGAAGCCACCTTATGTCAGCCAACAGCAAATACAGAATTTTAATTTTCTCTGGGAAGTGAGCTAGAAGAGGCTGTAGCAAGATAACTTCAAAGTAAAAAGTGCTTATTCTAATGTAATACTCCATACTGCATTTTGTAGCTCCTCTTGATGCTGAGAGAAGTCTTTTCGGCCAGTACAATCACAATACAAAAGCTTGGTCCTTCTGCTTGTTTTCAGAAATTGCATTTAACAGCCTGGAGTTGTCAGGTGGATGTTCTGTCATCAGTTGTCTTGAGATATGAGAATAATCTGTTGAAATGTTCACTTCACTCCTTGCCTAACTCCTAATAAAGATGCTTTTAGGAAGTTTTAAATATGTTTCTTCCTGTCTATGCCTGTAAAAATACTTTTTATTTGAAAGATAGCAAATTTTTAGGCAGATCAATGTTCTGAACAGCCTGCGCACAGCAAATAATACAGCATAAAATGTAATTTCCCCCCTAAATTACTTCCTGTCACAGGGCAATTTTGGCATCATGGAAACATGCCACAAAAGGAGTATAAGTACATTAAATATCTAGTAGAGAAAAAAACTTGATTTTTTTCCCCTGTATAGGATGTTCCTCAAAAATGTAACACGGTAATTTATAATTACACTCTAGTTGTGTCCAGACTTAAGTTATGAAAGTGATTAAAAGCAACAGAATTGTCACGCAATGTGGACTGACTTTCAGAGAGGGATGCTGAGATGTGGAGTAATACTTCCTATTCCAGAATACTTCTGGTCACCGAGGGCAGTAATTCAGCCAGTGCCAAAGACTTCCAAAGGACGAGATGCACTGTGAGGGCCCAGGGTCAGCCCTATCCCTTTCAGTGCCTTTTCTCACAACAGTCTTTCATCATTACTGCAACTTTTTCCTTCGGTTAGAACATATATTTCATTATCCTAATGCTAATCTGAATCACGCTGTTTTTAACAGATACAAACATAAGAGACACTTCTCCGAGAAGCAGAAGGAAGTTTGGCAAATTTGTCCTCTTGAAGTGTACTCCTTCCACCCTGTCTTGTGACAGCACTTATATCACATAGCTATACACTTCTTAAAAGCTTTGCCAGTTCCTCTCCAGTGATGACTAGAGTTCAAAGCTGAATTAATTCACTGTAGCTCACTAATACTATAAGATCAGTGAAGACAAAGCAGACATAAAGGTACAGTTGTCAGCAATTTCAAGGTCTATCAATCTAAATATACATTTTTACAAATGCCATTTTTCTCATCTCTTTTTGGACCACTCAAGCACTTTGTTGAAGTTCCTTTTCATTATATTGTTTACAAGGCTCCTTACACATTATAGTTTAAAATTATTTTTATTCAACTACATCTAGTAACTATCCTTATTTTTGAGGTACAAAGCTCAGAAGAGTCTGGATTTAAATGTGGGATGCTGCTCCAGTGATGCAAACCCCATTTCTAGCTTTCACTCTGCAGCCCATTCATTTCCCAAGATCTGTTAAAAACATATGGCAAACAAAATTGAAAACAAACAAGAAAACTGTTGTTTGAGAATAACCAAGCCTGCTACTCTGGTGGAAACAGGAATAGGAGTTAAACTTGTGAAAAATTCCTTGGACAGAGGCCTGACAACCTGTCTCTGACTTGTCATGATACTGCCTAATTTTTCTTTTCATTCTTAGGAAATTCCACTCATTTAATTTCTCAATCTGTAAACTTGTGTCTAAAGGTAAACAAACATGCATGTGCTAAACATTTAGCTTCAATAAAATTCAACATTGGATGATTCAACATTTCTAAAGGTTAAGTACGGAACAAAACCTATCTATCATTTTCAGCAGACAATGCCCCCTGAAAGTCCTTCAAGTTGAACTATTTTCAACAGGCATTACTTTTTGAAACAACTGCATACAAACCGCAAAACTTAAAAGGGCATTATTTGTCCACAAAAAAACACCACCAAGAACTCCTTCTTAATGAAACAATGTCAAACCCTTATTTCAATTTGGATTATGGATCACTTATTTGTGCTGAGAGAGCTTGATTTGGACCTGATAAAATTATCATCTCCAAAGCACTGTTCCCCTGGCTTTACTCTCAGAACTAGATGTTTATTGTTGTTTTTTTCCAGACTGGCCTGGCATGTCTGTTTCTGGGCTGATGCAACTCCACCTAGACAGAGCTGACGAGACAGTGCCTGCATCTTGCCCAAAAGAGCTGGTCCCTCCAATCCTGGCTCCCTCCTGTCCATGGAAATACGTCCAAGGCACCTCCACCCAGGCTGGGCCACGAAGAAAACTCCATCTTGGCCAAAGAACCTGACAGAATCAGCATAAAGATATTCAACAGAGGAATGCAGAAGACTGCTGGGAGGAAGAAAAGCCTCCCAAGTGTTCTACGTCTAACTCCTTTTTAAGCCTTCAAGAGCACCAGCTAATGCAAATACCAAAAGATAGATGCAGTCTTCAGACATGGCTGCATATGAGGTAGTCATATTTTAGAGCCGGTTAGCTGAATAAAAACATGGACTTGGTCTAAGAGCTCCTCCAGAGAGATTGCTCAACAAGACATTAAGAGTTTACAGAGTGAGGAACTCGGATGCTGTTGGTCTCACTCTGCCCACAAATCAGAAGCAGACTGAAGTCCACAGTCATTTATGCTGTTAACCTTAATGCAACACGTTTCTTAAGAACCTGTTCATCAGCGGGCAGTGCTTGGCATTGCCGCTGGCATTACTTATTCAGTGGCAGGCAACGTACCATTACCAATCCCTTAACACTTGTCAATGCATTTTTGAAGAATCAAAATCAAAAGAGTTAGTGAAAACAGCATTTGGACTGTAACTGCACTTGCTACTGAGAGAAGAGTGAAGATAGATGATACTTTGCAGCCCATGCTGTTATCGTGCATTACTGAACGCGCTGATAACCTGCTTCATGGATTGATGTGTACTCAGATTGCAGGTTCCCACGTTGCGGCAGTCATTTTGAAGTCTGTTCCTTATGTGTGATCACTCTGTATTACATCAGAATACATATTTTTATTTTATTTTTTTTCAGTACGTACCTTTTGGGTTGATTTGCTGTGTGTCTACTCATTTGGGGATCTCTTAAAACACTTGGGGAGCTCAGGAGTCAGATTTTAAAAAGGACTATGAAACAACTGATGGTTAGAAATTATCCTTTCCTCTGTGTTAGAATAAAGCAACTTGGATTTAACAAGGAAAAAAGAAGTCTTAAATGAATATTTGCATGTTTTCCATATTTGTAGAAAAAAATAGGTAGTCCTATACCAAAATTCTCTTTCTATGTTACTTGTTACTATGTTACTATGTTATCTTACTTGGCACACTCCAAACAGTTTAAACAGCAAGTCTTTGGCTCACTTTTCTGTCACACCGGCTTAAAAGATAGTTTCAAAGCTTTTTCTCATAGATTCATTTTACCTCCTCTCATTCATCAGATAGTTATTTTTCTAAAGGGAAAACTAGTGTTTAGGCAGCTAGCAGTGTTTGCAAAATACACGAAGAGGGAATTTGACATCAGTATGTATTGACAACTCTCAAGACATAAGCTCACCTACGAGTATCAGAATCATCAACAAATCTAGGTGTGTTTCAAGACTGTTGCCTTTTCCATCTGAAGACTTGATACCCAGTCCTTTTATGCACTCGTCCTCACTTCTAAACCAATCTCTTATCACTGATTAGCCAGTGCAAATGAACCATTTCTTTTGCACAGGGCACTCTAATCCGAATCAACATGACAAGATCTAGAGAAAAAAAGCAAATTCAATGACTAGAAGTCTAGAGTATGTGACCCAGGAAAAAAAAAAAAAAAAGCCTGAGCAAATAGGAGTTGTCTCACTTAGAGGAAAAGAATGTAGATAGAATGATGATGCATACATACAAGCATGTAAAGAAACAAACAAAAAGCCAGGGGAAAGCAGTATGAAAAGTTTCTGGTCCGTACCTGTAAAAAACAGAAGTAATTGGCATAAACCATAGCAAGGAAGAAAGTTGAGAAACAAACACTGTGAAGCTCTACAACAATCTCAGGAATAAGCACAGGGGGACAAAGAGATTTCATGAAGGCCTTTTCAGACACGTTTCTTTGTATGAACTAGTAATTTTCCACTTAAAGGCTATGCTTTTTTCTCCTGTACCCCTAAGTATATATCATAAACCCTCAAGAAGTGCTGCCCTCCCCAGTGCTATGCTTGAATTTCAATATCTTACTTCCTCTCTCTCACATGTGGATATTGAAAATCCAATAAAACACAAATAAATTATGTGAATAAATAGACAAGCATAAGAGAAGAACTGCCAGGAAGAGAAAAATATTACACTGCAATTGCTTGAGGAATGGCAAAAAAGAGCATCCAAGAAGAAATGAACTGTTCAGCCTAACCTCAATTGCCAGGAGGATATGGAACAAATGGTCACACCTCAGCACACAAAGAACACGAGGAGATTCAAAACAGCCAGCTCAAATTTACCATGCCCAGACTGTCTGACCAATCCTGCTGCCTCCTGTTATGCTATTACTGGCTTTGTGTACCAGGGGAAAGTAGGGGATGTCATTTACTTTGACTTGGCAAAGCTTTTGACACAATCTCGACGAGAATCCTTCCAGCCAAAGGGGAGAAATGAAGACTAGACGGGCAGAGGAAAAGGTACATGGAAAACTGGGCTCAAAGAATAGCAGCCAGTGGTTAAAAGTCAAAAGTCCCCCCGTCAACAGCCTTTCTGGTTCTCAAGCGATATCCACAGCAGTTCCTAAATTCATTCCAGTGGAGGAGAATGTTTTGCGATTTGTGTACACTTGGCAAAGAACTTGGCGAATAAAAGATGAGTTGCACATAACCATCTGTTTCCAAATTGACTTCCCTTAAGGGAGATAAATTAGTTTGAGACACCCATTCAGAAACTGGTGCCCATCAAGCTACATTCCTCAATCAGCTTTAGAGGACAGCAGTGCAACTGGTCAGACACTGCTGCATGCCTGATGCGTCTGTGAGCTCCAACATTTTGTTCCCTGCCCAGGTTTGATATTTCAGTAAACGTACCTTTGCCCACCTCTCAAAAAACACAGTCCAGTCTCTAGTCTTTGTCATAGGTTCATAAGAGAATGAATAAAAATGATCCAAAATAAGATTTATTTGAACAGAAGCAAATACCTCATTAGAAAGTAATGTAATAACCTATTTGTAGTAGAAACATCTAGAAACAGAGAAGTGCAATCTACCTGTCACATTGAAATTGCATATCTAGGGACTGGATCCATGGCAGCCGGAGACATTTAACAATTCTTGAATGTATGCAATCTTATCAAAATATGCATCGGACTTTACTACTGTCCAATGGGACTTCATTCCAAGTTATAAATCCCTCATTATGCTGTGTATAGCTGAAATAAACCTCTCTAAAATAATATGTAGCAAATGATGAAAATGGAAAAGGTATCCTACGTTCTCTGAAGTCATGATGGCTTTTTACTTCCAATATTGCAGCCATCACATGATCGAAGTATCTGAATTCTCTGCTCAAAATCTTCTCCAACATCCAAGATACACAGGACTTCAAATAGTACAAGTATTAACAGCTTTGGATATGCACTTGGCAATGACATTTGCACTACTCTGTGTTTTAACTTTGGAGCAAGTTCCCTACTTTTCAGAGGCAGGCAGCTGATAAAGCAATTAAATATACGAAGCACACATCAAAATTTCCGGTGTTGCTGTACGTCACATGCTAAACTCAGAAAGAAGATTCAAACTTTATCAGTTACCAAAACCAGTAACCAAATATGAAATGCTATTATACTGTAAGAGCTGTAATTTGGTCTTGTCCATGCTTTCCAGTCTATCAGCAAAGCTTTTACCTGTTTATTCCCTTTCAATTTAGAAAGTTATAGACACAAACAAACAACCAATAAAATAAAATAAATTTGCTCAGTATTTCCAGCAGAGCAGTCATAATGAAGTGGTTTCACGTCTGCTCTTGGTCTCCAAACTGAACATTCTCACACATGTCATAGACACTAGCTGGATACAGCTGAGTCCTATAAGGACCGATTCCAACTGCATACAGTTTTTTCCAGCTGGAAAATGTATCTCATCTTGCACCACTGGATGAGATGAATCTTAGGACCGATGACCTGGCTTCTTACTTAAAAATCAGGCAACATATTAAGAAAAATCACAGGTGACCCCTTTTGACATATATTGACACGCAGCCTGAGTTTGCAGATATCACAGGAAAGCTTTTAAAGAATTCAAGTAAATGCCAACAGAAAGAAGAAACAGATTTCCACTAAGTCCTTGTGTCTGGAGATAGAAATCACTATTGAGAAAAATATTTAACTATCTTAGGAAGCGATATCAAATTCCAAAACTTGGCAGAAATACCTTATTTAGCACCGTGAACACCTTGTGAAGCAAAGGCATTGTTAACTAGGCTTAAGAAAACCAAAATATGAAGTAATGTTAAATGGTTCTACATCCATGGATTAGAGGCAAAAATGGAAACAAATACATTTATAATAAGTTTATGACCAAAAAAAATAAAACCAAACCCAACTATGTGCATGACTAAGGGTGAAATACAATGACCAATCCAAAACACTATTTTTTTTTCCTTATTTTTGCTACTAAGAAACTGTTTCACCTATTCTCTCACCAATTTTCCTTCCTACAGAGGATATGTTAAACAATATGGAATTGACCTTCTTTGACTGTATTTCCAAATCCTAAACCTCTTTCATCACCAGCTCCTTTGTCACCACACTGCCTTTTATGTAAGAGAGCAACGAAAGCAGCGAGGAATACTCCCTACTACTAACCCATCTTTATATGTCCATATTTACTTATTTTTTCACTTTTTTTTTTTTAATTAATTCTCCATCTGATGTTTTATTGAAAGAATAAAAAATGGCATTGAAGAAAACACTAAGAGCTGCACAAAAAGAAGGTTTATGCTAATTTTGGGGCAGGATAAGGGCATGCATGCATATGCCCAGATCCATCAGCTAGGCAATTAGTGCATGACTGACTGTGCATTTTTGCTTGTACTTCACTCAGGAATGTATCCAATTGTTTGTGGCAAATTTATGGTATGTAGGAATTTATGTTTCTTTCATCACTGGTCTTGTAACCCAGTGTGCAGTAGATTACATTAATTCCTGAGGAATGTTCTCTGATTTAAGAGTATATGAAGTACATACATATTGCTTCATGACTTCACAGCATGTGAGTTTAAAGTATGAGATGATCTTTCCCAGGCCACTTCTGTTTGACAGCTCACAATTTTTTTAAACACTACAAACGCAAATTCAAAAAATACAAAGAATAATTAAAAATGACAACAACAAACACAGAAAAGCCAGATCAAAGGGGAAAAAAAAAAAAAAAAAAACATTCACAGTGCCTGAGATTTCTACACTGAAGTAGGGTACAACTAACAGATCTATCTACTTCCTTTGAAGTAGGTTGCTTGAGAATCTATAATTCTTCCACAGCCGTAATACTATGAGTGACATTATATCCCCTTCAACTATAGTAGTAGCATTTGACATTCCTTGCAAATTTCTGGAAAGGGAGCACAATAAACATCCAATACGTTATTTAGAAACTTTGCTTTCTAAGAACTCATGATTGTACATTAACAATATCCTAATGCTTTTACCAACTATTTGACCATGCAACTAGAACTAGGGAGTAAAGGAGGATTGGGAAAAGCCTAGAAGATGAAAACAAATAATTTTTAATGCCATATATTTACCAAAAGTGAACAATTGTGTGGGGATGTGTACGTACACGTGCATGTGCATGCACACCGCTGTGTGTGTGATAGTTTGCGTGAAATTACCCTCACAACTTCACATCTTGCTTACTTGTGTGCAGGTGTGGTGTAAGTAAGAATCTTCCACTGGAGACAAAAAAAAACACAAAACCTGTCCAAAATTTAAAACAAGTTATTTAGTGTGAAAAAGTTTGCATAACTGACGTTTCAATCCTAAAAATAATAATAATAATAATAATCTTATTTATGATGTTTAATGTAAAGAGTTGATACAGAGACATTAAAAGCTGTATTGTTACTACCACTACCAAATGAGTCACAGTAAATTCATCACCTACTACACCTACTAAGGAGAACTGAGTAACCGGTGTAAGCAGGAAGACATTTTTAATAGAGTTGCCAGATTTTACTTTCCCCAGAATTCAAAGAACAAGCAGGAAGAAATGCTGAAGAGAAGCAAAATTTGTGTTTGTAACTTTGTTGAAGCTAACAATACAGAATGCTACCAGTGAGGAGCTATTTCATGGCCAAGTTCACAACAGCAAGTGCCTGTTAATAAGCTTTATGACCAAGGAAGGAGACCTACTGATTCCAGCAGAACGTGCGATATCCTCCTATTTACCAAAGACAGCCTAAAGGAATTGCTGGTTCCCAAACCTGCATGAAGCCATTTCTCTAACCCCACAACATGCACAAGCATACACTGTGCTATAAATAAAGAACTGTGCAGTGCCACTTAATCCACCCACCTCAGTGTTCGTGTGAGCCAGCAGTAATGGAACCCGGCCAAAACATCCAGGTCAGACAATATGGTTTTCTTCCTATCAGTGGCATCCCACAGCTCAAATTCCCACTGTCTTTCAGACCATTGCACCCAATCCTTTATTTTCAGCATATGCTTGTGCATGTTGTGCAGACACAGTGAGATTGAAAAAGAGAACTGATAAGTGATAAGGCCTGAAGTCTTGCATTTTTTTGGCTGCATTTTTCTTGCTCATGTATAGGCTTGAACTGTGGTAATGAGGGAATCGTTTCAAAGTCAGAAAACAACCTCCTGGGACATTTCAGTTTTACGTATTTGTGTTTTTGAACCAAGCACAACTTTGTGTGTTCTAAAATGTTTCCAGACTTTTACATCATAGAAAGAAAAATTAACGTGAATAATAAATAAAAAGCAGAGGCAAGGAGCTGACAAAAGGAAAAAAGATTTTCCCTATGTAAGTTCAAAACTGATGTTATCCCACACACGCTGCCAGTCCTCTAAAATTGGCTGGGTTTCCAAAGTATTAATTATGTAAACTCATATCAAGCACTCTGCAGCCATTTATAGATTCATAAACCAATGTCACAACTGCTGCTGATAGGAAAAAAAACTATCACAAACTCTTACTGCTTTACTGAGTTATGCTTTTCCTAAGCAGATCTGAAGAATAATGCAAAACCTTTCTGCAAAACAAAAATGCAGAAATAACTCTACAATTTCCTTCCCACTTTGAGAATCCATTTTGCCATTGACTCCCCAGCTTGAATGATAGCACTGAATTACAATCCCTTATTAGGTAGGGTCAGGAAAATTATAGTGTTAGCACAACACAAATAAATAAATAAATCCCACCTGTACATGTAGATATTTCTTTATGTTGGGTTTCATTCAAGCAGATTTCGTCATGTGGTACCCTGCTGCCTTGACACATTTGTTCAAGGTCAAGAAAAAACAATTGATTCACTTGCCCCATTTATTTTTCTTCCAGAAAATGATCTGGATAACATTCAATCATTACAGTGAAGGATTTCAGCAGCAACTCTGAAGCAATTTACAAAACAGAGGTTAAATTTTCTCTGCCAAGCTCTGTGCAGCAGCCCCCTGCAGCCAATGCTCCCCTCTGGGTTGGCAGACTAGCTCGCTCCAATAAAAATGCATGCCTTACCTCCCTGCCTTTAGCATAGCTAGCATCTGCAATAGCTACTGCCCAAGTATTATCCATGTTTTATTCATTATTCTAAGCAAGTTTTGATTACATGCCTTTGGTTAGGCAATGAGTGCAAAAACCTTTACTTCTGGTGGCCAAAATGCAATTACTACTTCATCAATGGCTGAAATTCACTTGATGGTTCAAAACTTGGCCTGCTTTTTCTTCACCTTGACACATCTCATGCTGGCTTGCTTGAGTGGGGAGGCCAAGGGTTGATTTGGCCAAGCTGTGAAGACAAACAATCAGTACCTTTTGAGGGAGAGCAGTGCCAGGCAAGTTGGCCCCATCCCTTCCTACACAAAGGTGTGATTCATGCCAGTAGTCATTTTTAAGAACATGATCCTCAAAGCAAAGTAAGACAAATAACAATTTCATAAAGCAATGTCACATAACGTACATGTGGGCCTATATTGCAGAAAACCTAGGTTCAAACCAAGAGCATTTGAACGAAGGCCTTTCACTACAGACTGTACTCTTTTCCTAATGGCAACCCACTTCAGGCTGCTGCCTTTCCACAACATCCGTACCTGTCCCTCTGCACATGCATCTTAACGTGACACAGCTGCTCAGCCCATGCCAGCGAGCGAGTCCCCGGCCACCTCCTGCAGAAAGCAGCTGCTGAGAGCATTCCGCACCCACAGACGTGTTCAGCTCACCACCAGTCAAGTCTGCACTTGAATTTCCCCAAGGATAAGAAATCCACTAGGAGCTGCATGAACAGTTCCGACTTCAGCAGGTTACTGCTAGCTGTTTTCTGCCCCTGGAGCAGCCAGCCTTCTGGTTGCACATGCAATGTGCAGCACACACCTGGGAAGCCCAGACCCTCCAGAGAAGCAGCAGACCCACTGACCATTCACAGCACCACCGGGCATGCAGCCTGACAAACACCCCTGCTGCCTCCACAGACAGGAGCTCTGGCCAAACAGCAGCAGTAGGATTTCACTTACAGCCCTCCCTCAAGTGAGTTAGGTAGCTTGACTTGCTGGAATGGCTAGATGATACCGATTAGTATGTAAAAAATACACTGAAAATTAATATTTAGAAAGAGATACTTGGGAATGCGAAAATTCAAGTGAAGAGGTGGAGGATTAGACAGATTACCCAGCCCTGAGATCATTTTAGAGACATTCACATGTTCTGGAATTTAATCCTGGCAGAATCCACCCGCATGCATCACTGTCACACCACTGCTTGCTCCAGTATAGAAATGGAAATCTGGAATTACAGATTATCTTTGAACTTGGACGCCTGCCACTCAGTACAAGGTTTTGATATATTGTCATGCGATCCTGGGACACAACTGGTCTGTCTGATAAGGTAACTGATTAAATGGTCTGCTAAAATGCCAGGATTCTTATGGGTTGTTTTCATTTTCAGCAAAGGAGGAGCCAAATTTGCCATGATATATTTACTGACTGAAATCCCTAACCACTCAGTTATACCACATAAAGAATCCCTTTGGGACTTCTCATAGGACTTCACTGTCACGATGAGCCATTCAATGTAGGAGAAGTATTTCACACAAACCTGCTCACATGAGCACGTTCATCACTAGAAAGCAAATCTGGCTAGATCATTCCCCCTCAGGGTATGAAATTGATTCCACTGGTCTCTATAGATAGAGCAGCAGGGACTCTGGAGCCTTAGCTCAGCAGTTTGTGACTCGAAGAAAGCAAAAGAGCTCAGTGCAATTTAAGCTTGCTTAGCAGGGCAGACTAGAGCTCTTAATAGAATACTACCACTCATTTTAAAAGCACCTAAAGATCACAATATTTTGGATTTATCTTTACAGACATTAAAAAAATGTTCAATAGTTCTGGTTCTCGTTAATAAATATGTTTTTTAAAGGTTAAAGGACTGTATATTTTGAAAAATAGTCCCCCAAAAGATGTTTTGTAAACTATGGACAAAGAAACACACAAACCACATGTCATTTCACTCCTTTTGAGATATGTTGATACAACAGCTTCATTATCTGCTCAAACAAGCAAATTTCAGGAGATGTTTTTCTGTGTTACAATCTCTGTTTTTCTAGCCTACAGCTACCAGAGGGGTGCTGTTAAGCTGGGGACCAGGGGACAAAAAAGCATAATGATTAACTTGGCTGTTTCAGTATAGTGACTAGGATACATTTTAATAACTCAACATTGTTTTAACTGCTTGACACCAGTAAGTGAAAACACATGCCTCATTTAACCTCTGGTTAGGAAGAAGTATTACATAACGTAGCACAGCCAACAAATTTAGCAATGAATAAAATTTCCCCATTCCTTTCACAAATGTCAATGGTAAGTTCAGAAGGACACTGTAAATACAGTGTTCACTCTCAAGCGGATGTCAGTTTTAATTACCATAAAAGCAAACCTTAGAAAATATTGCAGATAACCACCAGCTAACATTCCTGTATACTTACCAAACAAAAAAGTTAGATAGAGTGACACTATTATTTTTCCTCACTTATCCCCACAGCTGACAACTGCAGAAACAAGACAGTTTTGGATCTGGTTTTCCCTATATCAGTCTGTAAGTCAGGCTTTTTCACAGTCCCACAAGGAACATCAAGTCTGTATTCTTTTTCTCCTGAGAAGGCAGCAACAAGGAGGAAGGTGAATTCAGGTTTCCTGAGTGTTTCCTGGAAAGCAGAACAGGACAGACCTGACTCCTGGAAAGTCCAACAAGGATGGCCTGAATTCCAGTCTACCTAGTGACTAATGCAAACAGTTGGTAAACCACAGAGGCCAGAAACATGGCAATAAAATAAATACAAAACAAAACAAAACAAAACAAAAATCACTCTTCTTTTTTGAAAATGTATAAAGTTTGAAGTTTATAATAAGGAAATGGCCTCAAATTCTTTTCAGCTTTAACAACGGAAAACAGTACATGAAGATATACAAAACCTATCTGAAAGAGAGATTATTGTGAAAAAGTGCATTTCTGTGCACATCTATGTTGTAACTGGAAAGTCAACTGGCAAAATCAAAATGATGAAATGTTGTTTTACCAAACACTGAGAACTTGGTCCACAACTGTTGCCTTCAACAGCATCTGTATAAGGTCCAGCTGGAAAGATGCCAGTGAAACAGTTTACAAAGCAGTACAGTCTTGTGAATTATGTACTGTAACTTGTTCCTTTGTGATTCTGTGACTTTGCTTTTTCATCTTGCTCTCAGATTCAGGATGCTCTGCTTACTAATTCATCCTCTAAAGACAAGACTTTTTCTCTGTACTCAATTCCTGTCTAGAAATACCATGCCTTCATCAAGGATGGAACATTTCTGTTCAATGGAATCATAAAGATTAGAGGAAGTATGACAAATTGTAACTCCTACACCTATGCACCACCACTTTTTCCTCCTATGAAGCATTTCCATCATTAAAATATTTCTTGTATGACAGTGTTTAACTGAAGCTTTATACGTTGGATGGCATGGCATACTGGCATAATGGAAGACAGAACATCAAGTCAAAATGCCTGAGTCCCTCTTCTTTCTGACGAAACACAAAACTCTAGAAGCTGGACATCGCTGAAGGGACAGTGGCTCCAATACTTGATAAAAGAAGACCCCTTCACAGCAAAATGAAATAACCACTAAACTTCCCTTTGCAATTAAATTGACTTCACTTACATCTGTAAAATGTAAAAAATGGTGTTCACCTGTACACAGGCACTGTAATAGGACCAGATATAAGTAGAGGCTTTTCTTCTATATTGGCAAACCTATTGCAATGAAGGATATACATAGGAACGGCATAAAGTTTCCATGAGAAAATGAAACTGATACTTCCCTGATTCTGACTAAGGTATATAGTGTTCCCATACTATGCCTACAACACTGCCTTAACTTTTTTTTTTAAGTCAGAATAGTTAACGAAAAAATTCATTGATAAAGAACATTTGAGAACAACTACACTTTCTCTACCATTCTAGTCACACACTTGTGGAGGGGAAAGCCAAAAATATATACACTGGTAAAGCGAGCCATGTGTGTTCCAGCCTCCTGAAGAGTGTATTTGCACACAATCTGTCCAGTAGATCCGGAAGTCACTGGTATCTGAATGGTTTACTGGTCCTGTTCCTTTGCAGCTGCATGAAGCAAGATGTTCCTTCCACCTTGTATCACTGCAAGGAAATCTCAGTCCATGAGACCAGAGATCAGGGTGTTTCAGCTCCTGGAGAGAAGACCTGAGCACAAGGATTCCAAAGTAATAAGGAGAAAAGGCTTACATTGAGAACCTGTTCACATGAACACGTTCATCACTAGAAAGCAAATTTGGCTAGATCATTCTCCCTCAAGTTATGAAACTGATTCCACTGGTCTCTATAGATAGAGCAGCAGGGAATCTGGAGCCTTAGCTCAGCAGTTTGTGACTTGAAGAGAGTAGAAGAGCTCAGTGTAATTTAAGCTTGCTTAGCAGGGCAGACTAGTCCTCTTAACAGAATACTATCACTCATTTTAAAAGCACCTAAAGGTCAAAATATATTATTTGTTTAGAAAAACATTCTGTGCTCCCTGTCAAACAGGAGAATGCTGTACTAAAAGACTGTTCTTTGAATGTTTCCAGACAGACAACGGGTAGGTACTAATATAGCTTTTTTCTTTTAGTGCAGTCCAATGTAAATAACAACCTGAGAGGCAGCTGCAAAGAATTGAATCAGACTGATGTTTCAACAATGCAATGGGAGAATCTTAAAAATATAGTTTAATTGACAGGAAATCAAGTTTTCCCCTGCAGCTTTATGCTTTTGGCAACTTCACTTCTGCAATGAGATTTTAGGACAGGAGAAAAAGCATCCCAGAGTTCATCTCCCACTGACTACAGTAGATCAGTAGCTTTGAACTTCACACTCATAATAAAGGTACAGCCATCCCTCTCTGGTAGTGAGCAGAAAGTTGAGATAAATCATTTAAAAAGAGCAGTACTAGAGAAGATTTTTCCTTTAAAAAAGGCCACACACACAAGGTTTTTCTCTGTTCAGTATAATCCTCTGCTATGAAAACTGCTAGAATAGTTTACTTATAGATGGCTTTTTTGATAAAACTGTCTTGTGGTCTATTCAACTTGAACAACAACTGTGCAGCAATTGCTCACAAACTACATTAGCAGCATGCAGAAAATTCCACATTGACTTCAGAAGATGAGCTTAAAATAAATAAATAGGAAGACACTTTCAAAAGAACATCAGGAAAAAAATCTATTAAAGAAGCTTCAGGGTGGGGGTGGGGGAGCAAAGAGGTGGAGCATGAAAATCACCTCTCCTCCCCAAAATATTTTTAGGTTCCCCACCTATGAAACTCATAGGAAGCCCTCGAAGTCCTGATTTCTTTATCCACATTGTCACAAGAAACTACATCACAGCTTCCTTTCTAAGCGTTACTGGTTGCAGCAGATTGCAGATGTGAAATCCATTACAAAGCACACTGGACTCAAGCAAGCACTTCTACAAAGCAAGAGCAATACGTGCAGTACAGAAACAGTTGTGAAAGTGCTGTTTTAATGCCAAGGTACTGCAAAGTGGTTTACAATCTAGATACAGAAATAATATTTTCATTTCATGCTAGGAGTGTTCTTCCTGCAGCAATAAAATACTCCTAAAATGCCAATGGCACATTAACAAGGAAGATAAAAGATCCCTATCAATGCTAAAGAACTATTTCCAAACTCCAGGAGAAATGAATAGTTCAATATTCACACAGGTCTGGGGGGATTCTCTTCTTGTGGAAAGAACAGGTTAAAAAGTAATTGCTTTTAATAAACCATACTTTTCTCCCTCAAAATGCATGCAACCTGACCTATAAAAGACAATTCCTATTCAAATGCTAACGATGGATATAAATGGAAAGCATAGAAGTTATTTCAAGACAGAACTGAAATCATCTGCCAGCAACAGAGAGTGCTTTTTTAAGTCACATTTTCTTCAAGATCCTGCACCACAGACCTGCACAGCACTGTCCAAATCATGATAAAATCATTACATAGAGTTATGTTGTTTCACAGTACTTCTCACTGGAGTCACAAGACACAGTGGAAACATTTGTGATTCTTTAATTCAAGAGCTTTAAAGTTATTCTCTGGTACCTGGACCTTGCCCTGTTGGCTGATCTTCTTTTATCTTTTCGATCATCTTTATCTTGCCTATCATGTTGAAAGCAAATTTCCGTGGCAAAAAACAAGCATGAAAAACAAACCAAGAAAAAACCCCACAACAGAAGAAAAACAAACAAAACCCCAGAAAGTTGTCATAGCTACTTGCCTCTTGGCAATTTCTGAGCATTTCCCAGGTTTACTGCAATATATCCACAGAAAAGGAGAAAGACCAATCTTGCCATCATGGTTAGAAACCCAAGCTCGCCCTGTGAATGGCTCTGACAGGTATCACACAAAAGTGCTGCAGCTGCATTTAAGGGAACTGTTCTCTCTGTGACAAGAGGCAGCAACACTTTGACACAAGCGTAGTTTACACAGTGGGAGGAGACAGGATGACATCATTCACTCCCACTGGAAAAGGAGAATTAGCATTAAAAAAATAAAAAGATTATCAGGCTCCCCCCACAATAAGCTTCTGGGTTTTGTTCCAACGTCCTTCCACCTCACAGGATAGCAGATTCATGTCTGATCACTTCAATTTCATGCAAGTAAAACCAGGCATATCAAAACCTCTATTAACTGCAAACTGATCCAAGAGGTATTTTCACTGTTTTATCCAAGAAATCTGGACTTCACATACAAAATTAAAATTCCCAGCACTCAGAAGACTGCTTGCTATGCTGAACTCAACAGTTCTGCAATCTCAAGATTTTAGATTTTGCTCAAGATTTATTTGGGCTAGATGTGGTTTCCTTTCACATAAAATAAGTCCTAGTTGCATTTAAAACAAGATTATAAATAGGCAAAATACGTATTTATGCAGTAAAAGATTTGTGTTTTCAAAACTAAATGCCATTTTTTCACATTTGTTTTTGTCAGGTTTAGAGTTTTAGATTTTCCTCTTTGTACATGTCTGGTGAACCAATGGGCACAATGCTCAATGAAAACAAAAAGGCAACATATCTCCTTCCAGGGGCTCCACCCTCTCACCAACTGCCTAATTGTAAATGAAAAAGAAATTCCATTAGTTAATTGCACTAAAATCTGCTTCACTCCACAATGAGCCAACTAAGCACAAAATGTGTCCTGCTCACAATTGAAAGGGTGGAAAGGAAAGGGTGGAGCAAAAGAAAAAGGTTACAATTGGATAAGGAAGAATTTAGTCTCTAAATATGGGAAAATATCCCTAAAGAGATGAAATCTATTAAACTAAATGGCAATCTCCTTCTCTGGTCCCCTGTCATTTGCCCTCCCCACCAATGCCAGAAGAAAACCTTTTCCTGATTTATTAATTCCAATGTGGGAATACTGAGATGTAAGCAAACAGGCAGACCCCTACCAAAATCTCCAGACTCAATTAACTCGAGGATCTTTGGGAAGATTCGGACCCTGAAAGCGGGTTGTTCTATAGGAACACTAAGAACAGATAAACACAACAGCTACAATTTGGATGATGGAAAGATGTTGAAAAGGCCATGGAGATGGATCGGAATGTCCCAAAACACTGACCACACCTGATAGTCAAGGAGTTGCGAATGACAGAAAGCTGGATACACAAAACAAATATGCCATTTTTTTCCCTTTTTTTTTTTTTTTTTTGGACGAAATACTATTTTGAAAAATACTCCATGAAACACATGCTGTTTTTCCCTCTTCAAAATTAAAAATAAGAAATGAATCATTTGATGGAGTAGTCTCTTAAGAGAAGTAATGGGAAAATTAATTCTTGGTCACACACTGCTGTCTTTGTATCACTCTAATGTGGATTCTAGTGGACCGCCTTATGGGCAACTCATTCTCCTTTTCCAGTTCACAGAACACCTTTCAACAAAGTATACAAAGGTCATTTCCTATTCAGGAAAGTCTCAGTGAAATATACCAGTTATTTGGCTACCTAACAAGTAGATTGTATTCCCTCTCACTGAAATAAATATAGTCCTACTCCTGCTTTCATAACCTCTCGCTTCTCTGTTGCCAGTTCCACCTTTCCTCTTCCTTCTATGCGTTATCCAAACAGTTCTTCTTTGTTTTGTGTGCCATACAGACATTTAAACTTCCCCTTAAAAGCCTGGCAGACTCCAGGTCCCTTTCCCTCTGACCAGTCCTGTAGATAACAGCTCTGGCCAGCCCAAACTTCAAAGCATACATTTCATCAGATGCAATTATAGGTTGATAAGCTGATGCAATGGTAAAATTAATGTCATTTAATTTTATCCTGAGAGTCCAAAATGAGTAATACAATTTCTCTTACACTTTCCCATTGTGCTCCCTGCATCTGCATCATCCATGGGATCAGGGGTTTTGTCTACTTCTTTCTTACAGGACTGACCTTTCCTAGGAAACCTCTGTTGCACAAAACAACTGGAAAAAAACATACCTACTCGTGCTTTCCTCTTAAATCTCTCTGCAGTTCACTGAACGCTGACTACCACAGTCAAAGAACAACCATAGGAAGTGAAGAAGTTCCTGGGACTTGAAGCACTACCCTGCACCACTGGATGCTTTCATAGTTCTGTTCAGGTATCCAATTTCTCCTCTTGTTGGAGGGCTGCTCCATAACCTCCATTTAAACAGAGGCAGCATCTGGTTTCAGTTCACAGAAATTAAAATTGTACTTCATGCTTCACATCAGAAATTATCTAACCCAGAAGTTCCTCAGGTTTGTCTCATCCATGTAAACCTGGAATTGTATTACCCATTGTTTGACTCCTACAGTCACATCAAAAGGAGGGGATTAAACAGAAGGTTCAGTCGGTGACAGCTTTGTGTTATTATACGTTAGCATAAAATGCAAGAAAAATGAAGTAAGGGCAGTTGTAAGAAGTCTCAAACAGATCAAATTTGTTCAGGAAAAGTAATGGAAAAGGCAAATGCATAGGTCCCCTAATGACTCCCCCTCTTCAGTGCCAAATTAATGCTTAAGTAGCAAGTCAAGTACTGAGAAGTTCACTTGCTTACCTCAACTTTCACTGAGTCTCTCTGGGGTAGATCTCAGAAACACAGATTCCAACAGGATGGTATCACAGCTAGTCTGGGAGCAGAACAGAGCTTTTCTAGTTCTATTTTAATAGCTCCCAGACCAGCAAGTACAGTAAAAACAAGAGTAGGGAAAGGAAAAGAAAGAGGAGGGGGGCAGGGGGTTGGGATTTTACATTTTGTTTCCAAATACAAATATTCTTTTGTTGAGATTTGGGCTCAGTTCCGTTTCACCTATTGGTCCTGATTATTTTGACAAGCCAAAGCCATGGTGACTCAACTCTCCACTTTTCTAATCTAAAACAGGGAGAGTGTGTAAAACAACCTTAAAAAACAAAATTCTCTCTTCCCTCTGTAAAGCACAATAATACCATCCTGAGTTCTCTAGGAGCGAAGGCTGGCGGTACACTTGATCTGCCTTCTTCCACAGTAATGCTGTTTTGGACTGTAACTTTCACCAGTTCTGTCAATTATCTGAGAAATGCTTTGGTCATACAGTATGCTATATAGATGTTAATTAAAGTTATCATTCTCTTACATGTGACTCAATTATTGGACTCCTTTTCTTGTAAATGTCACGGGATCTGCTCTAAAGGCCTTCAGGAAAAGAAAGACGCCAGAGAACATTCTTTCAGATGTGTTGCTTAAAAAAGAAGATGAAGAAAATAAGAAAATCTTTCGTCTTCTGAGAGGCTGCGATTACTTCTTTCCCACCCTCCTGACTCTTACTTTGAAGAGCAAATATTTGAACTCTCCTGCCATAAAACACAGGCTAGCTTGTTAATCTATTGGTCAAAAGTTAGATGTATCCCATTTAACATCATACAAATGACAGTGTCAGTGCATTTTAGTATCCTGATCCCGAACTGAGCTCCAGATCTCAAAAAAAAAAAAAAAGAAAAAAAAAAAATCAGAGACAAAATTGCAAGGAATAAAATCACTCAAAAGGGATGGACAGAACAGCTGGCTCTTGTGACACTTTGTTATACAGTTTATCAAATGTTCCAGCACTCACTCATTTGACACTTGTAATCTCAGCCAGTGACTCATCTTTACTAGCAGGCTGTGCATTTCACCACAGCTCTGCATGACATGGCGTGAAGTGACAAAAGCATTTCTTTAGCTTCTCTATTAATTGATTAACTTATCTTATTGCACCCTTCATTACTCGAATAACACAGTACACTTGCTGCAGTTGCTACTACATTATCATTACTAACTGTATAAAGATGGAGAAACAACGTAATCCCAAATTTGCAACTTCACCCCGATCTCAGTATTCCTGCATTGTTTTTTCCTTGTGCTGTGTTTTGCCTTTTACAATTATTTCTTAACATTCCAAAGTTCTGTAGTGACCTGCAATTTTCTGCGTTGTCTTTCATGTTACAGACTGTGTTGCCACTTTTTAAAATACCACCCAGTAAGCCTTGCTGTTCAGCAATACCAGGTCTGTCTTCCCAGGGCAATTGCTCCAGCCCCCGACCACCTTGGTCACCCAGCCTGCCTAGCTTCCTCTGGCCCTCCCTTGAGACCATTAAGTGGTTGCCCCAATTTTGTGTCCCTTAAACCTTGCCAAGAGTCCACTCTTTCACCTAACCAGGTCCCTGACAAAAAAATTAAAAGGACAGGTCCTAAGATACATGTAAGTCTCTGTGGTACTCCACTTGTTACCAGCATCCAGGTAGAGTAAAATCCATTACCTACTACCCTCTGAGGCCAAACATCCAACCTCTCACTTACCCAACTAGCTGATCACACTCCGTATGAACCACTTAAAATAAACAGATGTATACTCTGCAAAATACACTGTGTGTGCCATAATTTAATATATATTTTAAAAACACTACCAAGAAACTGGCTTCTTTGAACAAGTACTCAACACATTTAAATATTTATACGAAGGGTTCCTCCTCCAAAGGCTTCCCTGTCATTATTATATCTTAGCCGAAATAATCTGCCTAACCTTATACAACACTCATATCAAAAGCTTTAAGGACCTAACCTGCCCTTTGGAGCACTGTGTAGTTGAGTACTGCAGACACTGCTGTCTGAAGAAAGCTCCCTTCATTTCTTCTACCACCAACACAGCTATGCCACTTGAGACAGTTAACACAAATGCAGCCTCTCCACTACTCCGCAGTGTCCCTTCCAAACACGTCCTGTCTGTCTCTCCTGCCATCAGGCCTTTACATACTCTAAATATTTCTCATTGTCTGAAAAAAAAGCCTCTGTTTATGCTGAAATACAAGCAACAGCAAAGAGCAAAACACAGAAAGGAATGTGACAGTAATGAGCTCCTTCAACACAGTAATTGCATGAATCAAAAAATGTACATACATAAATTTTCCGGGATTACACTTAATTTAGGACAGCCTAAATTCCTGTGGATAACAGATGACTCTCAACATGCTTAAAATGTGTGCAAAGATTTTAAGCACCAGCTCTATCTTAGGTAGGTTGCTTTGGAAGACGTGCTTCATCATCCATGCTACAGGGAGTCTGCCTCTCAATATTCATTACTATCTTCCACTGCAGAGTTCAGCCTCTCCTGGTCTCCTTCAATCTCTCTCCACAGAGTATGTTCTGACTCGTGAAGATAACGTAAGATCACAGTCTCGATTAGTGAATTCAGATGTGAAGTCTGGAGTCTATTACTGCAGGGTAGGATAGGATTAAAAAAAAAAAAGCCTGTTTTTACATTTAGAACATGAATGTTGATGCCAATGGCAATTTTGTTGTGATGAAGAGATATCTGTTTTTAGCACAGATCAGCAGGAGCACCCAACTCTGAAAATAGTAATGAAACACTAATGACTGATTGCTCTGATGTTTGCCAAGTTATACTATAGGGTGGTCATAAAGGAGTATGAATACCATGTGTCATATCACATCTCTCTGATGCAGATTGCAAATTGCAAATTATTGTCACACAACAAACTACGCTGCCATAAAGAATGGTATCCATTCCTCACCGCTCAGTCACATCCTCGTCAAGAACTTCCAACTTCCTCCTCTAAACCACCTCAAAGAGATACAACACGCTTCCTTCTTGCTCCACCCATCCGCACATTTTCTGTGCCTTAGGCCTGTAACTGGATTGCTCTTTAGCTGCTCGTAAGAGAATTTTCCAATTCCCACCCTCACCCGAAGTGCTCCCATCTCCTCCACCAGCGATGCCACCTTTGGACGCTAGAGAGCAGCCTCGAGACAACTTTTAGCCAGCGGGGAGCCTTCCAAGGCTTGTTGAGCCCTTAATCAACGCGGAGCTCTTAAAATCTGTGGAGAAAGGCAAGCAGCAGGTGAGTGATGTAGCCGGTACTGGAACACAGCATTTTATTTCAAGGTCAACATGGCTGTGGTTCAAAACTTTGGGAGGACTAATACCTACCTGCCAGCTTTTTACACTAAGTTTTTAGCCAGCAAACTTTCACAGAGCCTGCTGCAGAGCTTCAGAGTTAGCACCAAAGGAAGCAAGGGTTTTGAGAGCTGGACAGCTTGATTTGTATGGTGCTGTCCTACACAAAATAATCCATGCCTTTCAGAAAGGCTAACTAGCTTGGGCATGGTGCTACTAACCCAATAGCTCCTCCTGCCTACCCACAGACTGTGCTGTTAGTGGGTTGGGTTCCTTTTTTCATTGTCCTTCAGTGTTTCATGATGTCTTCCAGCACAGGCTCTAAGGACAGAACGGGGATGGAGACTAAACTGCTCTTCCTTTAACAGATGTCATCCCTCGTATCTGAAACAAGGCAATACAAGGAAGTGTACAAGGCTGTTGCCTGTGTTTGTTGACTTAAAACAGAAAACCCAAGTCTCCCCATGGCTGTCACTTCACATCATGACAGCACGCAAGAAAACATCAGACTACAACTCAAAGTGGACATACATTTTGCCTTGCTACAGTTTGGGAGCTAAAAGAAATGCAACTCAGAACGAAGCCTGGCCTGCTGCAGGGAGAGCAGGTGCAGCCTTACACAGCACACAGCCCTCTCCCTTCCTTTCCCTCCATCAATCATTCCAACACTCCGACAGAAAGCCAGGGAAAACCCTGGATATAACTAGAGCAAGTAATAAAAGCAAAACATTGTTAACGGTTATGAAGAACAGCAAAGAAGTCTCACAGTGAGATGGAGAAAGACAACAAGAGGTTTAGTTTTATTGAAGGACACTTATTTTCTTGGCATAAGGAAATTATTTCTTTGGCTAGGATGCAAAGAGAGATGATGAATGTATGCAAAGACAGGAGGGAAATAATTCATGTTTGTTCCCCTCTCCTTATGAGTCACTCTGGCCTAAAAACATCTTCCAGAAACTTTTTGGCTGAATTTGGCTATATTAGGTTACAATGAACATCACCGGGTTTATCTATTTCAGAATATTGTGAATAACTTTCAAATGTGGTTGCTAGTCACTACTATGTGCAGAATTTAAACATGCAGAAAACTCTGAACTGTACGCTTCATTTTAAGCTGAAATGGCAGTTAATGACCAACCAAACTACATTATTCTGAAGTATACAGCAAAAGTACTAGCAACCACTTATAATGTATATATTATAATATTATAATGTATATAGTATAATATTATAATGTATATATCGCTCTCTATAGGTACCTCAAGGGAGGCTGTAGCGAGGTGGGGGTTGGCCTGTTCTCCCATGTGCCTGGTGACAGGACGAGGGGGAATGGGCTTAAGTTGTGCCAGGGGAGTTTTAGGTTGGATGTTAGGAAGAACTTCTTTACCAAAAGGGTTGTGAGGCATTGGAACAGGCTGCCCAGGGAAGTGGTGGAGTCACCATCCCTGGAAGTCTTCAAAAGACGTTTAGATGTAGAGCTTAGGGATATGGTTTAGTGGGGACTGCTAGCGTTAGGTCAGAGGTTGGACTTGAGGTCTCTTCCAACCTAGAAATTCTGTGATTCTGTATTCATACCTTTAGTAGTCATCATTATCCTCTTTACCTAGAGACAAAAAAAAGAAAAATATGCAACCTATAGCAGCAGAGCACGTACAATTTATTAGAAGCAAATTTAACCTGGGATTAAATAAGAAACTGCAAGTGATGGTGTTCTGTCTTAAAAAAAGATTTATATACCAATCTTAGAGTATTTTACAACTGTACATCTCATCAACTCTAAATCATGATAGTCTGCATAATGACCAAGTACATTACCTGCAGAGGAAAGGGGTGGTGTTTCACTTCCAAAATGAACAGCAACAGCAAATTTCCAGCAGGTACCTCCCAAAGCTCTGTCGGAAGATTCTTTTAATACCACGTACTATCCTTAGCTTTAGAAAACAATGTGGCCCCAAAGAAATAGCTTGGCCAACAGTGCATGAAGCTCAACATCCTTGCAAAATGTAAAGAGAAGGGAAATTACCAGTCCTAACCTGGTCCTCTTGACTAACCAGGCTCTATTGGCTATGGTGAGTTACGTGCAGATGGGGAGTCTTCCGCCAGTTCAGTTGCATCTGAAATAGTCCAGTCTGTGTTACCCATGATATCACTATGACATCTACAAAGTGTCACTGAGGACGATCAAACGATGTATGAATGCATATACATATGGGAAAAAAAAAAAAAAAAAGCCCTGTCTAGCGTAAAAATAAATATTGCTCTGGAAAACTTTTCCATAAGTTCTGAATTTAAAGTACTAATGAACAGGTAAGGAAATTCAGAATTCTCCCTTCCTCCACATGAAAAGGTACCATATATTCATCCAGCGTCTAACACTACCTACCCCTTTGTTATTCGGTGACTTCATCAAAACAGCTGCCATTGTCAGATGGAATACAAAAAGTTATGTTAGGAAGAAGAATGGCACCAAATTCAAATCATAGAATCAGTGAAGTCACCAAGATAAAACATCACACTTTCTTCACCCACTTTGAATAACAACACACTGAATTTACCTCAACTTCCCTTAAAAGAAGCCTTAGTGTTTGGGAGACCAAGTGTTTGGGAACTATCTTTGCACAGAATCCGCATTCCAAACTGTTTGCTTGTTTAAAAGCCTGTAATACCTTTTCCATATAAATCTGAAGAGACAGTACAAGGGATGTCTTGAACCTGCTTGTGTCTCAACATCTTGAAAAACTATCAAGGAACATTGATAGGGAATCTGAAGTGAAAGTTTTCAAGAGCCCACAGTCTATAGAAGTTGGGAACTGCTATAGAGACATGGACGTCACCTGGATTACAACCAGGTGTAACAGCACATTTTGAAAAATCTCTTTTTGCATCCAGCTTCTTCTTTAAAGAATTGATACTACTATTTTTCAAAGAGAATCAGCATCTGTGTTCCTTTTATGCTAAACAGAAGTAAACATATAGAAACATGCACCCAAACGTGCTCACTTCAAAACTTCTCTCAAAACCAGTGTTTTTCTATTTTTGGGTGAGAGAGGTTGACGGGATATAGATCAAGAGCATTCCTGAACTGAGCGCAAACTGCCAGATGACCCTCAACTATGAATTCCCCTGTTTAGCCACAAGACAAACACATTACTGGTTCAGTTATAGTATTCTGCCAGTTGGCGTTAGCCAGAAAGCAAAGGGATATTTTTCAAGAGAAAAAGAGACTGCTTCCAAACCATTCCCGGTGCCACCGCAGACCAGGTCAAGAACTCTGAGCACATGTATGGTTTGTTGTGTTGTCACCTGTCAACACAGACATGTTTGCAGAGGACCCTGAGCTGCTCTCAAATTAAAAAACATAAAAACACTGGAAAATCAAGTTTTCTGGATAGGACCCCTATAGCTTGAAAACCAAATCTTCCTTGCCAAGATGCAAAAAGCCACAGGGCAACTGCATATACTGTTATCCCCTAACAAGAAAATGAGAAATTTGGAAGACTTTGTAGATGCCCAATTACATTCCACTCCAAATGGGAAATGTAGTATGAATAAAGCTGAACTGGTTAACATAAAAAACATATGAGTTTTGTTTTTTATTATTATTCTTAACAAGTCATTTCCTACTTTGAGGCTGACATAAGCTGAGCTGTCAAAACTTATGAAGAAACAACTATCACTGGGTAAGGCTGTAAAGGCAGAAAACAATTACAATACTCTTTTCTGAGCTTATTTTGATGAAAAAGAGAAAACGTACATGTGCAAAATAATTAGTATTCACAGCAATCATGGTTTGTCCAAACAGAATGGATCCCATTACTCTTACGTATTGAAATCACTTATAAGTAAAAAAGTGCTCGTGCTTTCCTGTGGATTTAGAGTTCCCTAGCCCATTCAGGAAAGTACTCATAGCTTCAAATTCCTAGTGGGAGGTGTCTGGCTTTTAGATGCATCATAAGAACAGCTAAACAGCTTATATTCACCTATATAATAACTCTGGTAATACCAGGAGATTTGGTTTGGAAAATATGGAACATAAAAGGGCATCAAAAGCTCTCAAAAGCCCCCAGAGAGAACTCCAAGAATGGAACATACAAGTTGCAGACTAATGTTATACAAACTAGTTTTGCTGTTGTCGCGATGTACCACCTGGTCTTGACTACTGGGATCATTTACAAAATGGAAACGAATGTTGTGATCTCCTACATGTGTACACAAGCATAGCTCTCGTAACAAGCCTCCCCTCTCACAGTGAACTGTTTGGTCATCTGTCACCTGCCCTAAGTATTTGCCTTCAGGTTATCAAAAAGAGAGTCAACGACGTTAAGAAGAGAACCTAAAATGCCAGAGGCATCGCTAAATGATTGGGATCAGTACAAACACGGAGTTAACTTCCTGAGTCAATTCTTCACTCAGTCACTTCATTCAAGATGTTGGCTCAACCACAGTGAATCAGTGACAAGGGAACATGCGCTGCAAGTGTGGAGTGTTCACAGAAAAGTGAAAAAACAGCAGAATGGGAGGAAGGCAACCTCTCTGACACGGTCACTGTGTGCAGAAACCAAAACTAGCCAGGTTTTGGGTCCGATGTTTGTGTGGGTTTCCTCCCCTCCTCTTTCTTCTATAGAAGAGCTGAGAAAAGTCAAACATGACATGGACTTAAGTTCGCTGAAATTCCTCAGGCATTGGTTATGTACTTTCCACAGATGTTAGCTGTTTTCAAGTGGAAATTACAGTGTCAGACACTATTTTCTCAGAAAAACAGTTATAAACTCTTTTGATCAGAAGAGCTTTAGTTCATTTTCACATGAGTCAGGGTGAACAATTTCTAGATGGCCCTTTGGGAACAGCCTTTGGATGTGAAAAGCCACAAGTTCTTCAAGTAGCATGACAATAGAAAAACTGGAGGTATCTTCTGCAACATGAAGCTGGGGGAAGGGACTGGTGGGAAGAAATGAATGAGGACTATAGGGATTTTCCAAAAGAGCATGTGAGGAAGCAGCCAGTAACATGACATAGCACACTTATTTCCCAAACAGCATTCAGTCTCTAAGGTACAAAAAGGGTTTTTCTAGCTTTCAAAACAACTAACAAAGCTGCCAACTGTTACTCAATGCATCATCAAGTAAGGGAGGGGTGTGTGTGTGTGTGAAAGAGAAGAGACAGAGAGCACTGATCTTTTACAACTTTAACCAATACGGTGCAATTACGGTGAAGTTACAAGTGAAAACTCCAGACATGTATCCCAGGGTTTTCTTCTGCAGGGTACTGTATAGCTGGATTAAAAGCTGTACACACAAAATTGCAGGAAAAAAGTGCCATGAGATCTTGGTATCACAATCTTCCACAATAAAGATTATAAATGCAAGGGAGGTGGAGGAAGTGCTTTTATTTTAACCTTCTAGTCATTAGACAAGATAAATACAATACCTGGCTGAATTATAGCATCTATCATTCACATCAGCACTATCATGGTGGGCCTTAAAAACTAATAATGGTGGGAGATGTTCCTCAACAAATGCATTTAATGGAGATTGATGACTCGTTATTAACAGTTCAGATGTTTATTTTTGGTCCCATTAGTTACAAACTTACTGTCAAATTTACTTCTCAATTCAGAGAAATCAGAAAGAATCTCAGAGAATCCTGAGGATGAAAACCAAGAGTAGAGAACAAGTTCTGAGAATTAAAACCCCATAAGAAGAACAGTGTTTCTTGCAGCTCCTGATTCTAACAACCTACATCAAAAATCTCATTTAAAAAGCCTAAAAAGTCGAGAGGAGATGAAAATAAATCTTCACATGTTCCTCAGCAAATCTCACGATTATGAGATGGGCTATCTATGGAAAACCATGAGGAGAGCGCACTATCATTTAGTGGCATTTAGTGCCAACATTATTTGCCACCACCTGACCCTGCTTTTGTGCACAAACTTAGTTGCCTCAGGTCAGAATTCAGAGTACATCTCAAACCCCAAAAGGCACAACTGTAATTGTTACCTTTAAAAATGATAATTGTAAACACACACAGGACTTAAGGTTTTTAATTACTTTGAGTCTCATTATACTGTAGACACAGAGTAATTGACGTACATTGACGTAATTGAGTAAACCCTCCTGTGAAGAGTTTACCTGGTTAAAAGCCTCAATCCGCAGTCTCCTCCAATTCTGCTGGAGGACCACAAAAAGGAAGCAAGACCTTTCACAGCTAAGGATGTATTTGTTGAGCAGCTTGTAGCTTTTGAGGGAGGAGCTTCTTCTGTTACATTTGCTATTAAAAATAGAAAACAAATGACACTCCGACCCCCTCCAAAAATCCAACCAGTATATCATCAACAATGAGCAGTTCATAAATAATAAACACAAAAGGAATTTTCTTATCCATCCAGTTAAGTGAGCAAAGTTTATCTTTCTTTCTCATTTGTCTTCTCTTTTCCTTCCTTATCTAGAAAAACAATAAGATAACCAGCATTCCCCCTACTTGCTCTATTTACATCACTTCATGCTTGCTGTCTTACTGACATCATGGCAAAAGCAGTGTTGGCCAATTACGACATTTTTGTTGCATTCCTCTTTTAACACTTTGATGAAGAAATTTAGTATAAGAGCTAGATTCCTGTAAAATAATGCTTAAAATAATCATACTAAACATCTTGAAGCATCAACCTTGCACGTTGCCAAAGGTCAAAATGATCCAAACAAACTGCAATAAAGATTTCCCTGTTTCAGAACATAATGTTTCATTCCTTTTGCCTTCATCCAGCTATCAAGATACGCACAGTTCTTGCTCTGAAATGACTAAGGCTTTTGTAAAAATAACTCTTTTCTTCCTTCCCAACGCAGCTTCATACCTGACTCTCATAAAACATTGGGTATACACGTAATGCAAAAATATTTATTAAGACATTCAAAACCAGTTAATAAAAATATATCAGCAGCAGCCTGCCTCAGGCATTGATTTGCAAGCCCAAAGCAAGTTTCATCTATGACTCAACAGAGTTTGAACATTGGCAATGCATATGGCTTTTAAGGCGCTTGCTTTATCACAAAATTCAATACATATTTTGAACTTTAAGGTCAATGGTGTTCACTGTTTTATATTCCATATATCAGTTCTAAAAAATGTAGAGTCCCAAAAGAGAGGCTCTTTTGTCTTTCCTGGAAATTTCATTAAAATATCTGGACGTTGCTAAACAATCACTTCAAAATTGAAAGATGCTTATCACAACACCATATTGCAATTACATCTTACAAGCTAGCTATACAGTTTCATGCAAGGCAAAAACTAAACAGAATATTTGAGGCTTCCCATTTTCAGAACACAAGTTTTCTTTTTACAAACATGTGTCGTGGTATCATTGAGGCTGGAGGGGAGCTCTTGAGATCATCTTCTCCAACTCTTAAATTCAAAGAGCTAAAGCAGCTTGCCCAAGACTGTGTCCAGACAGCTTTTGAATACCTCCAAAGACAGAGACTCCACAACCTCCCTAGGAAACCAGTTATGGTGTTTGATCACCCTCACAGTACTAGAGTTTGTTCTAGTGTACAGATGGAACTTCACGTGTTTTAATGTGTGCCCATTGCCTCTTGTTGTGTCAATAGGCTCTAATGAAAAGAGTCTGGCTCCATTTTTTTCATTCCCTCCCATCAAGTAGTTATACACACTGGCAAGACTCCCCACTGAGCCTGATCTGATCCAGGCTACAGTCACACTTGTGGATCAAATGCCTTCAACAAGCACACCACGTAAGAGACTGGAAGCACTGGAGTCCTCATCAGCTTCTAAATCAACCTGTAGGTATATTCTGCTCCTTAGTGTAAAGAGAAGTAAGACAGAAGACCATTTGGCATTCAAACAGTAACTGGACAGGACCCCTCCCTGTAAAGTGTTTTTGTTAAAGGCAATTAAAAAAAAATAATAAACATTCATCACAACATAGTGCAATGCTGGTGTCCAGACAAGAAGTCACATACGAGCTAAACAATTGCCTTTTTCTGCTTCTTTTTTTTTACTGAAAATTGGAAATTTTCAATTTTCATTGAAAATTGAGACGTGATGATTATGTAGACTCCTCACAGAAATCAAAATGAAAGGAGAATTAAAAATAAATAAATTAAAAAGCTGTAACCATCTTGACGAACTCTGACAGCAAAGCAGGCCAGAAGGGGATAATATTTGACAGAAAACGAGCAGTTTATTTTCACACACCCACTGTATCAACTGTTATGCTGAAGGTCACTATTAAGAAAACCACTTGAAAACACTCGTTTTGTCATTGACTGAGATGATTCCAAGCTTTACAAGGTTTTCTCAATTTTAAAACTGGTATTCGGCAGCTCTCAAATCCACACCTAAAGGAATCACTATGAAATAGTAAGTCATTAGGGCTTGTAAAAGAAGTAGCTATCTTGGGTAGTTTATGGAGAGACTCAACAATCCATAAGTTTATAAGGCCAAATAACTCAACTATTCCAATATCAACACCTCCTTTTGTAGTCAGAAACTTGGAACTGCACAGAAAGACTAGCAGCTGTTCTAAGAAAGAAAAAGATATGAACAGCAAACACCTCAGCAAATTCAGATTGGGAGTTGAAGGTCTCTGAAGAATTCTGAAAGTTCTGAAACCAGAATAAAGCCTTCTGTTTCTGTGTTAAACTATTCCAGAAATAGTAAGACTATCACAACCTCATTATTCCTTATCTAGCAACATGCTACTAAAAGAAGCAACACTTATGACCAAAACTCAAAACTTCAGTTTCTCAAGATCTCAGATTATTTGTTTTATATTAGCAGCAAAAATAATTTGATAACCCGTAAAGGACATGCAGATTCCACCGCCTTTTTTGGTTAAAACAAGCTTCATAATTGTCAACAATGAATTATGCCAGATAATCTGTTTCAAAGACCTACTTAATACGTATTGATTGATGTATGTACTCTAATTCCACTACACATGACATTTCAGAATTACTTTCATTCTCAGTGACAACAAACCACATCATAAGCATTAACACCTGAGACTTTAATTTATAATGAATGTATCAAGCCAAAAGCAAGTAGAAGAAAGTGTTCTTGTGGAAATTCTTCAAAATTTGAGGCTCTTAGTTATGTTCTGCTACACAGTTGGTGTAAATTAAATATGTGAATATGACCAGTTATGGTTGGTCATTTATGTTGGTATAAGCAAATCCCTACCTACAACTAAATAGTACCAAAGGCTGATATTAAATTGCACTAGCCCTGCTCTGCTAATATTGCACAAAGAACTGTCCCAGCTTAGCAAGCTCCTCAGTGTCATGTCAACTAACTCCACCACCACAATATGAAAACACAGATGTACAGCAGTGTGATTTGAGAGATCTTGCAAGACTGGTAAAATGAAGATAAATGAAGAGTTTTAGCATCTGTCTGAGATAATAATACCAGGAACATAATCTGAGAACAGTTCTGGAATGAAACAACCTCGTGTAAGAGGCAGGTTTCACCTGAACCTTAAAAGAATCGGGCTGGTGGCATATTCAAATCAAAAAGGTCACAAACAAGATTTTACATCAAAGAATGAAAAAAATCCAGCAGGTGCAGAAGATGGCACAAAGCGTCAATGCTATTATAGATGAAGATGCAGAAGTTCTGTATCCTCAAAGCAATGGAGAACAGGAAATTGGAAGCCATTTCTATCATCTGCTTGACTTACAGAAAGCGCAGTATCAAGGGAAAACATTGGCACAAATACCAGTACCTAACTAGTCTTTGTCTAAGAACAAAATATAACAGTAATCAGACTTCAGCTATTTCTGTTTGGACAAATACCCTAAATGTATGTAACACAGTAGCTATGTTTTTAGACCATACCTATGACTATTTCATGGAACAACTGTTAGGGAAGCCGCAAGAGAAGGCAATGAGACTCTTGGACGTGGGTTGCATGGAGGTTCAGATTTTAAAATTTACTTGTGAGCAGTTTCCTTCTAACAGCAACCATAAGATACTATATTAAACGCTCCCACAGCTTTGCTGAAGGCTGAAAAGTACTTACCTGCATGTAAAGTGAAAATTACTTAAACATACAATACTGAAAAGCACAGGGTTCATACATACTGCCTGGCAAAAGAAAGCTTCATCCGCAAACAACACAGTAAGTGAAATTATTGAAAATAAGGGAAAATGTTACATAACACTAACATTGTGCCCAAATGATCAATATCAGTATTAAAAAAAATAATACAAAAATCTAACAGATTTAACTGTAAAAAACAACAACAATAAAACCACGGTAGGACAGAGTTTGAAACGCAGCTGACACATGGAAGCAGAACTCATAATAAATCTTTCTTCAAATCCATCAGGAGAAGGAAGCCTGCCAGAGATTATGTAGGGCCAACTGATAACTGAGAAAAAGGAACACTTAAAGAAGATACATCCACCTGCAACAAAACTAAATGACTTCTTGGTACTGTTTTTCACTGAGGCCTCTCCAACAGGAGTCCTTCTCTTAAAGGCTCGTTAAAAAAAAAAAAAAGTGACAAAATGAACTGTAACACATCAGCAAAACCAAACTATTTTCACCAAAGAGTTCTGAAATGACTTAAGGATGAAAAGGCTAAACTATTAATCATTGTCTGTAGCTAAAATTGGCTTGGTATCTGATAACCTGAATAAAAAATGTGACATCTGTTAAATAAATAAAAATATAACCAACAAAAAAACACATGCATTCAGGAAAGCTGCAGGGAACTACAGGCCTGAAAGCTTGGATTCTGTAATAGAAAAATCAAGAGGAAGTGTAAGAAAGCAGACAAGGCATTACTATGATCTCTGGAAGGTTTTGAAGAAGCTGACTTGTAGATAATAACAATGTGGTTAATTTATGTTTATTTTGAGAAGTCTTTCACCAAATCCTCCATTAAATCTGTTAAGGAACCTCAAAAAACATGGTGAAAGACAACAGGTCCCTGAAGAGATAATTAAGAGAAAAGAATCAAAGAGATGCATTTGTAATCCTCTTTCTGAACAGTTGTATCTTTCCCAGATGACTCTAAAGCAAACAAGTTTGAAAGCACAGGCAAGGACAGAGAAACTGGGTAACAATCAAGTGTTCAGTGTTGGAGGCAATACTTGAATTCAAAAGACAGTGAAGCAACTTTTCCCTGTAAGAATTAACATAGTGGACAACTGATACACATGGGACAAAAGAAATGCACGTTTTAAATACACCGAAACAATATATATAGCATGGAAAACAGAGAAGAAGCATGAGAATAAGAATCAGCAACTGGAAGAGATGCTGGCTTTTAAGAATAGATCATCACTTTGAAATATCTCTGCTTCTTCATTTGTGAGATTGAATGACTAAAATCTTCTACTTGTAAGCATTCTTGACATTTCTTTCCAAACAGTTGGATTGAAAAGTGACAACAGGGACTGACTTTTACCATCTTTTTTCCAAAATCCTACCTTATCTTCTTCAGAAAATAATATTTTAAAGGGAGAAAAAAGATTACTGATGAGAGCGCTTGACAAAACAACATCTACGTCTGGAAGTCCCTCTGAGAAAAAAAAAAAATCACAAGTTTGAATTAAGTGTGCTTCTCATAGTTACTACCAGGGACAAGAAACTGGTTGGGATCCCTGGTCCAACCTAGCACAGATTATGCTCTTTGCATTCTTTGTGCAAAAGTGCAAATTAATCTACTTAGCATACATACAAGTCTGATGAGTTTACAAAGCTTAAAAAAAAAAAAAAAAAGAGTAATGAAAGACATACTACTAGTAAAATGAGGCAGTCATCTCTATCAAGCATACCACTGTAACAAATCAAACTTTACTCATTCATAGAATCATAAATTTGGCTGAGAATTAAAAGTATATCGAACTGATGTTTAACTGAAAAGTTCCAAATTCTCACTAAGTGTCATTAACATGACTTTCCTGCTACACCCCCTTCTGAGATTTCACAATAACTGATTTGTTAAAAAAACTTTCTGTGTCATTACATCACCATTTCTATGTATAAATATATTTTTACATAGTTTTTAGCTTTAGTTTTGCAAAGACATTAATTTATAATCTTTTCTCACCTTGGTATCTGCTTATTTTCACACAATTTACCTATAGGCAGACCAAGAAACAACTTTATTAGTAAACTGCAAGTGGAAAATGGCATACATGACAAGTAAATAGCTGAATTCCCTTTTGAACAAACTTCAAGTAAACTAAATTCACCGTTCAATGCTAGTTTTTCCCTAAAGTACATGGCTCACTTTCAAACCAGGAATAAAACCACATTGGGAATAGGAGTACTTTATCGATCTTAAACACTTGGTAACAGAGGTTAAAAAAATCTCAAACAGTACAATAGCCATGGATTCAATTTGACAAAAAAAGAGAGCACTAGCAGACACACTATCATGATTACATCTGACATAAGACATAAAAAATATAGGAAATGAACATATATTTAAGCAGAAAAATCCACAATTTTGAATTTTTTTTTTTTTACATAAATACAAAAATTTGACACATGAAGCTCCAAGCAATCTATGCTTCCCCCTTCAATCTTTTCTAGTCTATTGTGAAATATCAGATCCTATGTTATGGTTACCTCTTCAGACAAAACATCCCGATGTTCATCATCCGTGAACTTTCTCTTTTGAAGATGTTATTCTTGTGACTAGCAATATCAAAAATGAGGGAGGCAAAACGTTTACACATCCCCAAGGGAGAGGCTCAACTCAGCTTTTCAAGCTTTCCTAACCTTAGTCAGCAGGCTTGTGTGATAAACCCACACACCCAGTACTTTCTTGAAATAATTCTCAGGGGAAAAATGGGAGGGAAGAGAAAAATCAAATCAAATAAATCAGCCAAGCACTGAGCACTTGACTCACGTCTAGGTTGACACCATATATTTTACCAGATTCCAATAATAGCTACATCATGTCTTTATACAACATTCAACATAGCCCAGCAAGCAGCGAAATCATGGAGATTCTAAGAGAATATACATTTCTCAGACAAACAGGTAACTAGGCAAGGATTTTATCCCACAAAAAGCTAAATGAACTAGTATTAGCTTGCAAAGTCAAGAAATCAGACGTTAGTAACAGCAAGGGTCGCACGCACCCTTAATCCATCGTGATCAAATACTACTAAGCCAAATTCCCCCAAGAAACCTGCCTCATTCACTGTACAGGATGGTTTGTGATCTCTGAATAGCGTAGTTCAATAACTTGTGGTGAGAAAACACAACACATGGCAAGGAATCCTGAAAATTCCAAGACACGGTAAGTTATATATGACAGGAGAATTAGGAAACTCTGGAAAAGAGCTTGGAAAAAAAATATTTTTGATATGATGGTATAAGCACTATCTACTTTTAATGTTAATTTTCAAGAAATATTTGAATAAAAGGGTGGATTTGGAAAATGATGTGAAGCTTTGTTTGATACATCCGTGTGCTGTAGCCTGACAGTTTGGTTCCAGAAACCGTTGCCTTCTCTTGAAAATGGAGATAAGCCGCGGACAGACAGAAAGACATTTTTCAGCTACATATCCTTACATCCTTTTCTCATTTAGTGTGAGAAAATACTTGTGGCTAGGCTGTTAGAACAAGTTCAATCATCATCTTAAAACCATCAATTTATTAATGCAAAATGAAATTAATATGATTTTGATATTGATGCTTACCCTATCTTTGTCTAAAGAAGTAGAGATATGTCAAAATGAATGGCTAGGCTGTACCTTCTCCTGATTAAAGTAAAAAAAAAAAAATAAACATATATATATATATATATATATATTACAAACAAGCTGAAAAGAAAAATAATGCATGCTAACAACTTTCGAGACATTATAGGACATGTAGCAGTTTCCTAAATATTTTTACCAAAATCTCTACAGAGCCATCAGAAGTTTTGCTGCTTGTCCAGTTGTCAGAGGGAGAACCTGTCCCGGAAAACGCTGTGCTAGACACACTAGTGTGATGCCATTTCTTTGAGGCATAGTATTAACAATTGTTTAAGAAGTCACTAATAGATGTTCTGGTATGTTTTACATTAGAAAATTTCACCAGGCCAACACGAGAATTATTTTGTCAGACTGCTAGTAAATGCCATTGCCTCAGTTTTGATCATAGATGATTAAGCTGCAAGTATTTTTTTATTGCCTTAGGCTAAAGTCACTTGGCACTGTAACAGCAAAAGCTAGGGAATTTTAGCTTACTAGAAGTTTTTCTGGTAATTCTATTTTTCATGAACATGTTTACAGCTAACCATCAGGCTTTAAGCTGCTTGCACAATCCTTTAACCTGTGCCTTACTCATGCACAATTCCACATAATACAAAAGATTTAGAATCACCACCTTCAGAAAGCAGCAAGAAGACAGTTGCCAAACCTAAGCAAGGGGCAGCAGAAATGAAATTCATTAAATTTCAAGGAAAAAAGGCGTTTGTATATGTTGTTGTCTCAAATGAATGAATAGCAACTCTTCTGACAAAAAAAAAAATAAATAAATAAATAAAAGTTGAGTTGAAAAAGCCTCTGCACTGTGACTGAGACAGATTCTGCCTGTCCCCCCAGCTGCCGCCACCACCAAGCAGATACCTCTGGTGCTTCTTCCCCTTCTGCAGGTGAACCAAACCAGATGAAAACCAGTGGAAAAACATGGGACAGCCTTCCTATAGGAAGCAACAAAAAGAACATAGTTGGAAAGCCTGGCCACCCTGATTTGCTTGAAAAGTGCAGACCCTTCACTGATACACTTCCAAGCTCAAACATCACGATGATATTCATTAAAGAAACTGAAATTCTGCTGAAACTTGACAGGAGAGCAGAGGATGAAAAAAAAAATTCCCTTTGTCTGCTGACATTATTGCTTTATTATCTGACTGGCCTGCCACCAAAATCTTGTTTAGTCTAGCATCAAGTTTATCTTCTTCCCGTTTATTAAGAGCTGGTACTCAAGCAGTCGACCCAGATGTAATCTAAAAATAGTATCCACTCTCAGGCATAAAGCTTAGAGAAAAAATGTATGTTGCAGTGGAGAAGAAACAAACACCTCAAAAAATCTGAATAATGTTCAAATAGCTTCACACATATTAACAGAAATTTTATTCTTGGTCAAGCCTACAAAGAGCTGCACTCTTTATTGAAATTGATCAAGAAAATGCTGAAAATTAATTAATCTTTGACAAGGGCCCACATTTTCACTGGCATTTTGGAAGACTGTAATTTTGATGTGCTACAGGACTTTAGCCAGCGCAAAGATTTGCCCAGAGAACAGTAACACAGTGGCAAAATAACAAAGATGAAGATAATGACCTTAAATAACGGTGATCACTAAGCCAAATGTTTCTGTCTTGGGAACTTTGTCTCTTTTTGGGTAAGTGCAGATAGAAAAGCGGATTGGTTCTTCCAAATCTTAGAAATTCAGCAAAATTTAGGTTAGGGATCTGCTGATTTGTAATTTATGATGATTTTCAAGTTGCAAAAAGACAGCAATTCCACATCTTTCATAATTACTGAATCACAGAATAATCTAGGTTGGAAGAGACCTCCAAGATCACCAAGTCCAACCTCTGACCTAACACTAACCAGTCCTCCACTAAACCATATCCCTAAGCTCTACATCTAAGCATCTTTTAAAGACCTCCTGGGACGGTGACTCAAACACTTCCCTGGGCAGCCTATCCCAATGCCTAACAACCTTTTCAAGATATATGGCAGAAGTGAAAGAACTTACAATAAATGCACAATTATTCCCATCTTTTTACATCCTTGTATGGGGGAAATGGAAATTTTGCTTTGGGAAGTTTGCTAGTGTTGCTCATCTAAATAAAAATGGCATGATATTAGAAAAAATGCATTAGAAGTCCACAACTCTACACATCATTAATTCAGAACAAAACGTTATTTGTTCTGCCAGTCGCGGAGGTATGATCAGTTGCACAAATCAGTATTGTTTCCATGCTGTAATGACATTTGTATCCTAGAGAGAGCTGGACTCAGCAGTTTTATCTGCAATAACTGTGTGTAATAAACTACACATATATAACAACAATTTGATTATGAGGATTATTGCTTAAACTCTTCTGTTTATTTGATTTGAATTATGAGTGCTAATCATATCCAACCGCGTGTGGCTATTCTCTCTTTGCACACACTTCATGGCATCTGAGCTGTTTTTCCTCATTTACCTACAAATCATAGTGCCGTGTGCCCAAGAGGTTTTCATGCCAGTGCTGTTAGCAGAGAGCCAAATCTCCATTAATATTTCCTTTCAATGCCCACAGTGTGGTTCGGCCCTGAACTAAGAAGAGTCACTAGCTAGAGTAATCCCACAGTTCAGAGGCTGAAACACTGACAGCATAATTCCATTGCTATACAACTTCCACATGGGGAAGGAAAGAAACTTTTGGCACAGACAGCGTACTTTCCAGAGTAAAAATTTCATCATTTACTTCTCCCCTTTCAATTCTAGGCAGAGTTACCAAGCCTGCTATGCTTGGACAACTGCCTGGTGGTTTACTCAGCCTGAGGTAAGCAGGGGGTGCTTCAAAGCTCATCCAGATCCACTTGTGATACCATAGTGATAGTTTATTTTCTACATAAAGCACCACTGCCTATTTCTGCAGTTGATTCTTTGAGGATTTTACACTCACTGAATCTCTGTCTTCCTCCAGGAGGTCGATTAGAGGAGAAAATACAAAAATCTTTTTTTTTTTTTCTACCGTGGCAGAGACTCAGACACACAATATTTGGCATAGTTGTACTTCAAAAAAATCCCAATGTGGACGTAGCTTTTACTGGCAAACGAATACTAGTTAATGTCACATTTTGCTGAATTAGGCTGAGCAGTTTTTCAGTGATTTATACTTTTTCCATTGCTACAAGGTTTCAGCAGTCCAACAATTTTCCTAACGCAACTGTCCTTAAAATAAATAAGCCCTTCAGCAACAGAAAACAAGCATGAAGTCAGGCCCAGATCCAGGGTAAAATTTACACCATTTAAAGTCACTTCCTTCAAGAGATGGCAGGACAGAGGGTGTCCTCATTTAACATCCCTATATCTCCATTTCTGGTTTCAAGTTTTGTGTTGGAATTATTTTATTTGGGGGAATACAGTAATGATTTCCTCACATAATGTAAGTATTTCCACATCATAAGCCTTTTCACACAGAAACTTCCTGAATATTTGAAGTGGCTGAGAGTTCCCAAATTCCAAAAGAAACAAGATGACTCCCTCCCAGTCTCGCCCAGTATATTTTTCAAGGAAAAACACAGGTGCAAAACTGTCAATAGACTTTCGCCTGCAGGCTAAATGGCAGTGAGTGCTGAAAGCAAGCAGAATGCATACAAATAGCTTGCATTTTTGTCTGACTTCATACTGTCTAGGACTTTAACCAATACATTAAAAAAAAAAGGACTTTAATTTAAGGGTATTTCTTTCTACAGAGAAGGAGCAAAGATGGTGAGGATGAGCAGCATTCGTGTTGTTGTTCTTCTCTCATGTGGACAGGACTCGAAGCAACTACAAACTCCCACTTAGAGAGTATTCTGTGCATGTGTACACTTTCATATGCACAAAAGCTAGTAACATGTTTAAACTGCTTACAACAAGGAAAAACAATTGACAGCTGTGCCAGCACTTAATTTTGGATAGACAAAGCCTCTTTAAGTCTTCTGTGAATTACAGTGAAACCTTCTAGCCACAGAGCAATAAAATAAAATTGTCGGTCTTGAGAGAATGAAAAATCATAAACAATATTACATGCCAATTCTGATTGTTCACTTGCATTAATTAATCACAGAATCACAGAATGGCTTGGGTTGGAAGGAACCTTACAGATCCTCTAACTCCAACACCTCTGCCATAGGCAGGGATGCCACCCACTAGATCTAGTTATGGTACTAAAAGTATACATGCCAAATATGAAATTGCCATCCTTCAGCACCTAGTATATGCAAGCTACTCCAAAAACCAACTAAAATTCTAACAACCAAAGGAATAAATTGAAACTGTAAAGCAGTTTATGGAGCAATATCGTAATAGGTTATGGAAATAAAAGCTCTGCTGCTCACAAAGCAGCTGAAACTATCTTAAGATAAGCCACTTCAAAGTTGCCAGAACAGACAAAGGGTTAACCTGCTCAATGACAGAAATTAGTGGTGATGAATTGGTGGCACAGCTGAAATCCGATTAATGACAATGCAGAATTTATATTCTTAAACACTGTCCTGGTCAAAAGTGTTTTATAAACCCTTGTCCTGGCCTTCTGTTATAAAGAACGGGGTGGTGGTGATGGAGAAATTACCAATTCTGAGCAATTTCTTTATTCAAGCTGTGGCTTGAATCATTCACTGACAACATGAAATAATAAACACAGTTACTGGTCAGTCTCCACATCGTTACTGGAAAAGCATCTCAAAGAATTCAGAAGTGTGGCCTGCATCTCACCTACCTAGACAGCCAAGGAGAGGGCACATAACCTAACAAAACACTGAGCTTGATACACACCAACCAAATTCTTGGCACAAACTTTTGGGCTTCATTTCTTCCCCAAACCACAGGAACACCAAGCACCAGCCCTTCCAAAATTAACTTGAATGTATTGTGAGAAACACCATTCACGTTTTTCCTTGAATTTGATCACACAAACCCAGCTGAGAACAACATCCCCATCATCTCATCTCCTCTGGCCACGACCTGTACTAACTCTGCAGTCAGTACTCTACAGCCTGCCTTGCCCTGGTTCACAGTCAGTACAACGCAGTCTAGCACAGGGCTGCTACTACAAATGGAAAATCTCCAATTCCCAGGGGCACGTGCAATGTGTGGCTCAGGTCACACCCTTACTGACATAGTACACTGTGTTCAAAGGCTCACAGCTTCTTCAAACACCACTTCCCTCTCAATGCATGCCAAAATAACAATCCCAAAAAGCCACCACCCACATGAACTTTTAAACTTTTTTCAAAAGAGCATATTTACTACTAAACCTTTGTCTTGCCTATTTCTAAATGACTGGAAAAAAAAAAAAAAAAGCTGAATTAAACCAGAACGCAAGATGCATGACCTAAGACAATTATACTAACTGGATTAGATTTAAATGCATAAAGTGAAACTGAACACCATTAATATCAAACCAAAATATTCAATACTTCAAAACCTACTTTCAGCTATTTAGAGGACTGTTATTTGTAAAAGTCTGCCCATCTTTCTTCCAAGTTAAATATCCAGATACCTGTCTCTCCAAGGAGACTAAGGAAACTAGAAGCATCTTTCTGCAAATAAAATAAATAAATAAATAAATAAGGCAACAAATAATATCAATGAAATTTTTACAGTGGAAGGAAGTCATTAATTTACCATATGAATCTACCTGTGTTTCACCTTGAAGCTCAAAATACACTAATTAGTTTTGAAAAAAGAGACAAAAAGCATTGTAGCAAGTCTTTTGATGACTTCACTATGCCAATCAGCAAAAATGATGGTTGATTGAGTAATCAAAATAATTAGGAAAGAAACAGACAACAAAAGAAAAAATAACATAAATATATCATGTATAATTCAGGGCATAACAACACAACTCTTCTCAGTTCACATCCTTATTCTGTGAAATGTGTTCATATGATTCGTGTCAATATGGAATAATGCTAGGGCTGCACGATATGATGAATGTGACCTTTGTATAACCACAAGTCTAAGAAAAACAGAGCGGTTACTGTATATAGTTCTTGTATCTTGCAAAGGAAGGTTTTAGCAAGTCGTGTCAATAGAGAGCTTGAAGGGAAATGTAGTTGTAGGCTTTTCCTTGAAGTCTCTGATATCTGGGGGGTTCAGAAGAACTGCTAACTATTATGACTAGTGCACAGGACACTACGCAAGTCTCTGCTGTCTGGCCAGGAGATTAAGGAGACGGGGAGAGCTGAAGAATGACTAAAAGACAAAGCTTGCAGGGGACGCTGCACAAGTCTCTGACATACAGCCAAGATGGACAAAGGAGAAGGACAAGAGGGAGGAAGACTATGAGCCTTCAGCATGAAGACTCCCCGTGCACCCAGCACTCTTTACTAGCCTTTTATTAACCCCACAAATAAATCTCATAAAGCTAAGCTGACTCGGAATTTACAACAGTATGATGAAAAGTTTTGCACTCCAAGTTGGGAAGGGGAGAGGAAAATGTTCATGTATATGTGAGAATTGTACTCAAACAGCTGATTACACCTTTGCATACACCTTTTAAGGGAAAACTTTAAACCTGAGAAGCAACAGGCAGTTTTCTACGTTTCCTGATATGATATCATGATAGATGATATAGGTATGATATCAAAGGATGATATCATACCTAGAGTCTGCTGCAGGCTGAAAAGTAGCCTGTGCCTCAGGTACCGTTTTATGCCTTTGCTTTTGTTACTACATCCTTGTAAGTCTTCAAAAGGGAAATGAAATTATCCTACCCAGAAGCAACACCGTCCAGAAGACACTTGAGTTGTTAGGGCCTGAATTCTCAACGAAACCAAAGACAGGGATCTTACTGACCTGGAGAAAGAGGCTTTAATCTCTCCTGGCTTGTTTACTCCTGAAGGAGCGTGAAAGAGACGCGTGTCCTTGTATGTGAAGAGGAGGGGAAGGAACAGCTAGTGCAAGGAACACACAAATCCGTTGCGCCAGACTAATAGGTGGTTGGCTCTGAGCTGGGAGGCTGCAGCAGAAACACAGAATTATCTAGGTTGGAAGAGACCTCCAAGATCACCGAGTCCAACCTCTGACCTAACACTAACCAGTCCTCCACTAAACCACATCACTGAGCTCTACATCTGAATGTCTTTTAAAGACCTCCAGGGATGGTGACTCAACCACTTCCCTGGGCAGCCCCTTCCAATGCCTAACAGCCCTTTCGGTAAAGAAGTTCTTCATAATACCCAACCTAAACCTCCCCTGGCACACCTTTAAGCCATTTCTCCTCGTCCTGTCACCAGGCACGTGGGAAAATAGACCAACCTCCACCTCGCTACAGCCTCCTTTAAGGTACCTGTAGAGAGCGATAAGGTCACCCCTGAGCCTCCTCTTTTCCAGGCTGAACAAGCCCAGAGAAGGACGGGGGAGGGCGAGCAAACGGCTGTGTGGTGCTTAGCTGCTGGCTGGGGGAAACCACAACCACAGCAATGCAGTCATGTAACCAAATTAAAGCCTAAACTTTCAGCCCGGCCCTTGACCTGAATAGGGAGTGAGGATCCGGATCCTGGCACTTATACGTGATAGTTTATATGCAGCCAAAGGAAATACTGCAGTCGGAGGTCATGGCACTAGATTTTGAAAAGTCCGGCATAAAGAAGAGATGTCAGAGAAGCAAATTTAAAAAACATTAATGTCAAGTAAAGTCTTTCTGATTGCTGTATTCTTTATCTGTCGTGACTAGACAGATGAAAATCTATGACTGCAAATTTGCCTTTTAGGTCATTTTCTTTTTCCTTATATTTATTTCTTTTATTTAAGTTGATTTCTCTTATTTTAACAGACTCTGTACTAATTTTCCTCACAGAATGACTAGCAGAAATATGACCCTTATATGCCTTTTGTAATTAATTAATTAGGTCAACTCTAACCACTAAGCCCCTTGTCAGCCTATTTCTATTAGCGATAAGGAGCAATTGAACCTAAAACATAGAAGCCAGGTTGATGAGCCTATTCCACAAGGTCTCATGACTCCACACATGTGAAGTGAAATCTGCCAGGTGGGGATCATTTGACCTTTGCTATAAAGGAAGCATGAGGAGTTATAGGAAGAACTGCCACTCCCAGAGAGTTTGAGATTCAGGCTACTTAGGGTGCTTTTCTATTGTTCTGCTGAAATGGACTCAGTGTTCCTGAGTAGGCTGCTTTTTCTTCATGTTTTCTACCACTTCTACGATATAGCTTTGGAGACACTATGAACTGGTAACATCAGGGGTGAACACTCAAAACAGGAAAATCCTGGTGATGCTACTGCCCCGTAAAGTTGTTTGGCAGCGACTCAAATTCAGAAACAAGCAGGTAAGTGTTCATGGGTCCCACAGTGAATTTCTGTTTGGGAGCTCGAGGACTCCTGGTCGCCAGGACTGGGGACCAGTCGCATCCCAAGGAAGCTGCTCCAATTGCTATCCATTGACAGAGGTTAGACTTACTGACCTGTTGTTCCCAGATTTTATTTTTTTTTCCTGCCCTTCTTGAAAATCCAAATGGCACTGTCTTTCCTCCTGTCTTCAGGCACCTCACGTGTTCTCCAGGACCTTCCCAAGATGATAGAGAGAGGTTCAGTGATCACATCTGTCACCTGGAGACCTGTAGTAGCCCCCCACCACAGTGTCTCCCCTACCAGCCCACCCCTTAATTGTTACTGGCAAGCTTTCCACCTGTCAATCACCCTCCCCCAGCTGGAGCTGGGTACACTCTAATTGCTCCCTCACATAAAGGGCAACCCCACCCCCTTGATTTTCCAGCCTGTCTCTTCTAAAGAGGACAGAGCCCTCCATGACTGCGTTCCAGTCATGCGAGCTGTCCCACCACATCTCAGTGATCGCAATGAGATCGTGGCCCTGTGACCGAACACAGATCTCGAGCTCATCCTGTTCATTTCCCATGCTCCGTGCATTGATCTACAGGCACTTTAGGTAAGCAGTAGGTACAGTTATCCCTGGGGGGATGCAAGAAGAAGATACTGGCCGGGGGATCGGGAACGCTGCCTTCTCTGAGGAGCCTTCAGACAATCCTATGGGAGAGCTCAGACGTTTTTCCCTGTCTTCAACAGTGACGGTAGTGTGAGAAGCGGACCCGTGCACACAGCTGCCCCTTGCTGGTAAGCAGTTGCGCATTATGGGGAATCATAAGTCCTTAGGAACAAGGACTGTCCTGGTAACCTTACAGCTCATTCTCCTTAATAACAATTGGACAGTTTATGAGCCTGAAATATGGGATCAAACTGAGGTCAAGGTGTGGGACTCTGCAACTAAAAACGACAAGGTTGCAGTGGGATTGCTTGGCACCTGGCAAGCAATCTCTGAGGCCTTAAAGAGCCATGTGGAGCCACAATCACAAACATGTGGCTTGCCAGACAGTGAGGGAGCTGCGGGCTCGTTTACTGATCCGACTGCTATGCCATCACCATGGGCCCCTCTGCTGCCACAGCCATCGAAGGCTTTTGCTGTTATGCCCCCTGTTGACCTGGATGTGCCTTTTGGCCCAGGCCTATTGGCCTTCACAAGGAGATGGATATGCTTTTCTTTGATCCGGGAAGAACGGGATACGTAAGGCCTGAAGTCTGAGTTGCTTGACAACTTAAAGCGAGACATTGTTCAAAAGGAATGGAAAATGGAGACTGTTAAGTCATGGAACATAAAGGATTGTTTGTTACCTTTCCTGATTGTACGTATGTATAGGCATACTTGGGTTTAGTATGTAAAGCCATGTTCTGTATATTTAGAAAGTTTGATGTTTGTGTGTGCGTGTTGGTGGAGCGAAGACTCCCCGCACACCCAGCACTGTTTACTTGCCTTTTATACCTTTTAGAAATACTTGTTTTATAAATATTACAAAATTCAGATTGAGTTGAGATCTCATTTATAACAGAGGGGACTCCACTCTCAGCCGCTCACCGCAGGAGCAGACAAAGACCTGCTGAAGCTGCAGACAAACGGTATGTTTTCAGCTGCTGGAGGAATACTAACTGGAGTGTTAATAATTGTATGTCTTATTCTTAAATGTCCAGGTATTTTGTGCTGAAAGTATTTGAAAGTATAAGGGTTTGAAACAAAGTGTAACAAGTCACTTCACGAAGAACAGTCGGAGACAATACTTGTTTGGGTTGGTTATTATTCTAAATTATGTTCTTGTGGTATGTATGAGATGTGCTTACATATGGTGTTATGGTTCTGTATTCTCCACGAGGGGACTGGGCGGAGACGAATGAAGTGTGTGACAGACCAAAACGAAGGGCTGTTTTATCCAAGGTTTGATTGGTGGTGCCCAATATATGGGCCAGGCGGTGTATCTTGTGAGCCTATTTTTGCTCTTAAATGCTTTGAGTGTGACAAGAAAAAGGCGGGAGCATTATCTAAGTAACTAACAGTTGAGCAGTGCTGGTGTATTTGCTGTGGTGTTTGGTCAGTGTCCCTCGTATTGGGGGGGAGGGGGCTGACTGATTATCAAAGCGGTAGAACGCAGAGAGTCATTTCTTTAGTGGTTTGGGCTTGAGCCTTGGGAAATTTGGTAAGAAGGGGGAGAGCGAGTTTATTTAGGCCTCAATACCTTTTTAAACCCCCATATTGACGGATACACAGGAGTGATTCCTTGTTTTGTATGGGCTTCCTAACAAAGTGCATGAGAAAAATTGGCATTCGGCTCGAAATTCGGTCCTGTTGAAATGTAAATTTTGTGGAAAAGGTGGTAAAGTTTGTCTAGAAGACAGAAGGCTGAGCGCTTCAGCTGTTTTCCTGAAGTTCCATGGATTCATGATTGGAACGGGTCTCATTAATAATCTGAAATAGTACAGTTTGTATGTGGGAAGAAGCATTGAATCCCAGAGAATTGGGACATTGGGGAAGAAGATTAGGAAAAGATAGTAAAAACCTGCAGTAAAAAGGTTTGCGTGGAAATTGAAACAAAGGACAGTAACTAGTAAGGCATAGTAATAAATAAAGAAAAGGGAATGGAAAATCAAGGAAATGAGTAATATCCAAAACAAAGACGTTTTAAAGCCTCCTTGGGTGCATATTGGCACATTGGAAGGATATTGTTAGAACTGGGGGCACAGAAAGCAAGAGGACTTTCACTAGTTACAAAAGATGAGGAAAAGGCGGAGGTGCTCAATGCCTTCTTTGCCTCAGTCTTTAGCGGCAATACCGGTTGTTCTCTGGATACCCAGTACCCTGAGCTGGTGGAAGGGGATGGGGAGCAGGATGTGGCCCTCACTATCCACAAAGAAATGGTTGGTGACCTGGTACAGCACTTGGATGTGCACAAGTCGATGGGGCCGGATGGGATCCACCCAAGGGTACTGAGAGAACTGGCAGAGGAGCTGGCCAAGCCACTGTCCATCATTTATCAGCAGTCCTGGCTATCGGGGGAGGTCCCAGTTGACTGGCGGCTAGCAAATGTGACGCCCATCTACAAGAAGGGCCGGAGGGCAGACCCAGGAAACTACAGGCCTGTCAGTTTGACCTCAGTGCCAGGGAAGCTCATAGAGCAGATCCTCCTGAGAGTCATCACGCAGCACTTGCAGGGCAAGCAGGCGATCAGGCCCAGTCAGCATGGGTTTATGAAAGGCAGGTCCTGCTTGACGAACCTGATCTCCTTCTATGACAAAGTGACGCGCTGGGTGGATGAGGGAAAGGCTGTGGATGTGGTCTACCTTGACTTCAGCAAGGCTTTTGACACCGTCTCCCACAGCATTCTCCTCAAGAAACTGGCTGCCCTAGGCTTGGACTGGCGCACGCTTCATTGGGTTAGAAACTGGCTGGATAGCCGGGCCCAAAGAGTCGTGGTGAATGGAGCCAAGTCCAGTTGGAGGCCAGTCACTAGTGGCGTCCCCCAGGGCTCGGTGCTGGGGCCGGTCCTCTTTAATATCTTCATCGATGATCTGGACGAGGGCATCGAGTGCACCCTCAGTAAGTTCGCAGATGACACCAAGTTAGGTGCATGTGTCGATCTGCTTGAGGGTAGGAAAGCTCTGCAGGAGGATCTGGATAGGCTGCACCGATGGGCTGAGGTCAACTGCATGAAGTTTAACAAGGCCAAGTGCCGGGTCCTGCACCTGGGGCGCAATAACCCCAAGCAGAGCTACAGGCTGGGAGAGGAGTGGTTGGAGAGCTGCCAGGCAGAGAAGGACCTGGGAGTGATGGTGGATAGTCAGCTGAATATGAGCCAGCAGTGTGCTCAGGTGGCCAAGAAGGCCAACGGCATCCTGGCTTGTATCAGGAACAGCGTGACCAGCAGGGCTAGGGAGGTGATCGTCCCCCTGTACTCAGCTCTGGTGAGGCCGCACCTCGAGTACTGTGTTCAGTTTTGGGCCCCTCGCTACAAGAAGGACATGGAGGTGCTCGAGCGGGTGCAGAGAAGGGCGACGAAGCTGGTGAGGGGCCTGGAGAACAAGTCCTACGAGGAGCGGCAGAGGGAGCTGGGCTTGTTCAGCCTGGAGAAGAGGAGGCTCAGGGGCGACCTTATCGCTCTTTTTAGGTACCTCAAGGGAGGCTGTAGCGAGGTGGGGGTTGGCCTGTTCTCCCACGTGCCTGGTGACAGGACGAGGGGGAATGGGCTAAAGTTGAGCCAGGGGAGTTTTAGGTTAGATGTTAGGAAGAACTTCTTTACAGAAAGGGTTGTGAGGCACTGGAACAGGCTGCCCAGGGAAGTGGTGGAGTCACCATCCCTGGAGGTCTTTAAAAGACGTTTAGATGTAGAGCTTAGGGATATGGCTTAGTGGGGGACTGGTTAGTGTTAGGTCAGAGGTTGGACTCGATGATCTTGAGGTCTCTTCCAATCTAGAAATTCTGTGATTCTGTGAAAATCGCTAAGCTTTGGATTATTTACTAGCACAAGAAGGAGAAGTTTGTGGAAAGTTTAACCTTAGTAATTGCTGTTTAGAGATTGATGATGAGGGTGTTTCTTCCCAGTAGCTGGTAGAATGCTATGTTCTGGCTTAGGATGAGAAGAGTGCTGATAATATGCTGATGTTTTAATTGTTGCCAAGCAGTGCTTACACCAAGCCAAGGACGTTTCAGCTTCTCACTCTGTCCTGCCAGCGGGCAGGCTGGAGGTGCAAGAGCAGGGAGGAGGGCCGAACTGCTCGGGGTTAGGCTGGGCATTGGACAGCAGGTGGTGAGCAGTTGCTTTGTTCATCACTTGTTTTGTACGCATTATTACTAGTAGTACTATTATCATCATTATTGTCGTCATTGTTATTGTTACTATTATTTTTTGTCTTTATCTCAACTCACGGGCTTCACTTTCCCGTTTCTCTCTCCCATCCCAGAGAAGGAGGGGGGGAGGTGAGCAAATGACTGTGTGTTGTTTAGCTGCCCGCTGGGTTAAACCACAACAGAAAGAAAAGCTGTAAATGAACTTGTAAAAGAAGTGAAGAAAATTGCACATGTCCCAGTTCAAATTTGGAAAGGAATCGATCTAAGAGGATGATGGGAAGGGGCTTTATGGGTGGTGATTGGCTTGCTAAAATAAGGATGGTTATATTGGGGATAGGTGGAGGATTATTAATAATTCCATGTTTAATAACTTGTATTACCAGACTAACACACTCAGTTATACGAGGAATGCAAATATCTGCGGTACCTGTTGACACAGAACCAGGGAAGGAGAAAACCCATTCCCTGATGATAATAAAAACAAAGAAAGATCCAAAATTGGTATCAATTGGTATCAATTTGGCAAGTATTGACTTGATTGGAAAGGAAAACACGAATCAATGCCATGAAAAAGGAAATGGGGGATTGTGAAATGTGTTCATCTGATTCGTGTCAGTATGGACCAGTGCTAGGGCCGCAGGGTATGATGAATGTGACCTTCTGTCCTACAGACCCTTGTATAACCACAAGTCTAAGAAAAACGGAGTGGTTAATGTATGTAGTTCTTGTATCTTGCAAAGGAAGGTTTTAGCAATTCGTGTCAACAGAGAGCTTGAAGGGAAATGTAGTTGTAGGCTTTTCCTTGAAGTCTCTGATATCTGGGGGGTTCAGAAGAACTGCTAACTATTATGACTAGTGCATGGGACACTATGCAAGTCTCTGATCACTTCTTCTCACAGCTTTTTCTCACTCCTACTCCTGTCTTCTCACACTTGTCCTCTGCTCCAGTGTGAGGTCTCCATGGTCTATAGGTCTTGAAAAGAGAAGTGCTCCAGGATGAGCCTCTCCACAGGCAACAGTTTCTTCAGGTATATTCACCTGCTCCAGCAGGAGTCCTCTATGGGCTGCAAGGAATGTCTGCTCCACAGCAGACCACCTCCTCCCCCTTGCTTTTTGACCTTGGAGTTCCCTCTGTCCTTTAGCATTTCTTGAAAATGTATTATTATTATTATCATTATATTTTTTTCACATTAAACCGAAACAACAAAAAAAAGGAGAAAAAAAAAGTAGGTAAGGGTACATATAGTCACAGTTTTAACAGATTCTAAATAAATGCCTGCAATAAGAATTGGAAAAGAAACACAGCTAGCATATAGAAAGGAAGTATGACTGTGAGACACGAAAATGCAAGCTTGAGAATATAAGCAAAAGAGGGGGGCTTTTTTCTAAGTCATAGAACTACACAAGGCAGACTTTTATTTTTGTCTTTTGGGGGTGGGAGGGGGTAATCTAATCCAAAGAAAGCTGGAAAGAAAGTCTGAGTGTGTATCATTTATCTGAACTAGAAAACCACAAAACTACCATTTCACTGGTATCAGTATAGATGGTATCAGTCTCATTTTCATTAGAGCATTTAAAAATATTAAATATTTCAGTGTAATACACACATGCATCATTTTGAATTCTTCCATACTTCTTGAAGTTAAATTCAGCTATGGCATTCTTTCCTAAAAGGTTTCAGATTTAACAAATGCACATTTTTAATAGAAAGGGAAAATTTCAAATATTCCTGAGAAAGCCTGGATAAAAGGTTAGAGCATTACATATCAACGAAGGGGCAGTAAAAGGCAGCTTTAATAAAAGCAGTACTTTCTACTGGAAATTCACAGAAAAGCAGTGATGGAGGCTTAAATACATGTAGAATACAGGGCCCATTGATACTTGCATATGAAGGTCTTCAGAGAAGGTGAGCACAAACACAGCAGGGTAAATTGTTTGATCACAAAATGGGAAAGCAAACCATCACATAAAAAGGAAAATAAACTGTCCCAATACCACAGAAGCACGGTATTACTCCTTTGTTGCTTATGAATGCAACATGTTTGTTACAAGTGGAAGAGAATTTCAGTAGACACATCAAAATTTCTTTCTTACATTCATTAGCAAGACCTTATTTGAGACTAGCGACAAGAATACTTGCCAAAAGGGGATCACAAATTGAAGTAATTTTGAAGCAGACAGATTATGAGCTCAGCAAAAATATCTCCCCTTACAATTAGACTTTAACTCATTCATCACTCATGAAATTAGCAGCTGAAGGCTGCTCATCTATGGAGCAGTAAAATCTAAATAAGAGTAGAACAAAAACTCCAAAGCTGCCTACCACCATCTCACACAGTACGTCCTGTCGGACAGAATGTGATTCTAGAGAGAAACACATAGGCACCCGTTACAGAATTATTAACTAACAGGTTTCACTTGCATAACTTCAGATTGATCTAACTGCCTGTGATAAATCACTTCTGTATCTAAAAGACTGCTAAATATTGTTTACTATTCATACCTTACATTTTTATAGCCTATTTCAAGACATAACTATTCTTACAAGAAACTCACACATGGATCCTTGCCTCCAAAACTGTTTTTAACCAATTTTTTTTCCCACCGTACACGGAGGCTCCCTATACAGCTCAATCTTACGAACTTTTGCTCTTACTGAGCACCAAAAATGGCAAGGTTACTGACATCTACCAGCTTGTGTTTCAGTGTTACAGAAAGTGCAGCTTTGGGGTTACTAAATTGTTTTATTACACAAAGCATCTGTCAATTCCAAAACAGGATCAAAGCGCTTTTACAGATTAATTTTGTAGTGGCTGGCCTTCTGCCACATGATGAATATCTCTGTTTCTGTTGATGCCAGAACAAAACCTTAAAGCCAACATAAAACTGGCAACATATCCTCTGACATACAAAATGGAAATATATTTGCATAGCCAAAGCAGAGGCCTATTACAACCCTAAAAACAGAAATATGCTAAAGAGGATTTAATCAGTATTAGCTTGCTTTAAAAGCAGGCAGACACACAGTGCTATAGCATAGCTATGTAAGTCATGGCCCATGGATTTTTACATGTGCTCTAGGCCAAATTAGTACAGCTGAGGACTACGGTAGTGGCATTGGGTATTACTTACTGTGGAACCCCGTGCATTTGTTACATATCTGAAAGATCCCACAGAACACTGTCGACCTTATGGGCGTGTTCCATCTCAGAAAGATCATGCTAATCATTCTGCCTAAGGTGGAAAACAACTCCAAGCAGGTTGACCTCTAATGATGCAAAACTGAAAATTAAGGGAAATTAATTAATTAATTAAATCTCAAGCAGGCAGGAAAAAGCAATCAAAAAAGATAACAGAATAACATCTGAAAAGGGAGAGTGCTCAGGTGTATAAGAGAAGGGTCACAGCAGGGAAATTTTGGCTATGGAAAAATGATGACTCCAAAGCATAATATACACACGTTAACTAGCGAAGTGTGAAAGGCCAGGGAACCCTTTCCAGCTGACACGATCACACAAAGGGCCAGAGAGCAGGTAAGCCTCAAACAACAGATGCTAATAAACCAGAAACAAGGATCTGCTAGCAACTACTCTGCCTTCGTTTGTCATTTGCCAACCTCCAAAGTCTCCCCAAAATATATGCATACACTCAGGGCTAGTTGAAATACTCAAATAACTTCAAAGGCTTTTCTCCTTTCTGCTTCGTCAAAACACACCATTGCTTGGATCCTGGAAACTACTCCAGATCACTCTCTCTAAAACCATGGATTAGAAACCCATTCTCAGAAAAAAAAAGACTGACAGCAGAGTCAACGGAAGAAAAAAACTCCCCCCTCAAAAAAAAAAAAAAGTGAACACATTACAGAACCCTGGGGCCATTCACAAACTAGAGAGGGAGACCTCACAGAGATCTAATAAAAAAGGGAGAACAGGAAATGACAAGAGTGTATGACTGTAAACAGATTTTAAATGGAAAATCACCTCTGCTTACTTTTATTTAAACAGGATTGCTTTAAAAAATTAAAAAAAAAAAAAAAAAAAAAGAGGAAAAAGAAAAACATACTTTACCTCTCCCCACCTGTAATATTTAGCAAAATAATAATGCCAAAATTATTTTTAGGAACTAATCATTAAACCAATTTTGCACCTGAAAAAACCTGCGATGTAGACAGGATGTAACAGTACATTCAGAGCCCTCTTACAACAGAGGTCAAGCTGCATGGTGGATCCTTGCAATACACACTTGTAAGTACCCTCAGGGATCAACTGAGTACGTGACTTTGTGGATGAATTTTCACAGAATCACAGAATTTCTAGGTTGGAAGAGACCTCAAGATCATCGAGTCCAACCTCTGACCTAATGCTACAGTCCCCACTAAACCATGTCCCTATGCTCTACATCTAAACGTCTTTTGCTAGTATTATAATTTACTGATATGGATCTTTTTTTCACTTGATCCAGCAAATACTTCCTAATACCACCATATTGTAAAACAGTGGGTCAGTGTTAGCAGCTGAGAGAAAAGTAATGTGTTCCTTTTTCATAGAAATCATTAGCTAACCTTGACTGTGCCCTGAGAAGTCTCCCTTCTTTCCTAGCATTGCTTGGCTTTATAATTTTGCACCTAAAAGTGATGTTTTTATACACTCATGTAAATAATCCTAACAACCTAGTAACAACATTGCTTCTAATGTAGAAGGTGGCTGATACCCAGAACAAACTGTAACCTGCACCTCCCCATTTCTTTCTGAGCATCTGGCAGCCAGATGCTAAGCTCAGAGATGAATGCAAACAAGAAACCAGTGAAATACTGTGAAACAAATCTATTTTAATAAAACATCCATTATTGAGGAGTCTGGAGACTTTCTCAAGCTGACACCAGGAGCAAAGACCTAAAAGACAAGTTCTCGGAGGACCCCAAAGTTGTAGAACAGAGTAAGCTATGTCAGGCAGAGTCCAACTAGCTGTGGTTTATGGCCACGACATTTTAAAAGGAGATGAATTTTTGAAGACCTAGGCCATAAAAAGGAAATATATATACTTAACTACTGCAAAAGCCCTGGAGCTTTTGGTCATTAGCCTCAAAGCAGTCTAACTGAAAAGAATATTTACTAGTGCTAAAAACATCCACTGCATTTTTTCCTCAGAGGTACCAATATATATTCAACCTAAGCACATTAATCAATACCAACTCTTATTTCAGAACATCTAAGCCCTAAAAGTTCTAAATAATATTGCTTTTTGTAGCAAACAATGTTTATAAACATGCCTAATGGCCTTAACACGGTGGAAAGCACTGTCCAAAAAGGAAAATCTAAAACTGAAATATGTAACTACAGGAAAACAGAAGACGGAGAAAAGCTTGACTCAGAGAAGACCAAAGAAAAACAAAACACCACCAACAAAAAAATATTATTGAGAAAAACAGACAATAATAAAAACGGTGATCCAAAAAGTTTGACTGATAAACAATACAAATGTGAAATTCAACATCATGCCAAAATAATTAGCATGTACTGTTTGAATCACATAAGGAGAACGCATCCATCCACTTCTCTTTAAAAATATTAAGAGAAAAACTTTACTTAGTCAAAGAGAAGATCAACACAATGGGAATTCCCTGAGAAAAATGTAATCAAACTTTTCTTTTCCATCAGTCTGTCATGCACGAATGGTTGCAATGAATGGGACAACTAGATACCAACAATAAACAGTTTAACATAGTCTGGAACTACAGACATCACCATCATCATTATTATTATTACATGCTTTTTGCATGATGTGACCTGTAAGAAGGAATAATGCTGCTTAGAAAATGTGACTGTTCACGGTAAAATATTTGGATTTCTTCAAAAACAGAATTTTAATTCAGGGTCTCTTGATTTATACAAAAAATGGGGATTATTATTACTCTACCCTGCAGTATCCTTTTGTTTTGGGGGGGGGATGTGGGAAGGGGAATAGTTGAATACGGTACTCTCAACTCACTGCAATATAGTGTGATTTTTTTTTAAATATATACCTGAGTCCTACAAATATTAAAATCATTTGTTCCCAATTTTAAATGTATTCTTCAAGAACAAAGAAAACAACAACAAAAACATGGAGCACTTGACCATAAGCACATGTAACAGGTATTTGCCCGACAACACAAAGAAATCAGTTTTACAAATGAAGCACCTTATCTCCTGCTGCCACTGGTCTAACAGCAACAGAGTCTGTACCTTTCACACGGGAAATGGATTCTAAACTGAATCTTTGTGATGAAAAGCTTCTTTATATGTTATGATAACAGCATCCCAGCCTTGAAATTATGGAAAAAAAAAATCCTCATTTTAGACTGAAACTCTGAATACAACTGCAAATTTACATATAATCTCCCAAACATCTAATGCCAACTGCTCATTTGTCTAGTGCCAACAACCTTCCCCGTTTCTAACAGAGAACTTTAATCAAACAAAATGATCTAGCAACAAAAACTCTGGCACTAATTCTAAAAATACATTAGCAAAGAAGTTGTGGTTTCTTTCTTGGAATTGAATTGTACCACAGATTAATAGGAATTGTTGCATTCTTAAAGTATCCCTTAAAGATTTCTCCAGAATTCGACACTAAATCTGAAAAACAAATGACAGCAAAAAGAACAAGAAAAACAGGGTTTTCACCTATTTGCTATGCTCAAACGTATTACTCTTAATTTCACAGAACCAACCATTTACGCAGACTACATTCTTTCTTTCCACCATCCTAGTAACACACATCTGTGTGGGTTAAAAAAAAAAAAAAAAAAAAAGGAAATATATATTTCGTTTTTATCTAAAAAGATGCTTTCAGGAATTCCAAATGATGGGTTGGTACAAATAGTCTCCTGTAGCTTTCAAGATATAAAATGAGAGACTGCAACCAATCCAAAACTAAAACAGCCATTTAAATGTATTCTCTTTCATAATCCTTTACAAAATGAATATACTCCTCAGTCATGTTTATTAATGGGCATGATTAGTCTTGCTAAAATGACTTGCTGTTTTAGTCTAATGACTAAAACCAATCGGTCTGCCTGATGAACTCCAGAACAGCTCGTGACACCCTCCTCCAGCTCTGGGGTGGTGCAGGGGGAGAACAACGCTCACGTCTTCTCATTTCACAACTGCGATTCATCTGCTCAGCAGCACTGGATGCTACCCTGATCAGCACAAAGCCACACAGATTACCTATCGAAGAGGAGAAAAAAAACATGGCCCCTATCACTCGTCATGATGTTCTGCCAATGTTGGTAACTCAGTTCACTTCTAAATTTGAACTCATTTATTACACAGACCGATTATTTCACTTTCTCCACAGGAACATACCCACTACCTATATAATGTTCTACATGTAATTAACTAAGTCTATAGACAAAGTCAATAAACCTTATACTTACTTTATTAAAGGTTTCACCTATCTCATCAGAGAGGTGAAATACCTCTTTTGAGTCACATCACGCTGCAGGAAGAACCAGTGAAGCATTTTAACTCTTTTTTTCTTTTGGACAGCAGTCCAGACAGATACAGTTTAAAAACAACCAAAAAACTGTGCCAAAACTGAGCTTCTAGGCTTTCCAAAACAATTTTTTTGCACAATTTCCCACCCAAAATCAAATAAATCACAATTTATACATCTGTCCCAGTTCAGATTGAAAGTTATCATTAGAACACAGAAATTGCAGGTTTTGATCCACCTGATAGCAGACATAAAACAATAAACAGTGGAATAACTAGCTAAACTACAGATGTATCAAGAAAACCTTGTTTCAATCCTTGGCAATGTACTTCATTTAAAAGGTCTGTTGAATTTGTATTACGCAGGACTCTCAGATTCCTGGTGGAATCCATGAAAGTACATGGATTTGCTTCTTTTTCCAGTAATATGTTTTGCTGAATATGACATCTGTGAGAAAATACATGTGCATAAGGCTACAGACGAGAAAACACGGCAGAGAAGCTTACACAGGAAGGACAAACACAGCGTTAGTACAAGCTCCTCCAGAACATCTCCTCACAGCAGTTCCTGCTCTCCAGGCGAGCCAAGTTCAATGCCCCCAAAAATTCAGCTTTTGACTTCTTAGCAAAAGCTGCCAACAAAGATACCGGCACCAGTAACAGTGGTTATCTGCCCATTTTGGAAAGCTGCCCACCGTGAGCAGAACTGATGCAAACAGACATTGCAAAGACTACTAAACAACCCTCAGTAGGCACTTTTAGGCATGAACAGGTATTTGCACAAGGCTATGTATGCGGTATTTATTAATCACACCTCCTTCACTCTCATTAAAATTGAAAGAAATCTCAACATATGGCTTACCTGTTGATTAAACTATTTTATCATTGTCACTAAACTAGCACACAAGCACAATACATAAAAAACAACTGTTATTGCCCAGGATAACCTGTAGAAAACTGCAAGTCATTGAGCTCTTAAGGAATCCAGGTGTTTTGGCTGTTGCTGGCACTCTATTGGGCTGTATCAGAGGACTTAACCAGGACAGCCCCAGCCGTGGATTTAACTAGCCACTGCAGAGACAGCTGAGAAGTGAACAAGTCATGAGGTGCTGAGGGAAAGGAAGCTTGCCATGAGCTGGAGAGCCTACAAGGCTCACAAGCCAGACATTCCACTTCGGGCCGATCTCTCATCTTTCTTGAAGGCTGCAAGCTATTCCTTCAGGACTTTTTTTTCTATCAGTTCAGCATGTCAAGAGAACAAAGTTTAGAGCAGCAAGAAACAGCCATCAAGCCTTGGAACTTTGAGTCCCTCCCAAAAGAAATAAGGCCTCTATGTTATTTTAGGATTGCTTTTATAATCAAGTGATTATGCGGTTTTAAACACAAAACTCAAAGACATACCTTACAATTAAATGAGCAAAACCAAACACAAAAGGAATAACCTCTTCATTCGTTCCATCAGCTCTCAAACAAAGTGGCTACGGAGATAAAGGTGGTGTCCAAAACCATCAGAAGACACCCTACACGCATATCCCTCTGCCACCAAATTTTCTCTAACCCACAGCATTACAGCATTTCCAAATCACTGTACATTGCCTCACTGTAATTTCACTGAAGAATTAAGTTATTATCTAAAACTGAGCATAAAGGTTTTGAAGATAGTTGAAAATAATTTAGAAAATAGAAAAAGGTGCCATACACTCCACTGAGAGTAGCGCATCAAAAACTCCAATTTATAAAGCATAGGATATGTTACAATGCCCCTGTGGGGTTTTTTTCCAGTGTCAATATTTGTCATTTTCGTTGCCTCGGTGGTGCCCCAATTCTATTACTCATATCTTATGGCAAAAGGTATTACAGGACAGCCATGGCTCCTGAGGCGGAGTGAAGCATTCCAAATGTCACCCCCAAAAGCACAAACAAAAATAACACGGCCTCCATAGAAGCATAACTTTTCTGGGAGTTCAACTTTACCATTTAAATCCAGCCAATGGCACCAGCTCTTAGCAGAACGAGGAAAAAGCTATTTCTGTTTCCACCATATCCTTTTTCTTCCTCCTTTTTTCTTTTGTACTTTTAAACCCCGGACACAAGTCATTAACAAAAGGAACTTTCTTTAGTTGCAGCTTGGTCAGCATCTTGTTCAGATGCCAGTAATGTACTGCTCAAATCTGCTTTAGAGATTTTCCTCTGTTTTGTTTGGTTAAAAGGGAATCCAAATGTGGGTATAGCTTATACTTACAGAAAACTTAACTACAAATTATTAAACAACGAAGGAACACAAAAAAAAACTATGTACCTTCTTATTGCGGTTTCTATTTTGCCCCAAGCATCACACACCATCTTTAGGTGAAAGGTGCCAATGCTGTCAAGTTTTTGATGCCCAAATGCCTTCTTACATGAGCCAGCAGCTGGTAAATTCAGCTAGAGGGCATTGAAACCACGAGGGTGCCAACGTGCAGGAATTCAGAAAGAAGACAAAGCTCAGCAAAAGCACGAAGGAGAATCTTCAGCTTCCCCATCAACAACTGGGACACGCCAAAGACATTAGATTAATCATCTGTACTATATTTGTACAAAAATGACTGCCCAGAGAACAGATGTTCTCTGTTTTGGCACAATCCTGCTCATCTGAATTAGCCACACTATTTGTCGATGGCTAAGCTGAAAGAGTTGTTAGAACAGCAGAGAAGCAAGCATGGCCCTTAGGCGTTTCTCACCTCTCCTGTTATTAATCCTTACAGTTTTTTCTTATTCTTTCATATTTTCAAAGGAAAAATGATCCTTACTAAGTTAACCGGGCAAGATTAGTTCTCCCAGTAGCTGACAAAGGTAGCTTTATCACCTTTACAGACAGAAGTCCTCAAAAAAAAAAACCTTTACAAAAGCAAATCTAACTCAAAACTCGACCCAGTCAGTAGAGCAACAGAAACTGACCTCCCTGTCACTGTGTAGCAGCATGTCACTACAGCAAAAATTCAGGTAGGGCAGTATTTTGCACCTCTGCTGGAAGTCCTTACAGGCACTGCTTATTATTTAAGGATCCCAGAAGTGTGCTGTTGGCACTGAAAACCTATTCAAGGTGGTCAGAGGGATCTTGCTGCCACTGTATAATACTCCTGAAGAAAGCATGTTACATCATCTTAAGTGTAGCAACAGCTGCGTGTGCACAGTCGTTTCTGCATTACTTCAGTTAATGAAGCAAGATGACAGAAGAAGTAAAACCAGGCTTAAGTTTTCAAAGATTTCCATCAGTTGAATCAGTGCTGCTGGCTCTGCCTCAAAGCAGAATGCCAAATGCAGAAAGCGTCCTAGACAGCACTGAAAATATTGTAACGCTGCCCTTACAAAACCTCCCTGCAAGGCCCGCTAGATCCACTCATGGATTTTAGAGCCATTTTCAAACTATTATAAACCACCTTCAGCTCTCCAGAGGAATCCATTATAACACTGTCTCGTGTGATACTTGACAAAGGCATTCTGGCAATACCGTGATTGTTTCCAAGCCCTTGTTAGTTACTGCCTTCACTGACCTTATCACGTTGCTGCTAATAAACATAAGTGATTATCTCTCAAATTTCATCCAGTAAAGCACACCGCACATCAGGCTGAAACATCACTGATTAGTTTTCAGCAAATGTACTCTGCAGTGACATCTAGCACTCTCCAATTTCTTCCTGATGAATAAGGGGGCAGACAACTATGCCAGTGAAATAACCCTATGCCAGTCTCACATATCGAGGTGTTTGTGCCTAAATAGAGAGGCTAAGAGTGAGGTCTTTCCTGCAGCTCCTTGCTAGCATTTTTAATGCCTTATTTGTTGATCAAAGCAGCTAGAGAAACTGCAGTAAATAAAGGCAGGGATGTGTCATAGAGTGGTTCAATATATAACTTTATATCCATTATTGAGGGGATAAGAAAAAAAAAGTCATAAAATTCTCATAATTGTAGAGTAAGCACAGTAATTTAACACATTGTGTTGTGATTTTATGCTGTAACTTCACAAGCAGCTGCTTGAAAGTGTATTGCATTGAAAGCCACACCTGCTTCTCCCATGTGGCACTCTACAACACAAACATGCTTGGTTTCAAAACTGCATGGTACCACTTCTGAGGGCAGTTAAGAACAAAAGCTTTGTAATATTTTTTTTTTTAAGTTTCAAAAAGGCCTCTAAACACAGAGTTTGCTACAAATTCTGACACTTCTTGGAGAAGCATCCCCACATTAATTTTCAAGATATACCATGAGAGCTGGAGTGGTAAATCAGGAAATTTTTCCTCTAAAATTTGTCTGGCAATTCCCCTTCCCCGCCCCCCCCCCAAACAGAAAAGCCATCAATTCAGGCTGTACCCTGCATTCTGCAGCCCGGTTTGCTGTGGGTGCTCTGTCATTCTTAGAACTTTTAAAACTGATCCACAACCAAATTGATAATATTAGATGCAGTCAGCTGATTCAGATCACCAAAGTGAAGGAAGGTTTCAGTGCAACACTCCGAGTGGAGCACACATACTACACAAACCAAGATTTTCCTTGGTTATACACGTATGCAGCTAGGACTAGCAACTGAGATCCAACCAGTAGTTCTGTCCAAGTGTTTGTAGATCTTCTCAAACAACATGAATGTAAGAGTTAGAAGGCCATTCATTTAAAATATTTTAATGAAAAGTCTAGTTCCCTTTGCACTCATAACTTCACCACTCTTGTATTTGCTTGATGGTAATATCCTACACTATGGCAACATCCAGCAACCTGAGTACACACTCTCCTTTAAAGAGAGTATATATGGAAGAGGCCATGTGGCTGTGATTAAATAACACTTTATCTTACCATAAAAGCTCTGTATTCATAAAAACCTCTTCAACTGCATGTCAGGCACATTTCCTCAGGGATAAGAAAATCTCTTTAAAATGTCTCGTCAAAAATAATGAGAATAAAGCCATTATTCGTAAACAATGGAAACCAAACATTTTTGATTTACACTGCTTAACTTCAAAGAGGCACATCAACCGTTCCACCTCTTCATAAAACTTTTTATACAAACATAAATCCATACTGCTAGTTCCTACAGCTTCAGCTAAAATTCAGAACAGCATGGCAACAGAACAGTTTACAGATAGACATTAAAAATTTGGTATGAATTCATGCTGATGATAAAGGAATAATTTCATTAGACTGCCCAAAATTACACATGGCAAAGTCTGCACTTACTCTTTACCTGAAAAATACTAAATTAGTTCATCAGGCGTTATGTATTACAAAAGGGGGAAGGATTAAAGTCAACACAGGAGAGCATTAGCAACCACTACCAGCCATAACAAAGGCAATAGAAAAGGCAAGAATATAGAAATAGAAAAATAGAAAAGTTCATTATTTTCACCATTCAACATAGCTAGGGGTTGTTTCTCAGTTGTTGGTGGTGTTTTTCAGTTCTGCCCCATGCTAATTAAGATAATATCAACAGTTCTATTACAGGTTAAAAGAAGGGACTTTTGCAAGCCTAAAATCTGTCTACTCTAGCCCACTGAGTCAACCCCAGTTACATAAACTAATCTCACAACTAAGTACCCCTTAAAGCAATTGACTCTGCTCTTTGGGACATAGTTACTCAATGTTTCAAAACAAAGTTAACATAGAAACTATAATGTAAATGTTCCCATGTCACCATTCACACTGCCTCTTTCAGAAACTGTATCTTCATTATTGACATCATCTGCCCCAGATGAATCAAAACCAATCCAGCAAATTAAGGATGGAAAAAAACAGGGTAACGGCCACATATTTGATCCCGCAGATGAAGCAGCTGAGCAGTGAGCCACTATGAAAAGCCAGCACGTCCTCCAGTTAACTATCCAGATGCTGCTGCTCCTGCCTCTCAGCCCCCTGCACTACCTATTCAGTCCCCGGGTACTTCAGTTGTGTGTACAACTCTCTGTAGGCATCTCCATCTATTACAAAAACTCTGATGGGCAATGATGCTTCCCTACCCACTGAACTGCTAACCACTGCACTTCTCAAGAATGTTTCCTTGGCAGATAGTGGGTAAGGAAGGGCTGCATACATTTAACTAGGGTAACTTCCCTTTTATTCCTTCTGTGATACTGAGGTTAACCTGCCATATAGGAATAAGTAGTATTAATCTTTGAAAATAAAAATCTTTTATTTTTAAGGGCACATAGTCAAGCATTTCACAAGAGAGGACAATTTACTAATTCACTAGTAAAGAAAGTAAAAGTTGTTAGTTGGAGAGCAAGAACAAAGTGTAAAACAAGTTATGTTAGTGATGCACATACACAAAAGGCGGTGAAGTGCCACTAGCATGGACACGGCAAAGACAAAAAATGACTAGTAAATAGCAACTACAAAATCAATTGTGAAAACTGTCAACTAAGAAGAAGCCTCCTTTTATAGGAGATCAAACCTGACCATTAACAAACAGCATTAAGTCTCCAGTGTCTCTTGTTAACAAGAAAACACAAAGGCCAGCCCTATCCATAACCCCATAATAGAAAATGAAACAGTGCAGCATGACTTGAGCTATTGCACCAATAAAAATGAATTTGCCTGAAACATGATGAGAATTATTTTGCTTCATAAAGTTCCTTGGAGCAGGAAGCACATGTTCAGAAAAGCTCTTTAAAAGTTAGAGATGCTAAATGCTGTGTAACCATATCATTTTACAAATAGTAAGATTTCTTTCTACCATTTACATCCCCAGGCTTATTATGTTGTCACTGACAAGCACTTCACAGTAATTTGCTAGGACCTGAGGAAGTCAGGAGAACACATCAGGCTTGATGAGTTTTGCTTGGCTTCAAGCCAAGTACACATGCACAAAACACTCAGTTTAGGAAGATTCCCATTGGGTCAGGAGACCTGTACTATAAACAGAAATTTCATTTAGTTTTAATCACCTTAGAGCCTTCTGTGTTCCTCAGTCCCAAGAACAAAGATCCATAGAAACAGCTCTTGCATCCTCCCCAGTGGGAAAACAGTGTATCAGGGACTTCACCATTTTTCATATAGAAAAATTTGCTGAAAAATTAACTGCAGAAATTACAAGAATCAGTAAACCCTGTACATTTAGAAGCAGACCTGCAACCTTAAAGTAATCCTTACTTATGAAGGCCCAGTGATCGGCTTCCTCTACCTGCAAAGGAATCTTGCTTTTACAGTACAGTATTGATTTCAGCTTAACTTCTTAAAATATATTCAACTCCTTGGCAATGACAGCTCATGCCATATTTCTGTTTAAGAAATTACAATGGGAAATATCATTGATCTTGGATGTAAATCTGTTTTTTTTCGGAGCTTAGGTTTAATTCTGTCTAGTAGTATTTGAAACATCAATACTCTTATTTCAAACCACAGTACATAAATTCAAGAAATTTTCCCTCTTGCAGCAACATTACTACTTATGATTTAGGATGTATATTAAAACTATTCCAGTAATATTTCCTATTTTTAGCTTCCATATTTCACCCACTTGTATTATAACCTGTGCTGTAGGGATTTTATTCACTGTTACTTTTTTTCCTTAGTGAAGCTGAGTGAGAAAGATTGCACATGTGAAGATGGATAAGATATTAGTATCTAATGAACATCACAGTTGCCTGAAATAAAGGGAGAGAAGGAAAATGAAGGTTTAGAATGGCTTTTTATTAAAACTGAGAAATTTTCATGTAATGAACATATTCATCAAACATAGAACCAGGCTACCAATGTAAACGCTGAATATTTTACCACTGTATATACTAATACTGTGCATTAACATTTCAAGGTTATAATTATATCCTTACTTTCAATTATTTTTTTATCTTTTTTACTTGCCACCTAAAAACTAACTGTGGCAAGATACCTTTCATCTCAAAGAAAAATTATAAATAACATACAGAACTCTATTCTGCAGCAGCCAGCTTCTGCAGCAGCCAGCTTTCGCACCCATTTCTCACCAACTGTGCCACTCCTGAATTGGTGCTGGCATATCTATGTAAGTTATAACATATCCAGGATGAATTATACTGTGTTTTTCTTTCTAAATCATAAACTCCTGTGACATCGTAGATACATCCCACAGTCCACTGTGAAAACAGCCCAGAATGCAGCTGAACCGTGACTGCTGTCTGACCTCGCTTCCCTAGAAACAACACAGACCCTAAACACATCTCACGTGTAATTCATACCAGAGACAATTAAAACAATTCACTTACTACTGCCAGCGGGAATGCACTACCAGATTTAAGTACAGAGATTTCACTAATCTGTAAGCAGAACATCCATATAAAAGGCTGGCTATTTCTTTAATTATCCACTCACTCTGCACAGGGGCTTCTAAACCCAAGACATGAGTGGTTGCTTTTACTTCACGGCTCTATTCCTGCCCTACAAGGAAGATACTATTCATAGCAAATTATAGAAGCGGGAAAAGAGAGAGAAAAAATAAATCAATAAAAAATAAATAAATAAGATATAAGAGATGAAAGTCAAAGACTTCCTATGAGCTTGGGAGCAATGGCATTGGCCCCAAGTTCCTTCGATCAATTTAAAAGAATCAGAACCATCATTTCTCTAGCAAACCAGACAACCTGGAAGTCAGGCGATCTCTCTCCCAGAAGACGCTCTTATTCCCTTCCTTGCTCTAGCACGGAAACAGCCCAGAAGAGAACCCATCTCCCATTATTTTCATTGCAAAGACAATAACATCGCACGTCTTCCTACCCCAAACAAAAGAAAGCCCCACGCTTTTCTCCCAAGTCTGCCTGTCATTCTCCCCCTGCCTCAAACAGAAGTTTCTTTTGAGGACAGTGAAAATGATGAGATATTAATTTGAGTTTGTAAGCAGTGCAGAGAGAAAACACAGATTCGGAAAGAAAAATTATTTTTCAAGCTTTTCTTTATAAATACTAAACTCACTGTAATATGTCTGTTCCACTTTTCTCCTTTCTCTCGCATCAACTGTTTGCTCTTGCCTCATTAGGTACTGTACAGCTACTGAGCTCCATTAAAACGTCAGAAGTAAGGGAAGGCTGATAATGGGCAGAGGCCTGGGACATCGGGCTTCCCAGTTTGAATTCTTGTCTCTGTATAGAAAATTAGTCTATAGGACAGAACAATGTAGGGTTTGAGGAGGCTTCTAGAAGGTCTGTCTTCTGTTCTTACAAGCTCCAGTCCACAAATGCGATTTCTGGAACATTACTTAACTGTCCCCAGCAACTTTTCAGTGTTTTTGTAGAGACAGCTATCAGACAACCTTTCACATCATGCCACTAGATACAATCCTGAACAAACTAACTTCAGAGAAATAACTGTTCCTTGAACTAGCTGAAAAAAATGTTTTGAGTGGAAGATGGAATCAGACAGCTTCACCAAGGCCACTTCTAGCCTAACTTAGTAGGATTCTGCAGTGAGATGCAAGAGGAGCAGCAGTGGTACCATGTCAGAGCATAAATTACAGCAGTAAGTGTTATTAACACAAAATCAGCTATTCAAATAAAGCCATGTCCAAACTATCATTTGTCACTTGGAAGCCACTGGCAGAAGAGTATATTTCTCATAGATGATAAAGCTGGTCTAGGTTACATTTTGCCAATAAGTAGGAAAACAAACCTCTGCAAGTTTATACTGTATTTTTGACCCGGTTTTGCGGGTGCTAACTATAACGAAGTATTTGGACTGTCATCTTTCTGGAACGGGAAAGGCATTTGAGTACGTTGCATCTTTTTTCTGATAAATGGGTTAAATACACTTTGAAACAAAAATAAAGTTATCACTATTTACTGGCAGTAGGGTGGAATTTAGCAATTGGCTTGGACACCCCCCGGTCTTTTATCTACAATTAGTGATGCTAATAACAGTTGGACTCTATGACACTAAGAGCTACCCATACACAACACTTGAAGCAGCACTTCTACCAGTCTGGTATGGAAATGGCAGACAGACCTCAGAATTAAGTGCACAATACTTTAAAGATCTGATCAGTAGCAATTTGTTAAAACCCATTTTTTTCATCAATGTGTTTAATATATCAACTGCCCAAAATACCAAAGAAAAATACATTTATTGTGTTTGTTTTAAACATTCCCACAAAATATTTTAAGGCAGAGGCTTAAGAGTTTAGCCTGTTTACAGAGATTACCAAGCTATAAACAAATTAGCATCTGTATCCAGCATGATTTCTTCAGTAGTTCATAATCTAAGTCTGTGCTCATGAGAAATTTAGTATAAAAAAGCCTTTTTTATTTTTTAAGGAAGTGTGTTTCCTCACATCCAATCCCGTACTTTGTACTCAATATGTTTGCGCTAGCATTGGCCAGAAACCAATCCACATAACTAATGGAAGTAAAGAGCAACCTACACTTAATTGCATGAGTCCAGGTTTGCATATTAATTAACTTTTGAGGAAGTATGTAAAATACTTAAGTATTAGATACATAAGAGCTGATTTACAGAATTACAGTACGTACCACACAACTTTCATCAGGGTTGTCACCTTTATTAGGTACACGAGGCTGTTAAACAGTGAGTTCACCTCTGACTCAAGAACTCCATGTTTTTCACATGAAAAAATGACCTCCCAAGAATGTCGCAGAAAGGATAAAGAGGAACCAAAAGGGGGAAAAAATATTAGCAAATATTTTCTAAAAAGAAATACATAATCTGAAGTGAAAATTACATGGATCATTTTCATTCCCTACCCAGTTGTTGGGGTCAACAGCACGCTGGAAAAGAACAAGATCCCTTATGAAACTGAGTCAAATGTAGACATGAATGAACAGATGAGTAGAATATACAGCAATGCCTAAACCAATAAGCAGCCAGGAATGAAAACTTTCATACACCTAGAGCTAAACTGCGGAAGTTCAGGCATGGCACATACCCCACTTAGTCATCCTTTCTGCATAAACAGCACTTTGTAGAAAAAGGCAGGGCAGTGACCCCTTCAGCTATTCATGCTGCACCAGAATAGAAACCATGGGAAACTATCAAAAACACACAATCCTAGATGATGGTTTACAATGGCTCAACAAAAACTAATCTGCAAGATGCTACTCCTAGATATCCCATATAAACAAAAAAAAAATCCCATATAAACATAGGAAAAACAAATAAATTTATTTCAAGCAAGAGCAAATGAAAAATGAAATACAGTCCTAAAAAGAAAAAAAAATGATGAGATGCTCAGCTTCAGCAATAACAACTCAAATACCCAGTAAGGAAGGAGATACAAAACAGCTTGGGGATGTTGTATATCAAAGACCACCCATTAATAAGATTAGCTGAATAAACTGTTGGCATACCCTAACAGACAAGAGCGCACGTGATGTTAAACTCAGCATTTTTATCAAGTTTCCCTGGTATTTCCCCCACCTCAGAAAGCAAACATACAAACTCTTGGTTCTTCTTAAAAAACTGCAGGCATATACAAAGTAACAGTACGTTCTTCTTATTCAATTTCCTTCCCCAGCCAGAACAGCAAAAGCACTCTCTTAGACCCAACATCTCTCTCTCACCTTTCACACCAAAGCCTTTGAATTCTTTTAAGCTCTGTCATCCATCCATTTTATACTTTTGCTGTTCTTTTCTATGATCCTCCTTTCATCTCCTACCCCAGGAAACACCTGTCTTGGATCCTGACAGAATAACAAGATCAAATTTTGCATTTACAGTTTAGTTTTAGTTTTTCCCAGACAACCAATTTTTGAGGCCAAATATAAACTTCTATCCTGAAATAACATCCTAAAACAGATACTACCATTCTCACATGCAACCATTAATAAATTTCACTCTCATTAGACAGAATGGGAACGTTAGACGTTGTCTATTCTCCCACATGCCTGGTGACAGGATGAGGGGGAATGGGCTAAAGTTGCACCAGGGGAGGTTTAAGTTGGATATTAGGAAGAACTTCTTTACCGAAAGCATTGTTAGGCATTGGAATGGGTTGCCCAGGGAAGTGGTTGAGTCACCATCCCTGGAGGTCTTTAAAAGATGTTTAGATGTAGAGCTCAGTGATATGGTTTAGTGGAGGACTTCTTAGCATTAGGTCAGAAGTTGGACTCGATGGTCTCGGAAGTCTCTTCCAACCTGAAAGATTTTGTGATTCTGTGACCCGTTAAATCAAAACCCAAAAGATACACTATGATCTATGCTAGGACTCCCAAAACACATACACACAGATCACTCCTCTGGCAAAAAAAATTAAAAACAAATAAAAATCTTCATATTAATAGTATTATATCCACTATGCTTATGAAGAAAAAAGTGTATGGGAACATGCATAAATAAAGCACTCTACTATGATTAGTGCCTTTGAAGCAGCTAGTTTGTAATACAGAAACATAAGCCAGGTTACATGAACTGGCATGAGGAAGGCTGGATCTATGAAAATTAGGCTTTTGTAAAAGTTTCTATCAAAAACACAAAGAAAACATAGAATAGCACGGCTCACAGTTAAACAGCCATAGAAAATCTATCTTGAATATCAAAGCCATTTTCAACTCATTTAATAAGATAGTTTCTACTGTTCCTTATATAGTGACAGCTGATAAATTTTTTAGCCAGATTAATCTGTGTTACAGCAGCCTCTTCAGAGCACGCAGTTCCATACCACTGCTGCTCTGGTCACTCCCTCTAATTAACTGGCTGTGCAGTTTCAAGAGGCAAAGTCCAGCACTTTCCAGTAACCATCATATTACTAACAAGACAACTAGAGATCACTGCAATTGGGGATCATGTGCCAGCCCTCCACTGCTGTTTTCTTCCAATTTCTCTGAATGAAGTTTCTGTAAATCCAGTAAAATCTCACACAAGCACAAAAATGGAGCTCCCCAGACAAGTCATAAATGCCTTCCCCCACAATTTTGAAATTGCTTTGTCTATGACTAATGCAGGAAACACTGGATCTGTGTCCCTGGAGCAACAAAGTAATTTTTCAGACTTTCAACTTAAAATACATTCTGAATTACATAGAAAACACAGTTTGGAAAATAAAAAACAGACGAGTTTCCTTGCTGGAACACATCTAAGAAGCTACCTTCATAAAACACACTCTGAAATACACTGATACCAACACTTAACATTCAGAAATCATATAACTATTCTTCAGTTATTCCATTGCTGATAAGTGTGACACAAAGCTGCGACATAACATATTCTGGGAAATGAGAAAAAAAGTTTAAATAACTCTCATCAAGGCTGTTTCAACATCACACTGGAAAAATAATCATTTTTTTTTCATATATAAATATTATTCTTCTCAAAATCAGTGAGTATGGCTACAAGACAAAAGTCAACTTCAGGACCTAATGCTTTCCGAAAGCACACCACAGATTAAGCCATGTCCTGAAACTACCTTTAGTTGGCACTTCCCATTCAGAGTTGATTCAAATCCGGTTCACTAAGAGCAATGTTACTTTGGGGGATCTTCTTTATCTTATGCACTAAGTCATGCTAAATTGTAGCATTAAAAAGCCACCATAGCTGTGCTATAACTGCACAAACATTAGCTTCTTTTTAGAGCTGTTGCCTAACACCATTCTATGAAGTTTGGGTAACAGCACGATGTATAAACCTATGCAATTTACTAAAAGGAAGCGCTATACAACTGTGAGATTTCTCTCTGCAAATTCTCTTTATAATTAACTATAGAAAGTCAGCCTACATTTCTGAGTTAAGCCTTCTGCCAGTTTCTGATATTTCCATTAAAGAAAAAAAAAAATACATTTTACTGTGCTCTGTAACTTACCATCTTCTCTCCACAAAATCCATGCCTTCTCTGTTAAGGATTAGGAATCCTTATTGCAAGATCACAAATTTAAAAAGCCACAAAACTCCATGGTATTACAAAACACAGATCTTCCCAGCTCTTCTCGACTAAACTCAATACGGAATGTGGAGAGGCTTTAGATAACATGCAAAATATTTGATCCACATTAACAAACACCTCAGTAACTGTTTCCGATCATTTTCAGCAGGCCTGATCAGGGTCAGGGGAAAGCAAGTTGCCATAAACAATAACTCAACTTTCACTCCTGAGTTGGAGAAGATCATTTCAATCAAATGCAGCCCAGGCACCTCTATTTTAAGGTATACAACTCTACTCCTACATCAGCTCTTGGACTATTTATGAAAACTATTTTCTTGTATTCACAAAGCAGATTTATTTGTCCAACTACTTTATCTCCACACTCCAGCACTGCTACAAAATCGGATAATTCTATGATAAGTGGCACTATCTATGGATAAAAGCCTTCAGTCTTCATATTTTGAACTTTAAAAATTTGAACTGAAAAATTTCATGGCTTTTGAGAGGTTTTTTAGCCTCAGATTGATGCAAATGTAAGCTGTTGCTTTTCCTTCACTGTTTTTCCCTTGGCCAAAAGCACAATAGTTGCCACCTATACTTATTTTAAATAGTATTTTTAGCACAAAACAGGTATACTGCCTCTGCTTTTTTTTTTCAGAAAAACTAAAGAATACACGAAGTCATCCACAAGGGTAGGCTTCAGGTACCTTCGTGCTTCTTTATTTTTATTATTTCAATGACAGCAACAGCTTGCCTTCTATTTCTTTAAAAAACAAACACTCTACCGGTAGAAAGAGAAAAAAATCACTCAAAACTTACAGTTTCCTTCGCACATCGCTGTGGCACGGGCGGGAGCAGCGCCTCGAGGCGGGGAGGCAGCAGGGGCCGCCATTTCACAACCGAGCAGCTGCGATCGCCGAAGGGCCTCTGTGGACGCCGCCAAGGGGAGCGGGAGTGCCAGGCAGGGCCGCTAGGCTTCCAAAACACGGAGCTGGCGGATCAAGAGCAACGTAGAAACTTGTTTTCTTCTCTCTGCCATCGTTTTCGCGATCCTTTTTCTCAAGCAGTTTTCCCCTCAGCCTCACACCCGCAGGGAGTGCCTCTTCCCCTGCCCACTCAGTCCCGGCTTCAGCCCCTTCAGGGTAAAATTTTTCAGCACTGTGCGCCCTGAAGCTCATACCCAATTCTGCTTTCTGCAATCAAGCCCCTGGCTTTTTTGGTTCTCCCTGATGCTTTTGAAAAATAAAACTATCATCTCTGGTATTACTTAGGCACTATAAGTAAATGGAAAAACACGAGAGGCCAGGTACGCACAAGACAGAGTGAAGCTGTGCCTCACAGGTGCCACAAAATGGCGGCAGTTGCAGCATGCTGGGAAGGAGGCAGTTGTGAGGACCCTAACGGTGTTGATTTTTAGTGTCTTGGTGAGTAATTTTACTTTTTTTTGGATTGTGTTTTTCGTTTGTTTGTTTTAAAAACTACTGAAGTGTTTTCTAGTCTCCCCCTTGCAGACGAAGGGGAGAAAAAATACAGCAGATAGTGTGGGGAACAGGTGACAGACTGTGCCTTGTTTGTTGCCATATATGAAATATAACTACAGATACTGTTTCCTTGTTGATGTTATGATTCTGAGAGGAAAACATATGTATATTTTCAGGAATTGTATCAGTGGGTACTTAAAACGTGCTTGGGCAATTTTGAACTCGCTTGTTTTGTTCCGTATAGCTATATTTAATTTCTAGAATTTTCCTTACTTTGAAATGTTGTTCTTTATTTGAATGACCAAACTGATCATAATCCAGGTAGTTGCTGCTTTCTTCGTTCTTTGTAAAAATGATGTTTCTTGCAGATGAAAGCCAGGTCTAGTTTGGGATCTGAGGTCCTGCTTAATTATTCCAGCTTGGGCTGGAGTAGAGCCTGGGGGATTTGGAAAACCCACACACACTGTATGAGAGGTCATGGGGGAAAGGAAAATAAAAAGAGAATAAGAACAGAGATAGGAGTAGAGGGAGAATGACTGTACTGTTATGTTAGAGTACAGTTTAAGGAAGGAGAAAGTAAAATACGGCCAGGAGAGGTGACTAAGCATCAGGAAGAGAGAAACTGGTTTATGTGTCCCCTGACAGGGGAGTTGCTTTCTCATTGCCTAGTCAAGAAGCCTCTTTTTATTTTACTTTATTTTTTATTTAGATGTTTCAGGTTATATTTTAAATTTGAATGCATGTATGTTTCAATTTAAAGGAACACTCCCACTGTACGTACATTTTTTGTATTTTCCAACTGAATGCCTGTGAAATATTTATCCATTTTGTAGAATACAGATTCAATAGAAACTTTTACAGGACTTTGGAAGTAAGTTGTTACTGTATGATACAGGCTACTAATCTTAACTGGAAGGGAAGTTGTTTGCTTGAATGCCTAGACACAATGTGCATTAAGAAGTTAAATAAATTGCTGTAGTCCATGTTTAGAGTCTGACTTCAGTCTCACGCAGGTCCTGAACATGCCTGAGCTATATTTAAATATTTCTTTATTCTAGACCTATACAGTGTTAAGAGTAATTGGAATTTTATAAATCAGTAGCATATACTTCACAAAATCTGGTGAGTAAAGAACATATTATTCTTTATTTATTAACATGATATATTTTAATTCTATTCAAATTTAGAATATCATAGGTATTCTAAAAACAACGAATGAATGCTAGTATGCCACAAATATTTTCACATTAGATATATTTAAATTCTACATTAAAGTCAGGTTTTCTTCTAGCAGCTTCTATGGAGGGTAAATGGTCTTTTCAACTTTTTTATAACTCTACATAAAGTCAATTAAAATATACTTTTGTAATGAGAATTAAGATCATATGGAAGTAATCATGATTTTATTTGGATAATGTAGAGGTATGGTGAAAGACTTCTGGTGTTCTACAGGAATTCTTCCTATTCCATTTAAAAGCTCCACTGGCAGTGTCTAAAGACAGTTTCATATAATTACCGCTGTGAGGCTGTAAACTACAGGAAACTCTGTTCACATCCCATGTGGTATGGTCTCTGCCAAAAGAATTTAAGGCACAAATCAATAATTATTTTCAAGGAACAGCTTGGTATTTCCGTGCACTTGGATTAGTGTACCAGTATTTTATTCAAAAAATATTGACATGCCCAGTACACAGTCATGAATTTCCTGGATTTATGTCACTACCTCATTGTAATAAAGATGCTACATTCTGACCCACAAAAAGGAAAGCACATGGAAGTTGCCATGCTGAGATTAGCACTTCAGTCAGGGAAAACTCCAGCCAGAATTTTTGAGTCAGCCACATTTTCCAATAGCATGTTTGTGCTTTTAAAAAATTAAAACTCTTCTGCTTTGCTTTTTAATATTGCTGTCTTACCTGAGCTGTAGAAGAACACTTACACTCTTGAACATGTTTTTGTTTGAAACTCTGATGATGCAGTTTTTTGAAACCCCATGCTCTTATAATGCAAACTTAATAACGCTTCTGACTATAGCACAGCAACTATGGTTAGTCTCTTTGTGCTTAATGTAACTTTCTTTAGTGTAACTTTCTTCCACTGTGAAGAACAGAACTGGATGTCATTTGCTGTCTTCAGAATAGAAAGAATACTGCATAATTGTGCTTCGCCTGCCAAGTATGAGAATTTGGCACATGCATATATTTTTCTAAAGAAAGAATTTATTGCAATACCATGGTGTCACTGCAAATTTTAAATTAGATTTGGTGTTAATACTGCAAAAAACAAGCTTGACTGGAGGTCTTGAAATTGTTTCTAGATTGCCTAAATGTTACTAGTCTAGTAGGAGCAAGCAACATATGAATTTGAAAGTTAAAGGTGATTTGTGGCGAATTAAATACATTTTTCAGTATAACAGCTAATGAAATTTACATTTTGACTTTGAGTGAACTATTTCATTTTGTTTGATTGTTATGTTTCTCAGCTGTGAATTGAAACTGCACACAAATAACATGGGGAGCTTGCAGATGGCTATAAATGCTGATTGTGTATGGAGTCAAGTAATTGATTTTGTGTTGTCTCTATGCCTGTTCCTGGACAAAGTAAAAAGAATCCTTAAATGCCTGCAGACGATCAAAAAAAATGATTAAAATTGTTAATAAGCTAGGTTGCTTAACTTCTTCAGCAATAGCTCAATTACATTTACCTAGAATTCTGAGAAAACTGTAAAGCTGAGCAGTTTTGAGAGATGCTCACAGATTGATAAATACTAGACAAATGGCATACGTAGCTTGAATATGTCTGTCCCACAATGTGTCTGAGATCTATTCAGATGCTTGACTGCAAAGTTTGATTATTACTTGTCCAATTTGATGATAAAAATCTGGGTTGCAGGGAGAGTTGGGTCCAATCTCACCTTGCTGTGACTTTCATCATGTCACTAAACCAGCTTTTCTGTAGTTCTTTGCCTTGTAATATGAGGAAACTGTCACAGTTGTAAAAGTGCTCTGGCAACGCTGTGTAACTTGCTACTGAATCATTTTTCTTGTATTATTTTCTATGGCATGTAAGCCTTCTTATTTGCATCCTGGTTTTCAACCACTTTGTTACATGGAGTAGTTTTATTTGACAGTTCTGTCAGGGGATCAACCTTAGCTGATCTAGTACAATGCAGACTATGTATTGTTGTTCACATGTATGCTTATGTTTTCACTCTTCTGTTTTTTCAGTTTTACTACTGAATTGTATTTTACTGACAATGACTTGATAAGACAAGGAAATAATTGTTATAATCATTGCCTTTCTATGTTGTGACACTAACAAAGATTCCCTTAAATGTGTCTTAGAATAAATCTAACTCTGCTAGCTCTAACTGTAAACTATTTGGAGCAAGTCAAAACCTCAAATGTAAGAAAGTTTGTGTGTATGTATGTATATATACATGCTTCATTTATGTTCCGAAGTGTCCTATTATGTTCTTTATGTAGAAGACAGCGTATAATATTTACTTCATAGGAACAAATATTTTATCACTCTCAAGTTACGTTCTGATTTTCAGAGTAGACCGAGAAATGACTTGAGAAATCACACCTGAAAAAAATACATATATATTAAAAAAAGCATAACTTCTAAAGAGCTAATCTGTTTTTTAGTTGTGAGGAATCCATGGGCCTGAGCTACCCCCAGCTATATCCAGCAAACAGATCAACGAGGAGAATTATTAAATAATAGCTTGACCCACAGAGTGTTCTTCCCTAGAGTGTCAGGTGAACGTCAGGCCAAAAAGGGCAGTGTGGAAAGATGCCTCTGCTGCTGTTTCCTGTTACCTACTTAGATCTTTATTTAAAGGAAACAGGCTGTTGTGGTGACTTAGGACAAAACTAATTTGTATTTTATGGAAAGCTATGTAACTTCAAAGACAAAAAAAAAAAAGTCACTTTAAGAAAGTAGAGTAATAACATTTACTTAGAAGTGTCAAGAAGTAAGATCCTTGCTTAATGAATTTTGATCCCCTTGTAGAGACCACTGAGGACATTTCCTTGAGAAAGGCAAATTGTCACTAGCAGTGAGAGGATCTTGGTGGCAAAGCAGTCAGTAGCACAGAGAAATTCTTGTGGTTTCCAAAGTAATATTCATGGGGTCATGGCAAGTATGACTAAAGAAATCTGAACAATTATACGTTTTTTGTTCTTCCCACAGTTGTGACATGCTGATGTTATACTTCAGATACGTGCTCACCCTTTGTGAAAAGAAAGGCAAAAATTAGGAGGTGTTCTTTATGAGTGAGGTCTTAGACTAGTAGTTACTTAGCAACTTGATGTTAGAGAGAGGAACGTGAACTTTTTGCAGGCTTCTTCCCTTTTGTTCTTCTTAGTTGAAATGGGATAAGTAATCTTGGCCCTTAAAACCTCGGATAATATTGTAAAGAAGAGCTGTTACAGTATTATTTTGTCCAGATACAAACATTTTAGCAAAATATTCCTGTACTATATTAATGGAAATACTTAAAAACTCAGTCCATGTGAAATATACAAGCATATTCAGGATCAGTGGGGGCAGTAGTCTTTGAAGACATTCAAGTACAAATGTATCAGCTATAATTTAGGGTGTATTATGGTTAATGATTTTCTTCAGAAATCTACTTATGCTGTACAAATTTATTTAAAAAACAACAACAGCCACCAAAACACTTCGGGTTGGGACTTTCAGTTTTTGGCAACTCTTTTGCTGTTAGCATTTTTCCTATGATTTGACGTATCTGATCAACATTGCCTTGTTTTACATAAGGATTGCTTTTTCCTAATAGGCAGAATCCAATGAAAATCTCTTCAGCTTCTGTTTTACTTCACAGATGTTATCCCTAGAGAGATGATTTTTATATTATGCGTATATTGTGCGCTTAATGTCTTTTCTCTAGAGCAGGTAACTTACTTATGTGTTAGTAGAATGACACAAGTAGAACAAAGAATTCAGCTTTGTTCGTTAGTAGATCCAGCAGCTGTTTGTCTTCTCTACCTAATATATATCTGCCTTCTTGGAAGCACTGCTAAATGGAGCAAAGCAGTACTTCCAGAGTAAGGACAGTAGCAAAAGGAGATGCTTTATGGGGGAGTGTGCAAGCCTCGATGCATTTTTGTGGTCCTTTCCCTTTTACTCTCCCAGCACCTACCATTGTTCTATTAGGGATGTTGGAAGATATACTCCAGCTTGATCCTTTTTGTATTTATTTATGAACCTGTTTTCCACTGATCCATGTAATCTTTCTTGAATCTCTTGATACTGTCCACAACTTTGTGTGACTCTAAGTCCCAGAAGTTAGTTCCATGATGCATTAGAAGTACCTTTTTCTTTTTCTCCCCATGCCCCTCATCTTCCTGTCCCTGGTCTTAAACCTCTGTTCTTTCATTTAATTCCTTCTACTAATGTGTTATGGGATTTGCTGAACCACAATTCACCATCCTTTCTGTCTGCTTGCTTTATGATAGAGGTTTACAGATGTCATTTTCCCCTCTGCCTACCTCTGTCCCAGTTGGTGTGTCTCGGCCATTTTAAGCCCTCCTTTTAAGTTAGGTGTGCTGTTCTCCTAGTTATTTGAGGTATCCTTCTCTAATTTCTTAATGTCCTTCTTGAAGTGAGACAACCCAAAATCGTTGTAGTACTAGAGATGTGACTGTGCTGTCACATCTCTCTCTCTCTCTCTCTATATATATATATATAGAGAGAGAGAGAGAGAGAGAGAGAGATATCTATATATATATAGAGAGAGAGAGGTGCAATGGCAGATGGTGAATTTTCCTAAAATACCAGAGTTTGTAGGGTAAAAAGGAAGTACCATACAGGAAATGGAGCTTCCTGGACAGTTGTGGCATTTTAATGGCTTTGTCAGATTGAGCTCTTAGAGGTCCAAACGTCAGGATGCAGGTCTTGATATTTTGGGTATCATAAGTTGTAGGTCTTGCATGTGAAGACCTACCTTAGCTTACAGTTGGTGTAATGACTGTAACCTCTGTTCATCTTTGCTATGTCTGTCATTATTTTTGGATCTGTATCTTTATCTAAAATGAAGAAGAGATCACTATTTTACATTTACTTACCAGTATTTATTCTTGATGGCTGACTTTGTTACAAGTAACTAGACTTCGAGTTTACAAATCTTTTTTAATTTCCAAGTTAGTACTCTAACACAGTAACAGTGATGTGTATCACCAGTTTAGTCTAACAGATGTGTGTCTTAGAGTTTAGAGAAGTTAATACTAAATAAATCAGTTTAGAATCACTTGAAATCTTTAATGGAGACAACTTTTTGCTTCTTTGTGAACTAGCCTATTAGCACCAGGTCACCATTTAAATTTCAAATATAATTAGGAAAGAAATTGTTTAGAGCTTTTCCTGATTTCTTTAATTTTCAGCCTTCCTGTAAATTTCCAAGACAAACTCACCCAAGGCAGTAGAATCCTTAGTTTACTTAGTATGCCAGTTTTCTTTAGCTGAAGCTACGTAATATCTCAGCTAAATATAAATATAAATGACATCAAGCTAAATATTATCTCAGGTATTTTTAGTCTTCGCATGCTTGATATGAATATTCTGGTTAGGAGAGAGAATAACAAACTTGATGAAATCAGTTTGTGTGTGTTTTTTCCTCCCAGCTTCAGTGTTGCCTATATATTAAGCGTGCTTTTACTGTATGTACTTTCTTTAATAAAGTGTTTGGTTTTTTGTTTTGTTTGTTTTGGTAATGAAATATAGCTGTTTTAGTTCTTTACAAGTTTGGAGTTAGCTAGGCTGTGATTTTAAGCAAAGATGGGAAATACCATCTGGTATTACCACTTGCAATTTTGCTTCTTTTGGGATCCTCTTAACACTCTCACTTAAAGACAGGAAAAGACTCGATTGATTTTGCTTCAGAGTACTGCTAGATATACCATGGAATTCGTTCTTTGCTGAAATACTTAATGGCTGAGTAAACTTCTTTTCTCAATCTTTTGACATCCTTGTAAATATGCAAGCAAAATATTACAACCACAAAGAAACTGCAGTCAGATAGAAAATAACTAAACTGTATTGAACTAGAAACTGTTGAAATATTTTATCCATCCATACATACAAATTTGTTTTGAATCCTTATACTGTATTGTAAGGCTGCTCACACAAGTTTCTCTCACATTTTAGTTGCCGTGCAATTATTTCATAAATAGCTTTTCCACATGGTCACTTAGTTTAGTTTGAGAGAAGAAATTAGAAGAGAATTTATACCCCTATCTCAAACAGTACTGTTATAAAATAGCTATCTCCTTTGGGGAATAAGGAGAAAGTAAGAGCTTTCCAAAAACTAAAATATGCAGCATTCAAAGCCAATTTTCAGTTTTAAGTAACTGAGTGTATCTCATAAGATTCTAAGCTAATATGTGTCAAAGCACACTTAGGTTGTTAAAACAGAGAAAACGATAACTGTAAATAAACTGATTGGAAAGCACTATTTGGTTTGACAGTACAAAAATTAAAATTCAGAATTTTAATTTTCCCCATGGAAAGATGTACTTACCACAAGGCCTCAAACTAAAATACTGTTTTGAAATAAATCTTTTAAATAGCACTGCGGTAGACTCTTCTACTCCAAGTATAAGTGTAGTGATTGGGAGTTTGAGGAAGCAGGCAGGGGTACTTGCTTTTTAAGGCTTTCTGAAAATATCAGGAATACGGTACGAGTTGGCTTTAGAAGGCTGGTCAGACATCTATAAAAAAAAATATTACGATCATATATACGTTTGAAGTCTTACTCAAAATTCTTAGACCTCCAAAACTGGGGTCTAAGAATTGCATGTGAAAACAGAAGAACTCGTGTTCCTCTCCAAAAACTTTATCCTCGTTTGCTTCAACAAACAAAAAAAAGATTTTCAGATATTTCAGCCACCTAGAGAGCTTTTGGAGGCTGCGTCTGCATCACGGTTCTGTGACACAGGATCTGAGGAGACATCTTTATCAGAGGAACAAACAGCTGCTGCAGAGAAATGGAAACAGTGGCGAGGTACAAGGGAGGATGCAAAGAACAAGGAATCACTGAACCTGGAACTAAATGAGTTGAGAAAGAAACTCATGACAGGAAAGAACAAGAAAAATGGAGTAGAAAAAAAAAAAAAAAGCAATAATGTTTATAGTTGAACAGCACTGTTTGACCTCAAGAATACTGAGGTAAAATGCAAAGGCAGGGTGCAGAGGAAAAACAACTCTTCTTTGAAAATAAAAAATTGACGCTCTGAATATTTGGAACACAAACTACTTTCTGCAACCAAATTTCTATATACTTATAGCACAGCTGAACAGCAAGGCAGGCAAATTAAAGACATGTGCCCTATTTGTCAGAACAACACCAGACAGCTTCAGTAACTCAGCGAGGCCCCACTCCTATTGCTTAAAAGCACAGAGCTTATAAAACAACTCAGTCAATTCCAGTATATGAGCTAATGTATTTGGAAGAAAAAAAAAAGTGCACGAAAGCAATACTACTGTTTATATTAAATGTAGTAACTGCTTCTCAATGTCCATTTAACGTGATTTTTTTTCCCTGCGTTCTGCAAAGATGGTTTCAATCTGTCACAAACTCTTCCCCCTGCCCTTGACAATATGCTTGAAAATATCTTCTCTATCTACGGACCATCAAGGGTTGCACACAGTTACAGAGGACGCATGCTGCTGAAAGGAAAGAAGAATGGAAAGGGAAGAACTAAGAAGGAAAATGGCAGTCGTCATATGAGTGGGGAGTTAATAGAGGTTGTATTGGAAAACTACCCAGTTTTTATGCAAATAATGAAATCCTGAGAATTACTGAAGTACAAGTACTTAACCGTCAGTTTTCAGATTCAGTTGCAGTACCTTTAGTGGAGTTTAGCAAGCTATGTGAGTGTTGGAGAGGGGCAGTAGATACCTGAGGCAGTGTGCTCCAACACACAGGCTGCTGGTATGCTTCTGGAGGTGTCACCAAATGTGACAGTGGTAATGATGCAATTCCTGAGCAGCTAATACTTACACGTTTCAGCTTGTATTGATTTACAGTGAGCAAGGAAGAGGCACAATGAGGAACGACACTCAGCTTTTAAATCTTTTGAATCTGTTGACTCTTGTGCTTTTTGTAGCACAATCCGTTCTGCTTCTGTCCAACTTCTGCCTGCTTCAGCCCATGAGGGAGGTTTCAAATGGCTTCTCTGTTCTGGTCCAGGTGCATGAAAACTTTCATTGATCTTAACAGTAACATGAGGTAAATTCATGATGGGAGCTTGGCAAGCACTCTTGATGGGCACAGTGGTGTTTATCTTCTTATCATGGTCCAACAGGTAATAGTGTGCTGTCAAACAGCTGAGAAATGTCATTCTGTGGATTTCCATTTCATGACTGGTTCTGTGATTTAAAAGTGGCTTTATCTAGGATTGTCATTAATTTTTTATTTTTTTTTTTTAGATAGTAGTAAGGAGTGGTTGTCCAATATAAGTCTGTAACCTATATCTTAGTTACTTTGCAGTCTATGTAACTGGAAGCCAGTAGAGGAATGATGAATTAATTCAGTCATTTTGTTCAAGAGAGGATCTACGTAACTATCTAATCCACCATAATTGAAATGTCCCATTGTATGCATTCATTGCAGTAACTTACTTGTTTTCTAACAATGTCTCTCTAACTCACCTCTGTCCTGTATCAGTGTGCTTATATGCAGCACTGCCCTCTCCAAGAGTCAGTCAAGAGTGCTCACATGTTTATGGTTAGCTGTCCCATAGGAGGCTGTAAATCCTGGGCCTAACAACTAATAAATATTTTTAGGCTGTTTGCAGAAGCACTTTGGTTCTTCTTTCTACAGTGAGTTGCAAAATGCAACTGACAGGACTAATGTTTGTTTATGGGAAGATCATTTAGAGAAGATGTATCTGACTCTCTCTACTCAACCCTCAAATGAATAAATTGGAGGTCTTGTTGGATATACAAGCCAAAAATACTGCCGATTGTTGAGGGGAAACATTTTGAGCAATGTATTTATGTTTTCTGGTCCTGTTAGACACTCCTTAAATAAGTATTTAACATAGCTTTAATGGCTAAACGTTGATATTAAAAAATATTTAAATACTGTGGATTTCTCTGTAGTGATACTTTGCTAGATTATAAAGAAACTAAAAGCAGAATTTGAATTAGTTGACTTAGCAGAACTCTATTCCAAAACGGTTTAACAATCTACAGTTTATGTAAAATTGAGCTTAGTTACAACAGAAGAATGGAGGAAGGAAGAGAAAACTTAGCCATGTATGTATCTGGAAAACTGTCTTGTGCTAAACCTTATTGTTTTGGACAAAGTAAATGAGCATCCCATCTGCTATAAAGAAAAGTAAGCCCTGTCTTTTCTGAGCAGCTGTACTTTTGTGCTCAATGGCAGGCACAAAAGGAAAGGAAGCAAACAAATGCAGTGCTGGCAGGAATTTTGGAAGAAGTAATGGAGATTCCAACATCTGCAGGATTTATTGAACCCACTGGGAATTTGTTTGCTGTCCTTGTGCTGTCCTTTCACCTTCATTATCCTCTACCACAGCCTTTTGTGTTCATTTACCATGACAAGTTGCTCACAGAAAGACGGCTGTGTGTGACCAAATGAGCAGAGCTGGTAGGAAGTACTTGCATTAGAAGTCATTATGATGATGACTGTATGTTTGCAAGACTAAGTATTTGTCTTAATAGTGCCTTAAGCTTTTCCCACTGCCTGGAAAGACATTGTAATTTGGGCATGTAAATCATTGTTTTAAGGCAGTGAAACTTATGGACCCAGAGTGAACATATTATCAAGTTTAAGTGTAATTTCAAAGACCAGTAGCCAGTTCCTCTGAGAGCTTGTTCTACTTGTGTTTTAACTACCTTGTCGAAGAAGGCTGACTTGAACAATGGCACTATCATCATACACATGGTTAGGGATCTGATAGGTTGTCAGGCGTGTTGAAGTCAGGTGGCTAAAAGATGTTTTAATATATTTTTTTTTGTTCTAACAGTCACTGCCAGATGCAAATAGCTTTTCTTCATGCATTAGGCTGAAAGCTGTGGTTGTTAATGGAAGGTCACAAATCCACTCCTTAGCGTGTGAGCCTGAAGCCCAAGGGTAATGCAGCCTCAGACATTTTATTTTGTTCTGCTGCTGTGAGTCTATTTGGGATTTCAGGCTGTGGACAGATATGCTAATCCATTTGCTTCTATGTTGGCTGGAGAGTTTGATTTGTCCGTAATGAGTTGGAGACATCTGACAAGTCATTCATTCAGCAGATTTGAGAGGATGGGGAATCAGTGGGAGTCTGGTAACGAGGAGCTGGGGACCGTAACTCTCACTGCATCTAAGCCAACAGAAAGATGTGTGTGCAACATATTTGAGAGGTAGAAGGGTTAGCGTTGCCTTCTGGTTTTTGGTCAAATATTATTCAAACTCCTTGTAATTTGGTATATGTATTTTATTTTACGCTAATAGCTAGGAGTAAAGGGTGGTTCAGTCAACCATTATGCCAACTAAGTGCTCCTTCCAAGTAACAGGACTTGGGCTACCCAGTGACTAATCCCCGCCACTGTGCCACACATGTTGCAAAATTGACTGTGGGCAAGTCTGCATAAACCTGTCTTGCTTTGCTTATTAGGTTGGTGATGATTGGTAAGTGATTTTCAAACTGTAGGTACGTACTACATGTGCCGTGGGTGAAGCTGGGAGCAGTCCTTGATACAAAACTAACGTTCAATGGTATCTTTCAAATACAGTGAAAGATGCAAAACCTATTGCAGATGTACCATGTAGAACTGTCAAAGGGCAATTAAATCCTTACCACAAAATGCATAGAATCATGTTGAATAGTTCTGTCTTCGTGACCTCTTCTTCCTTATGTACTTCAAATTTCTCTCTCAGCAGTGGATTTGTTTTGCAGATGTAAGGCAAAATCACCTACCTATGTCCTTCTTAAATCTGTTTTATCTTCTGAGATATGATTCTGTTGTTTCTTTGATATGCATGGCCAGGAATTTAAAGAGTAAATATAAAAACCCAAGGATGCAACATTCAGATCTGCAGTTGTGGGCAAGGATATAACATTTTATTTTAGATATCAGCAGTTACTAGTGTACCTACAGGGGAGTTTGCTAATACTTTACTCTTAGCACTGGATAACTCTTAACAGTATGATTCTCACTGAAGGACAGCTAATATGTTGTGTCTTAATACCATGTCTGTACCAGAAAAGCAACTGGTAGGGCTAATTGAGATCAAGATTTTGTTAAATAAGAGCTCGAACAGGTTGCCAAACCCAGACTTTGGGCCTAGGATTGTGAGGTTTGGTGGTGAGGTTTGAAAACTCAGATGTCATTGTTAATACTGTGAGGAAGCTGTTTGGTTCAGCATTTCAAAAAACAGTAATTGCTTCAGTGCCTCACTATAACTGTGATAATCAGGCTGTCTTTAATCTTTTATGGCTTCAGTCAGGCTGAAAATGTGCATATATTTTTATTGAGATGGTCAGAGGCTGCCTGCTTTGCCTGACTGGTGACTGGGACAACTATTTGAAGCAAAATTTCTAGTTTGGATTTGAGAGTACATGCACGTAAATTGATGTTAATTATTTTGTCTCTTCATAAAGTCTGCTTAATGACTCTATGGCAGTTTATGATAGTACATAAGCTCAGAAAGTTTGTGAAAAATCTGCTTTCAGGATCATTTTCCCAGAAAAATGGTAGGATTTTGGCACAAGGATGTTGCAAGTTGTTAGATGAACTATGCAGGGCTGACCGTGAATGAAAACAATGTTTCTGCCTAAACAGAACGAAGACCAAACCATTCAAAACGTATTAACTAGGTCAGCCTAACTCAGAGGTATTTTTTGGTTTTTTTGTTTGTTTTCTTGCTTAGTAAAGTGAATCATATGGAAATAACTATTGACAGAAAAAGCAATTCTTACAAAAGCATCGCCTGCCTGGGACTTGGTCCGGAAAGCCAGCTGACGCACTCAAAAGCAAATTTGTTTCAGCATTTATATTAGCAGTTATAAGACTTTTATCTCTAGCAGCAGAAAAAAAATGTTGTTGAGTGTTTGCTCGGCAACGTGGTTTCAATAAAAATGTTTCTACTAATCAACCTAACAGCAACATAGGAAATTAATTAGAAATTTCCTTTGAGACATACTTATGTATATGAGTAATACTGTGATGTAGTTCTCTTCAGGCTTGCTTTTAGAACTATTTCAAGCCTGAAGTCAGGTAAATACACTCTATTAGTCTGGTGAATACATGATTTTGGGGGTTGTTAGTTTTTTAAACTGCTTTTTGCTAGGTTCAATTCTGTGTATAGTTAGGTGGCTGTTTCAGGGAACAGGACCAAATGTCTTGGGTTGATGAAGGTAGGAAAAAAGAGAAAAGGCTGAAAAAAAAGCAGAAAGGGAAAGAGACTGAAACTAGTCGGAAACTGTAACTAATGATAAAACAGCTGGAATGCTTATGTTGGGTACTTGCACCTGAGAGTTTGTGCTGCTTCAGCTTTTTATTAGACAGAGGACATGCAGATAGAACAAGCGAGTAGTCTCTGTAGAATACCTGAAAAATAGATATGAGTGTAAATGCTGCAGTTTGTTTCAAGTTCATTGAGCAATGTGGCCATATCTGTTCAGGTTACCAGGTTTTCATTTTTGCATAATAACAGGTAGGCATTTACTAAACTAAAACTTACGTTAGCTCAAAATAATATGACTGCATTGTGGCTCTTCAGTATTTAAAGGGGACTTATTGAAAAAAAGATAGAGATTGACTCTTTGCTCAATCAGATAATGACAGAACAAGGGGGAATGGTGTTAAACTGAAAGAGGGGAGCTTTAGATTAGATGTTAGAAGGAAATTCTTCACTCAGAGGGTGGTGAGGCACTGGAACAGGTTACCCAGAGAGATTGTGGATGCCCCATCCCTGGAGGTGTTCAACACCAGGTTGGGTGGGGCTCTGAACAGCTTCATCTCATGGGTGGCATCTCTGCCTATGGCAGATGGTTGAAACTAGATGATTTTTGGGGTCCCTTCCAACCCAAGCCATCCTATGAATCTGTTGCCACCTTATTTCAACATCTTAGTGTGATTCTTGAGAATTGCTTTTTCTGCCAGCCATTGAATGGCTTCAGCTGTTTTCTATCTTGAGAGAAGTTTTTGGTGTTTAGCAGGTGCTGTGTCTTTATTTCTGAGCCATTTTTAGAGAATTATCTACTCTGTTTTTAAAATAGAGCAGTTGTAATATGAACTTGCTGCGGTGATGCACACCTTTCTTTTAAATGACCTTTGTTGCCCTCACTAGGTCACTTACTGGTTAGCCCAGGCCGTAGCATAATTTAACCCACATCTCCACTGTGATTTGCTGTTTTACTCTGCAGTCCTGGCGCCTAGGTACTTGCTAATAAATAAATAAATAAATAATAATAATAATAAATGCACACAAAATATGTTTTTAAAACATGCACACACACACATCCCCCCCTAGATGCTAGAGCCAGGGTCTGTACAAATTATTGAGCTGCGTCAGTCAAATGTATGCTCATTTTGCTACAGGCAAGGTTCAAAGATTACATCCAGACCTGGAATTGCACAGAAGACCAAGCGTACAGTTCTGTACCCTAGCACAGAGTGCATTGCATACTCTCTAAATAAGGACAGTAATGCCCCAGTTCTCCAAGCTGGCTGTTGAGACCTGTTGACTGTGAAGGCAGTCTACTCAAGTCCCCATGCTGAAAAATCTTGATTCTGGCTGAGTGAAACAAAAACTTAATATTAGAGTTGTGTTATTGGAAGCCTTTGCAAAGGCCATCTGTTTACTTTCTTAGCAAAAATGTAAGGATGGAAAAGCTGTTTGCAGACCAAAATGTCCTCAAGAGGATGCTTAAGCATCTGAAATACCTCCATTTGGCCAGGAATGGACTGGAGCCAATGAGCCCCTTGGTTCCAGTTCCTTGCAGGGGTATTGGATAGGTGAACATATGGCTGAGTACAGGAATGATGCTGATAAGGCCAAAAGAAAGAATGCTGGAATCTACAAACACTGGGGGAATTTTGAGACGAGTTCAGCATGGCTTTATCCAAAATCAGAAGGCACAGTCATTTCCTTCCTTGTCTCATAGAAGAAAGCTGGGTTAACTTGATGTCTGGCTGTTGGAAAGGGATTACATAACCTCTATTGCAAGTGCCCTATACGAAATCTTAGTATTTACTGCTTCAAGTGACTCTTGTCTGTGATGTTTACGTCTTAGCATTCTGCTCCCATTCTCCAGAATAACTGTGGAAAGGACTTAATGGAGCCTTAATTAACTTGGGAGCTCAATGGAACTGGCTTCTCAATCATTATTGTCTGTGGGAATTGTGATATTCTCTTTGGTTGCTTTAAAGGTAGGCATTATTCACGTCCTCAGGAATTACAGAGTGCTTTGGGAAGGGTGTAGTTCCAGATCAGACCCAAGTCTTTTGACAGGCTCTGTGTTTGAGCTGTGTCTTGGGTCAGTAACAATTAGAGGCATCTGTGTAGGAAAAGAACTGAACTGAAGGTGTGCAGAGTTAAAAATAACTGAGCAACCCTTTAATCATAAGCGTGTTTCAGAGAGAGAAAGTAGAGCTTTTTACTCTATGAAGCAGCATTTGGTGCCTTGTGGACTATACAAAGTGCTCTAGAACTAGTCATTAGAGCTGCTGCGGTTCTATTCAAAAAATAATAGTTGGGTCCAACAGGCTCCCGTTTTTATGTATGAAACAGAGGTGCATTTCCTGACCAGAAAGCTGTAAAACCAGGTACATTGACTGAGTAGTAGCATGCATACACAGCTAGGTGAATGACAGCTGTCTTTCATATTGTACATACAAAGACTTGATGTGCTCCGGGGTGTGCATTTTTAACAGTCTGGCTGCTTGGGCTCAGAGGTTTGCTCTTACGTTCCTCTTAGTCATTTCTTGCTGGAGGTAGTGGACAGGTGGTCCCACTTTTACTTTTGTTAGATAGGTTCCAGTTGGAGATTTCCTTTTGTGATTTTAAGAAACTAGAAGCATCCTAGCCTGACTGTCAAGGTCCCGTGCTGTAATTTTAGGGCTGACAGTTTTAAAAATATATATCCACTTGTAAACTGATCTAGTAAAAAAAGCTATTAAGCTGGGAAGAGTAATGTATTCCAGGACACTGCTCCAACTATCTCAGCAAAACCCCCTCAATGTTTTACTTGGTGAGGAAGAAGTGAGAAATAGCAGATGGGTTGCAGATGGGTTGCCAAACAGTCCCGTGTGGTGCCAGCTCTGACTAATATCAGTCCTTATTATCTTCATAAAGCACCCAATTGTCCTCACAAACAATTAATTGTTTTATCTGTAACTGTAGCCATTGAATTATGTATTCATATGTTTTGGAGGTCATGAAACAAGCGAATGGAAACTCTGAGAAATGGAAATAGGATTGTAGAGCGGAACTGACTGTGTGTCAGGATGGAGGTCGCTTCTTTTCGCAGCCCCTGTGCACTCAGCAGTGGAGCTCCATTTCGACAGCTGACGACTGGTCAGATACAGCCCCGTTAGATCAAGTCTGATGGCAGCACAGTCTAAGACAGAGCTGGCACCTTCCTCCCAGCTGAGTGCTTGTTTTACCTTTCTCTTTAGCATGCTGGTGACAAACTGTTTAAAAGGTGGTGTGCATCTAAGGATTTGTAGTAAGCCAGTGGCAACTGCTGTTGGCAGGGGGCTTGCAAGCAGTTCAGGAGGCAGCCATGACCTCTCTCCAGAATGACTACGGCTGTTACACGAAGGCAGCATCTCCCTAGGTTTGTAAGGGCTGCGAAAGGCCTTGCAGATGGAGGGCTAATTACGGCCTGAGATTTGTTTTATTTCAGACACAGAGAGATCCTGAAGAAAAACAAAGCTGCTTCTGAGTATTAGTGGTACGACTGGAAGGCAAGCGTGCAACTCCTCTGGTGGATTGAAACACCAGAATCTTCTTAACTGACTTATCCCTGTGGTTACGTGCTTTGGTGACAGATTTCTCCAGTAGGCACTGGATAAACATGCAAGACAAAGATGAGATCCTGAAGGCTTCTTAAAAACCTTAGCTTGCATGGGGGAATTCAAGTCGTTAGTCCTGGAGGCAGTTCCCCTGAACTATTTCTGTGGTGAGGTTAGTTGGTGGTGCAGTGGGCTGATAACAACTTGGTCGCCTTTCCTCTGCCACTTAATTTTACTTTCCAGTCTAGTGGGTGCTCACTTATTACCTCAAAGACTGCAAAGTAATTTAAATCAACATGGATACACTTTTCAGTATGCATCTGGCACTTGCTACTAAACCTGTATGGAGATCACAGAACCAGCAGCAGTACAGACCAGTACTATGTTCTTCCCAATGACTTTATGTGTAACAAAAGAACAGGCACTACTTTCTTCTGTTAATCCATTCATTCTGTAGGGTGCTAGCCTGGTGTGAGATGTATATATCTTTCCTGCTTTTCCCCATCTGTCTTGAATAACTAGGTGCTGTCCTAGACAAATCACATGTAACCTCTACAAATACTGTGTGTAACACCTTGGCATGTAGTATGAAGCATTAAACAACGTATGGAAGGCCTTGAAGGCTTAATGTAATTGAATCTATGAACATTTGTGAAAGATATTTATCCTGTATCCTGATTTTGAAGAGTAAAGTGGTTGTAGGAACATCAATTGGTTAAGCCTTATACTTCTTCAGATTTATTATTTTTGTTATATATATATTCACTTTACCCAGTTTAAGAGTTTCTATTTAGGACTGAGTAGTTTATTTCAGCATCCCTTCCCAAGGAGATATTTGTATCTCCTTAAGGATACAAGGAGAGGTCAGGTCCTCTTTAGAACAAAGCAATTACTGCCTTTTGGTAAAAACAACCTTGGCTTGTTTTTTTTGGTTTTGTTCTTTGGTGTGTGTGTGTGTGTGGTGATGGTAACCTTGGCTTGTTTTTTATTTTTTCTTCAAATTTAAGATTATTGCCTTGATAAGCAGCTTGTGTTACATAATGTTTTAGTCCTCTAAATTTCAGTTTAGGATAATGATACTGAAGTCTTTTTTTTTTTTTTTAATGTGTTAGAGGCCTAATCCAGCTGTTTCTGGAGTACTTGTGGGGTTTGTTCTTGATTTTCACATCTCCATTTACCACATCATTCACATCACTTTTTTTTTGTGAATTGTTTTATAGGGATAAGCAAATTTCTTGTGTTCCGTGCATATTTGTTCCTGTTACCATCTGTTTTTGTAGGTGTTTCTTAATACTTTTGGTTTAAATGTCTGTTCTGAAACAGTATTGTTCATGTGAGATGTTGAATAAATAAAAAAAAAAAAAAAAAAGAAAGGTCAAGTTAGCATTACATTTGGACTGAAGCATGTCTTCTGTTTTTTACCAAAGCAAAAATTGTCTTAAATTCCTATTGCTGCTGAGTTATTCTTTTTTTTTTTTTCCTTTAGAAAAATCTTAAACCACTTTTGATGGAAAATTGGGTTTCCCAGATGAAAAAATGTTGGACAGAGTGATTATTATTTTGTTTTTTTCAAACTCAAAACCTCTCAGAAGAAAAAAAAAATAAAACTTGTTTTGAAAACGTCTGATCCACTGGTATTAGTCTTTTGACAATAGACTGTGTAGTGTAAAATGGCTGTCTGCTTTCCGAGATTTACACTCAAGATATCTCATGCCCTTATTTCCTTCAGAACAGAAAAGCTGGCCAAGAATTCAGTTCCTTTTGAGGCAGACTTGTGGGGAAGGTTGCTGCTTTTATTTTTTTTTTTTCCTTGTATATGTCAAAGAAGGTGATGAACAGACTGACAAGATTATTTGTGGTCTTGAGTATCCAGTTCCCAATGACTTCATGTCTGATCTCTGCTAGCTTTTTACATAGCATTTTATACCCAAACAAGGTACCATGGAATCACTTGAATCACTGAAACCAGTATTCATCACCAGGTTTGACACCTGGATATTTTTTGTTCCGGTACTCCATCTTCTTCGTGGACGTTATCTACAACTCTTACTTTTGATAGCTGTCCATGTTTTTGAGACTCTGATGTTGGCCACCAGCTTTCTCTGCTTCTGGCTCATGCAGAATATTTCCTGCTGCTCTCCCCTCACTCCTTTAGCAAGAATTAGCTCTTTGTTTTTCTTTTTTGTTCTCTTGAAAACAATTTGAGTTCTTTTGAGGTCTGCCAGTGTCTGGTTATCAAAAGTTTGCCTTCTAGAGAATATGCGGAGTTGATGAATGTTCTTTAAGATAGCAAATGCCTTTTTACTGAAATAGAAATACTGGCTTGTATTTCATGTGCAGGAAGCCTATTTGGATAGGAAACTGAGTATGTAACGTCCTTCTATGAATTAACTATTTAAGAGTTTCAACTTGCTTTGCTGGAATGTGTCCTCAGTTTTCTTACATACCCCGTGCTATGGGTTTTGACTACGCGTTCCAATCTGTCTTCCCTTCATACTACCGAAACAACCCTCAAAAAGTTTCCAAGTCAACGTTCAAAAAGCAGTTTCAGTCTTGTGCTATCTTTTGCCTTTGATACTGTCAGTATAGTGTTCTTGAAATGTCACGTTCATTCTCTTGATTTATATAATTATGCTGCCTGAGTTTCTCCTTTTCTAATCACTCTTCCCAAAAGAGATTTTTTTTTCTCTGACTGGTCTCATTTTTCAAGTGCAAATTTAGCTTCCCCTTCACATGGCAAGTC